>NC_035441.2:101826948-102164720 GCF_002127325.2 Helianthus annuus | reverse complement strand
TTATGCGTTTATGTTCATGTGTTGTCTCCATGTACTAATTTATGTCCAATGCACGTTTTGAATCAAGCACAAGCGTTTCAAGGGTGGTAAACTTATCGTGTAATAACCCAACTTTCATGCCAAAACCCAAGAAAGCTTTTAGGTACTTATCCCATTTATCAAACACTTCCTAAGCTGTGTTGAGCTTGTACTTCTTAATCTCACCAGCAATCTCAACGATTCATACCCACCACTAACCTGTCATACACGTCTTACGTATGAAAAAAATTCTTTCTTATACAAGCATAGTTTGTAGTAGCCCTTTCTAACATCATCGGTTAGCTGATGGTCGATCCTGACTCCATTGACCAGAACACCAGGGAAGTCTTCAAAAGAATTGACTTCTTCGAATGAAATTTGGGGTTCGGTTGTCTATAATATTCTAGAACCTCTGAACCAACCACTTCATTACCGTTTCCAAGATGTCCGATAAGGTACATTATCGGAGATCTTGGAAACAGTATTGAGAGGACGGTTCAGAAGTTCTAGAATGTTCTAGACCAACCAAACCCCATCTTTCATTCGAAGAAGCCAACTCTTATGAAGACTTATTCTGGTCAATGTAGTCAGCATTGACCATCTGGTAATCGATGATGTTAGGATGGGCTACAACAAACTATGCTTGTATAAGAAAGAATTTCTTCATCTGGAAGACGTGTATGACAAGTTAGTGCTGGGTATGATTTGTCTACTAACCGTAGAGATTGCTAGTAAGATTAAGAAGTGCAAGCTCACCACAATTAAGGAAGAGTTTGATAAATGGGATAAGTACCTGAAAGCTTTTGAGAGTTTTTCCATGAAAGTTTGGTTTTTACGCGATAAGTTAATCACACTTGAAACACTTGTGCTTGATTCAGAAAGTGCATTGGACATAACGAAATTCATGGAAGAAACACATGAACATAAACTCATCAAAGATGAGTTAAAGAATGTAGCTGCGACGCGTAAGGAGTTGAAGGGAAGTGCTAACAACCGTCAGGAGATTTCAGAAATTATAAAGCAAAAAGTTGAGAGGCATGAACTTAGGTTCTAGAAGGTGGTGAATGCACCATGGTCGCTCTATCAGAGAGTCATTAACTTGGTTTTTCTTTTTATGGTGAACTGTAAAACCTATGAATTGTGAACCACATTTAGTGAACCTCATCTAGTTTTTCATCTTACCATATCTAGGAAAAACTCCATTGTGAGAATCCATAGAGCCTACCATGGTGCATTCATCACCTTGTTGAACGTAAGTTCATGCATCTCAACTTTCTTCTTTAAAATACTCGTAATCCTTACAGTTTTTAGCACTTCCTTTCAATTCCTTATGCATGGCAGTTACTTTCTTTAACTCATCTTTATGCGTTTATGTTCATGTGTTGTCTCCATGTACTACTTTATGTCCAATGCACCTTGTGAATCAAGCACAAGTGTTTCAAGGGTGGTAAACTTATCGTGTAATAACCCAACTTTCATGCCAAAGCCCAAGAAAGCTTTTAGGTACTTATACCATTTATCAAACTCTTCCTAAGCTGTGTTGAGCTTGCACTTCTTAATCTCACCAGCAATCTCTACGGTTAGAACGATTCATACCCACCACTAACCTGTCATACACGTCTTCCGGATGAAAAAATTCTTTCTTATACAAGCTTAGTTTGTAGTAGCCCATTCTAACATCATCGGTTAGCTAATGGTCGATCCTGACTCCATTGACCAGAACACCAGGGAAGTCTTTAAAAGAGTTGACTTCTTCGAATGAAATTTGGGGTTCGGCTATCTATAATATTCTAGAACCTCTATACCAGCCACTTCATTACCATTTCCAAGATGTCCTATAAGGTACATTGCCGGAGATCTTGGAAACAGTATTGAGAGGACGGTTCAGAAGTTCTAGAATGTTCTAGACCAACCGAACCCCATCTTTCATTCGAAGAAGCCAACCCTTATGAAGACTTCCGTATTCTGGTCAATGTTGTCAGCATTGACCATCTGGTAACCGATAATGTTAGGATGGGCTACAACAAACTATGCTTGTATAAGAAAGAATTTCTTCATCCGAAAGACCTGTATGACAAGTTAGTGCTGGGTATGATTTGTCTACTAACCGTAGAGATTGCTAGTAAGATTAAGAAGTGCAAGCTCACCACAACTATGGAAGAGTTTGATAAATGGGATAAGTACCTGAAAGCTTTTGAGAGTTTTTCCTTGGAAGTTTGGTTTTTACGTGATAAGTTAATCACACTTGAAACACTTGTGCTTGATTCAGAAGGTGCATTGGACATAAAGCAATACATGGAGGAAACACAGGAACATAAACTCATCAAAGATAAGTAAAAGAATGTAGCTGCCACGCGTAAGGAGTTGAAGGGAAGTGCTAACAACCGTCAAGAGATTTCAGGTATTATAAAGAAGAAAGTTGAGAGGCATGAACTTAGGTTCAAGAAGGTGGTGAATGCTCCATGGTAGGCTCTATCAGAGAGTCATTAAGTTGGTTTTCTTTTTATGGTGAACTGTAAAACCTATGAATTATGAACCACATTTAGTGAACCACATCTAGTTTTTCAGCTTACCATATCTGGGAAAAACTCCTTTGTGAGAATCGATAGAGCCTACCATGGTGCATTCATCACCTTGTTGAACTTAAGTTCATGCATCTCAACTTTCTTCTTTAAAATACTCGTAATCTGCTGACAGTTTTTAGCACTTCCTTTCAACTCCTTATGCATGGCAGTAACTTTCTTTAACTCATCTTTATGCGTTTATGTTCATGTGTTGTCTCCATGTACTAATTTATGTCCAATGCACGTTTTGAATCAAGCACAAGCGTTTCAAGGGTGGTAAACTTATCGTGTAATAACCCAACTTTCATGCCAAAACCCAAGAAAGCTTTTAGGTACTTATCCCATTTATCAAACACTTCCTAAGCTGTGTTGAGCTTGTACTTCTTAATCTCACCAGCAATCTCAACGATTCATACCCACCACTAACCTGTCATACACGTCTTACGTATGAAAAAAATTCTTTCTTATACAAGCATAGTTTGTAGTAGCCCTTTCTAACATCATCGGTTAGCTGATGGTCGATCCTGACTCCATTGACCAGAACACCAGGGAAGTCTTCAAAAGAATTGACTTCTTCGAAT
Source organism: Helianthus annuus (assembly GCF_002127325.2). Classification (NCBI taxonomy): domain Eukaryota; kingdom Viridiplantae; phylum Streptophyta; class Magnoliopsida; order Asterales; family Asteraceae; genus Helianthus; species Helianthus annuus. Next base: position 102,161,557 of record NC_035441.2, on the reverse strand, counting down.
GAAATTTGGGGTTCGGTTGTCTATAATATTCTAGAACCTCTGAACCAACCACTTCATTACCGTTTCCAAGATGTCCGATAAGGTACATTATCGGAGATCTTGGAAACAGTATTGAGAGGACGGTTCAGAAGTTCTAGAATGTTCTAGACCAACCAAACCCCATCTTTCATTCGAAGAAGCCAACTCTTATGAAGACTTATTCTGGTCAATGTAGTCAGCATTGACCATCTGGTAATCGATGATGTTAGGATGGGCTACAACAAACTATGCTTGTATAAGAAAGAATTTCTTCATCTGGAAGACGTGTATGACAAGTTAGTGCTGGGTATGATTTGTCTACTAACCGTAGAGATTGCTAGTAAGATTAAGAAGTGCAAGCTCACCACAACTAAGGAAGAGTTTGATAAATGGGATAAGTACCTGAAAGCTTTTGAGAGTTTTTCCATGAAAGTTTGGTTTTTACGCGATAAGTTAATCACACTTGAAACACTTGCTTGATTCAGAAAGTGCATTGGACATAACGAAATTCATGGAAGAAACACATGAACATAAACTCATCAAAGATGAGTTAAAGAATGTAGCTGCGACGCGTAAGGAGTTGAAGGGAAGTGCTAACAACCGTCAGGAGATTTCAGAAATTATAAAGCAAAAAGTTGAGAGGCATGAACTTAGGTTCTAGAAGGTGGTGAATGCACCATGGTCGCTCTATCAGAGAGTCATTAACTTGGTTTTTCTTTTTATGGTGAACTGTAAAACCTATGAATTGTGAACCACATTTAGTGAACCTCATCTAGTTTTTCATCTTACCATATCTAGGAAAAACTCCATTGTGAGAATCGATAGAGCCTACCATGGTGCATTCATCACCTTGTTGAACGTAAGTTCATGCATCTCAACTTTCTTCTTTAAAATACTTGTAATCCTTACAGTTTTTAGCACTTCCTTTCAATTCCTTATGCATGGCAGTTACTTTCTTTAACTCATCTTTATGCGTTTATGTTCATGTGTTGTCTCCATGTACTACTTTATGTCCAATGCACCTTGTGAATCAAGCACAAGTGTTTCAAGGGTGGTAAACTTATCGTGTAATAACCCAACTTTCATGCCAAAGCCCAAGAAAGCTTTTAGGTACTTATACCATTTATCAAACTCTTCGTAAGCTGTGTTGAGCTTGCACTTCTTAATCTCACCAGCAATCTCTACGGTTAGAACGATTCATGCCCACCACTAACCTGTCATACACGTCTTCCGGATGAAAAAATTCTTTCTTATACAAGCATAGTTTGTAGTAGCCCATTCTAACATCATCGGTTAGCTGATGGTCGATCCTGACTCCATTGATCAGAACACCAGGGAAGTCTTTAAAAGAGTTGACTTCTTCGAATGATATTTGGGGTTCGGCTGTCTATAATATTCTAGAACCTCTATACCAACCACTTCATTACCGTTTCCAAAATGTCCGATAAGGTACATTGCCGGAGATCTTGGAATCAGTATTGAGAGGACGGTTCAGAAGTTCTAGAATGTTCTAGACCAACCGAACCCCATCTTTCTGTAGGTCCCCCGGAGGTTGAGGTTAAACCTTATCCTTGTTATGTTTAACACACTAGCAAGTGCGGAATCCAAGCTAGAATGCAAACCGGTAGTTTATATGAGAACACAAGCTACAAAGAGAAAGGTAGACACACGAGATATCAAAGTTTTCTCTTGTATTTCAGTGGACACGGTTACAGCCCTTGACCAAACTGAAAATACACTCTCTACAAGACTAAGTTCACTCACACACTCTCTCTTACTCACTTCTGACTGTCTGTGAAGTGAACACATTACATGAGTATATATACCCATCACAGCTCGTCTGGTCGAAGGATCAGATAGACTGATCGAAGGATCATCTATCGATCTGAAATCTATTGAAGGATCCACATATACCTCGAATGATGATATCCTTCGAGGTCCATCAACATCCATCGAAGGCTTATCCTTCGAGCTCATCGAAGGATCTAAACAATCCTTCGATGACTCATCCTTCGATGACTCATCCTTCGACAACTCATCCTTCGGCACAAGCATATTACAATCAGGTTCTAACTGTTTGGCCAAGTCAAACCAGGAGGATGGTTGACTTGGTCAAACTTACAAGACTAACAAAAGACATCGTTTTATATCATGACAAAATACAGACAAAGTACAGACACAAGTGCACCAACAAACTCCCCCTTGGCTGTAGCTTTGTCTCAATCTTCGTGTCTTCAAGTCTCTGACGTCCTTTCAAGTCTTCAATGTCGGAGGATCTTCAAAGTCTTCACGTCTTGAAAGCAGAAAGTGTATCAACAAACTCCCTGTTTCATGTAGGAAGTGTGTTGACAAACTCCCCCTTGACATAAGCTCCCCCTTGAGTTATGCTCGTGAAAGACTTGATCCTTATAGCTTGAGATCCTTGTGGTGTTGATGATGGTCAGCGGCAACTCGATCATTTTTATCTTTTGAGGGCCTTCACGTCGTGTCTTCATTCCGAAGCTTGTCATCGACCATATTCTCCTTGCCTTTAGAATCTGCACATGCAAGAACTCTAAACGCGTAATGAGAACAACTACTTGAAATATAGTTTATATAAACAAATGACACACGAATGACCATGTCACAATCAAACACCGTCCGACAGTTTGAAAGTTTAATAAATTTGTCAGTTTTAGTTTCTAACTTTCAAAACTTGCAAATTTCGACCGTTTATGAAGATTTAGTCAATTCGGTTTTCGTTCAGGTTTCAGGCAACGAAGACTCGAGTTCCAACATCGTACGATCGAAAATAAAATAGAAATAAAATCTTTTTGGCTTTTATAAAGTTTATATTAAAACACACCTAAAATCTTTTTGGTATATTTTTTTTTGAATTTTTCAAATGTAAAGACTGAAAGCAGTAAATAAATATATACAGACATTCTTTTGCGAGTTTCGAGGGTAAGAGAATCATATCAGTGCACGGTCATGCCAAAACGCTCTTGTTGTTCAATTAGTTAACATTAAGATAAGCATCCTATAACAATTATCGGTATTGTTGTCCACTTAAGCTCAACTTATCAGATGTAATCATGGCGAGGGGATACGTTAAGGTATGATTTATACTTACCGACCGGTGTTCATCCATATCACGACACATTCCCGTATCAAGGTATGCACGAGGGTTCATCTTACCGGTGAGTATACCGATTATCAACTGTTTGACCGTATATGATGTGAGATTCTCACTTATTTTGATTTGAAAACAAGCCCTATGTGATATAATCACTTATTGATGAGGAACTTGATTTTCATATGCATGAGGGCACAGGAGCAAGTCCGTGAACAGGTCAGTACTTTCGTACAGCAGAGAGACGAACTTGACTCCCGGATAAATGTGATATATTATCACTTATTTTGATATGGACATGTGATTGTTGATCACTTATTGAGGTCGAATGCAGTATGTACACGTATAGTATCATGGAAGATCTAGACTTGCGTCCCCGTTATTTTTCGGTAAAAGATACAACCATGATACCCAGATGATAAGCAGCATAAAGACCGAATATCTCAGAACCTCAGCAATCTATCAAACGAAATTTCGGTACTAAGACCATATGCTAATGAATGGTTCCCACCTGGTCTTCAATCGATTTAAGTTTATATCACCCTGCACACTTTAAAATGATTGTGAGCCTACCGATACATCTTATATAGAGCTGCTTATCGTTTTTCATTTAAGGTTTAAAGAGGTTTGGATAGACCACTGATGTACTATCATTTTCTCTTTTGCTCGCCAGGAAACTCATTTTTGCTTTTCTATTGTTTTTGTGTTTTTAAATTTTTTCGATGTTTTTGGATTTTCAAATTTTGATTTACTCCCCCTAAAATCAACAAACTAAGATAAAATTTAAAGAAACACAACGGTATTTACAAAAATGATTTTCCGATGTTGGTTTACTCCTGCTTGACCTTAATGCCGTTTACCAATAATAAAAAATCAAATCTTGATTTGTCAAATGCTTTGGTAAAAAGGTCGGCACGTTGGTCGTCGGTGTGGACCTTAACAACATCGATTAGCCTTTTCTCAAAGCAATCACGTATGAAGTGATATTTGATTTCGATGTGTTTGGTCTTTGAGTGCTGCACAGGATTTCTAGTGATCTGTAATGCAGCAGAATTATCAACGTAAATAGGAGTAGTTAGGAATTCAAAACCGTAGTCGCGTAATTGTTGTTGGATCCAAAGAACTTGGGAGCAACAACTTGAGGCAGCAATGTATTCAGCTTCTCATGTTGATGTAGCGACGCACGTCTTCTTCTTGCACTGCCATGTGACTAGGCGATTTCCTAAAAACTGACATCCAGCCGTTGTGGATTTGCCGTCGATTTTGCATCCGCCAAAATCAGAATCACTGAATGCGACCAATTCAAAGTTATTATCCCTAGGGTACCATAGACCGGTGTCAGGACAACCCTTCAAATAACGAAAAATCCTTTTTACAGCTGCAAGATGTGAGGCCTTCGGGTTAACTTGATATCTGGCAAGCAGGCACGTTGGGTACATTATATCTGGCCTTGATGCTGTGAGGTACATAAGAGATCCGATCATTGCGCGGTAATATGAGGGGTTAACAGCTTCACCCTTCAAGTCTGGAGTAATTCCGTGATTTTGTGGCAATGGGGTACCAATGGGCGTTGCACAGACATCTGGAACCGGCTCAAGATGTCGCCAACATATTTAGTCTGATGAATGAATATCCCAGACTCCGTTTGTTATACTTGTAGGCCCAAAAAGAAAGTCATTTCCCCCATAGCACTCATCTCGAATTTATCCTGCATAATGCGCTCGAAATTCCTACACAAGACATCATTAGTAGAACCAAAAATAATATCATCGACGTATACCTGTACCAGAAGAAGATCTCCATCTTGTTCTTTGATGAAAAGAGTACAGTCGATAAGACCCCTTCGAAAACCGTTCTCCAGCAAGTAATTAGATAAGGTTGCATACCAAGCTCGCGGTGCTTGATGAAGACCATAGAGAGCTTTGTTGAGCAACCAAACCCGATCGGGATCGATAGGATCTTCAAAACCTGGAGGCTGTTCGACGTACACCTCTTCTTCAACCACACCATGTAAGAATGCACTTTTGACGTCCATCTGGTAAACCTTGAATCCTTTGAATGAGGCATAACCCAGAAAGATCCGAATTGCTTCCAGACGTGCAACAGGTGCATAGACTTCGTTGTAGTCGATTCCTTCTATCTGACGAAAACCTTGAACGACTAAACGTGCTTTGTTTCGGATAACAACTCCGCGGTCATCCTTTTTGCATTTAAACACCCAACGGGTACCAATCTTCTTGTAGCCAGCAGGTTTCTCTACGAGTTTCCAGACACCAAGCTTCTGGAATTGTTGCAGTTCTTCCTGCATTGCTTCAACCCAAGAGTTATCTTTCATGGCTTCTTTCCAAGTTCTTGGCTCTTCCTGTGAAACATAACACGCGAAAGACCAATCGTTTTGTTGCCCGGATTCTCGAATAGCTGCATACAGGCCTGCATTGTTGTTGTTTCGCAACATGTTTCTTGTTTGAATGCCACTTTGCACATTTCCGATGATGTTTTGTTGAGGATGGGTATTATGAATCCTTGTTTCAGGATTATCTCGAACTGGAATATTTATACCCAGGTTGTTGAGATTGAGATCAACAACTAAATCAATGCCCGGAATTGACGAAGAGGATGATGCAGTTGTTTCAGCTGTTCTAGGGGTATCCACTGGAGGAGTACCCTCTGAAGTACCATGAACTGCTGTTGTTGGAGCTTCTTGATCTGCATCTAGAAATTCATCATCCTCTGAAGATTCGTTCAATTCGGTTGCATCATGAAAATCCTCATTGTCGAGAGTATTATTGTTCACCGAAGATGGTTCTTGATTGACAAGAATTGGACGAACCACCGGTGAAACTGTTGCATTGTCACTCTCGAAAAACATCCTTGCCGCAGCAGTTTCTTCAACGGCTTCAACATTGATCGAATTGAAAAAGTCATCGTACTCAAACATCCAAGGCTGACCAGGACATTTGACTGGCAAAGTGTGCCTTTGTACTCTGACCTCAGACCATTCCTCGACCCTTTTAGTCTCTAGATTCCAGACTCGTAAGTTAGGGGTGGCATACCCAAGAAAGTATCCTGATGCGTGTGTAGTGTAGTATATTTTAGATGTATATTTAAGCCCTTTTTACACTTTTAGCCAAGTTTTAAATTTATAAAACACGATATTCACTAACACTAAACACACATATGGGCAAGTGCACCCATCGTGGACGTAGTATAGTGTTGGTAAGATACCGAGGTCGTCCAAGGACACAAGAGCTTTTAATACCGGTTTATCCTCAACGTCTAATCAAATCAAAAGGTTAGAAAAATGTTTTAAACTAAGAAAAATAAAAACTAACTAAATGCTGAAAATAAAAATAAAATAAAAACAGATAGACAAGATGAATCACTTGGTTCCGACACGTGTATTAGTATAACCTTTGATTATTTTCGCACTTTTGCACTTGTTTAAGAGATTATCTTAGTTATTGTAGTAGGCCCCTCTTTTGAAGGCGACGTTACCCTCAACCAAGTAGTTTGAGTCAGCAAGGATACAATCCTAAAGGGTCGGATTATTGAAAGATAATGAATTAAGTTATTAATGCAAATTATGGTAGGCCCCGCTTCTGGCGGTGACGTTACCCTCGGCTAAGTAGTCTGAGTCAGCAGGGATACAGTCCTAAATAGCCGGGTTATAGTATTAATAGTAGTTAACTTATGAGGGGGTCAAAGAGTTTGGATCCCCGCCATCCAATACCTATGGGCATTGAAGGAGAACCTACTAAATTTGACCCAGGTCCCAAGCAGGACCTCTAAATGCTGAACAAGGGCAAGACCCTTACCAAACCGTTCCCTTAACCCCCGACCAGGTAGCCAACATACCTCCATATAGACCGTGGAGATATGAATGGTGAAAATCTTTTATTTTATATAGACAGTAAAATAACGCCAAGACACCACGGACAAACGATAAGGAAAGATCACCTTCAACATAAGTAACTAGTTATTAAAGTCATTAATACAAAACCAAATAAAAAGTGCAAAAGATTAAAAATAAAAAGTATTATACTAAACACTTGTCTTCACCAAGTGATGTAAGAGACTTAGGCAAACATGGCCTTGATTGTCAAGAACTCTTACGATCAATCTTGGATCCCGAGACGACTCACACACTCTACGATGGACAATGGATGATGGTGGTGGATGATGGTGTTATGGTGGTGGTGGGTGGTGGATGAAGTGTGAGAGAGGTGGTGTGCCAAGGGATGAGAGAGAATGAAGCCAAGCTCCTCTATTTATAGGCTGAACAGAAGGCTGGACACGGCCCCGTGTCCGCTGGACACGGCCCCGTGCCCGCCTGACACTCTCTCTCCTCATTAATTGTAATTGCGAATTACAATTAATGCGCCTGCTGTACTTTCACCACGCCCCCGTGCTCGCTGGACACGGCCCCGTGGTGGGCAATGGAAGCTTCTACTGGTTTGTCTTTTCTGCTGCTTCCTGGGCACGCCCCCGTGTTCGCTGGACACGGGGCGTGTTCAGACTCTGTTTCTTCCTTTTTGCTTTGGGAGGTGCCGTTGAGGGTCCGGGCAGTCTACTTTTGTTCCTTTTCTTGTATTTATGGTAGAATTAGTGGTCTTTTTGCTTCTTTTGTGATTTTGAGCTCATTTCATCCTGAAAATACAAAAGGAAGACAAAAACACTCTTTTTCCAACATTAGTACTTAAAAAGGGTTAGTTTTATGCCTTAATTGATGTGTTTTATATGTTGCATTTTACACACATCAAATCCCTCAATTGCTTTTGCCCCAAACTTTCCATTAGGATCGATGATTGTACATGATTGAACTTTTCACAAGATAAACTACTTATTTGGGCATAACATGCCTTATTAAAATTCCATTTATATACAAGTTCACATACCTCACGGGAGATCACTCAACACTCGGCCGAAGGTGTATATTTTAGTGAATCACTCGAGAGCGGCACGGAACTTACGTATTTCCATAGGCTTGCCAAGCAATCAATCCTCCTCCTTTTTAACTTTTTACCTTTGTAAATATCAAGAGGACTTTTTGGGTGAAGGCTTGGGTTTAAAGGTGGGTGGTTGGTTAGTGGTTAGTAAAAAGGCGAAAATCGTAGCAAGCGTCGGTTTTCGTAAAATACCTTGTTTTTAGTGACTTATTATTTTTGAAGTATTTCTCCAAACAAGCTTTTTATAGCTTTTGTTTGTTTTTTTTTTTTTTTTGACTTCATCATCATTATATATATATATATTTTTTTTTTTTTTTGATGTCACATGAAAGGGCAAGTTGACGAAAAACCGAGCTTGTTACTAAAATAAAGGGTGAAAAAAAAATGAAAAAGGTTTTTGGTGGGTAAAAATGGTTTTTGGGGTAATGAAATGAAAGGTTTAGGCTCAAAGGGGCTATCTAGGGGGATTTTGGGTAGGTTAAAAAAAATGAAAAATAATGGTTTTGAAAGAAAAATAGTTAGTCCTAATGCCTCCATCATTTACTTACTTGGGTTTAAGTTGGTAAGGACCGGGAATGTATCGTTGTGGCAAGTTCTAGATTTGTAAGGACCGAGCGGCTATTCACACAAGAAACGAAAAATGAGCATTTAATCTAAATATGTGTATTTTTATGCTCAATAAAGGCTCAAAACTCACTTTTGTGGGAATGGGTTTTTAATGTGACCAAGCATATATAATCGAATTTTAAACTAGACTTGTTATGCCGTTTCATAATTTTCTTATGTTGGTTCCTTTTTTATCATGACGCTATCGGTCGTAAACTTATAAAAATATAACCTTTTTAGAACTTGTTATTCCCAACTTAAACTAAGACAAGTAAATAAAAAAAATGAAAAAGTTTTTGAAAAAATTTGGGGTGTTTAGCGGTTCCAATAGAGTTTTGTGTAAGGCTTGTGTTTAGGATTTTGCAAAATTTCAAGGTTTTAGCATCCCCCCCACACTTAAATTACACATTGTCCTCAATGTGTCCAAAAATAAAGTTTTTGGTTGATTAGAATGTGTAAAAGTGTGTTTAGAAACAAAGATTTGTGTTACTGGCATTCTGGACACGGCCCCGTGTCCATTGGACACGGCCCCGTGGCGAACTGCCAGTAACGAAAAACTTACAGAAGGTGAGCACGGGGGCGTGTTGGGTGAACACGGCCACGTGTCTGGCAAAAATCTGCAGGTCAGTAGTCAAACAGCAGAACTGGGAGATGGACACGGGGGCGTGTCGGCTGGACACGTCCCCGTGTGGACAGTCTGTTAGCCTGAAAAATAAGGTTTTCTCCCGGTTTCTCCCTCCTGGGGCTGCAAGTACTAATGTTTAGCACTCGAACCCCTGTATTGCACCTGTTAATCATTCAATACCAACCAACCAAGCACAAACCATCCTAATTTACCATTGTCAAACATTATCCAAACATAAAATAAAAACAAAATAAAGATAAAAAGTAGTTAAGGAAAGTAAATTGTTCGACAACTGGCACGCAGGCCATGAATTGTTTGATGGATAAGAAGGGCAATCAAACCTGTGGGCTCACCACCAGCCAGCCCCTTGTTCCTCCCAGCCTCCTACTCCATGTCTTCATTACTACCATCACCTCCATCCCCTTGCCTCGCCATATACTCCCGGATGCTACCGATATCATCTTGTATATCGTTGACACTGCGCATGATAGCTCCAACCCGGTGGTATGTGTTGTTGGCGAGGTTGTAGGTGTTCCTGGTGCACATAAGGTTTTCCTGCAAAAGATCATGTAAACTTTGGAAGTTAGGAAAACCGCCTCCTTGAGAGGAGGATTGACCCGGATCGCCTTGGGATGGGTATTGGAAATGTGGAGGTGGTGCATGAAGAACTAGAGCCTCCTGCGGGTTCCATGCGTAGCCTTGCGTCCTCTGAAAGCTCACCGTCCCGTCCTCCGCTTCATAAAGCAAGTTCATGGCTCGGCAAATATGATAATCGACCCGTCCCGACCATGGACTCCTTTCGAAGGACCTTGGGATATTCGTGAAGTGCTTGAAAAGACGGTACACCCATCCCCCGAAGAAGATTGGTGTAGGAGCAGAGGCAAGACGGTTCAAGTGCATGTTTCGCAGTAGGAAGTAAGGAACATCGAGAGGCTTCTGGTTGTGGATGCAGTGAAGGACAACCAAATCTTTCAACCCAACAACGCCACTACTGTCATGGCGTTGGTTCAGCGAGTACGTGAGGAGCCTGTGGATGTAGCGGTATAACGGGTCCCTCAGTTTGGTGCTCTTTGTGCTGCTCGGGTTGTAGATTCCTTCACCTATTTGAGCCCATGCGGCTTGGCGTTCGGTTGCATCCAAGTCTCGTAACCCCCCTGTATTCTCTTCATTTCCTGCTTCTTCATCATTGTATAGCCCGATGATAGCTCCAAACTGCGCCATGGAGGTTCTATAGGTGGTCCCTCCACATCAAAATTCAACCGCGTCATGATCAAACGGTTCGCGCCTCGAGTTGAAAATGAAGGTGCTATAGAACTCCATCGTGCATTGATGGACCGACCGAAGTCGGGCAGTCAATGCGACGTGCAGTGGGCCCCTCACAATGTTGTTGAAGCGGTCAAGTTGGTTCACCATGGTTAGCAAATCAGTACACCCCGCCTTGGGTATTCTTCCGGTCGTGTTTGTAGAACCTCGTACCGTGCCCTAGCATCCAGTTCATTTGCGCCAAACCTTGTGAATTTCGACATCTGAAAAGAATACATAAAGAATTAGTACGAAACCAGGAAAATTAAAGCGAAACTGCAAACAGTGGGCTGGACACGGCCCCGTGTTCAGCGGACACGGCCCCGTGTCCAGGCGTCTGTAACCCAAAAATTCCATTTTTCGTCCCGGTTTCGAAAACCTGAAAATTTTTAGCCCAATAGTAGCGGTTTCCCCCGAAAATGAAACCCTAAGTGTCATTTTTCCCATAACAAACCGTTTACCCTTTCAATTTCGTGTTTTTCGGTTCAAGAACAAGGGTTTGGGTTTTTAGTTGGAAATCGGACGAATCTATCAACAATACATGTCTATTTACTTCCTACTACTCTATTCTAAACTACTACTAACAATTTTCATCAAAAATTTTGAGTTCGATCCGGATGAACATGAAGAACCCTAGATTTTCCCCCAATTTTTGATGTTTTACTACATGCAAGTAACTAATCTAACTACTAAGAAGGATAGAATCATACCTTGACGTTGTTAGATTCGGTGGTGACGTTCGAAATCTGCAGAAAATCGCCTCTAACCAGAGAGTTTTCGGTGAAACGGGGCGTGTGGAATGGTGTAACTGATAGGAAAAGAGGGATTTATCCCGACAGTCGCCTCGACACGGCCCCGTGTCCAGCGAGCACGGCCTCGTGCCGGGCGAAGTTTTTGAAATTTTTTTTTTTTTTTTTGTGCTCGTGTGCATGCCCCTTATTTCCGAAAAATGATTTACCGGTTTTTAAACGTACACTTACCTGTAACATGTCGGGTACGAATTTATTCGTTAATCGTCTGAAGTGAGATCTCCTCTTCCTCATCCTCAATGGATCCTCGGTAGAGTTTCAGCCGTTGGCCATTGACTTTAAATGGTGTCCCATTTCGAGTTTTAATTTCTACTGCACCGTGTGGAAAAACATGGGTGACGGAAAAAGGTCCTGACCACCTAGATTTCAACTTACCAGGAAATAATCGAAGTCGTGAATTAAACAATAGAACTTGGTCTCCAACCCGAAATTCATTAGATTTAATATATTTATCATGCAAATTTTTCATTCTTTCTTTATAAATTTCGGAGTTAGAATATGCATAATTCCTAAGTTCGTCTAATTCGTTTATTTGACAAAATCGATTCTTACCGGCAACTTCTAAATCTAAGTTTACGTTTTTTATTGCCCAGTAGGCTTTGTGAGCGAATTCTACTGGCAAGTGACAACTTTTTCCATAGACGAGTTTATATGGGGTTGTGCCTATAGTGGTTTTATAAGCAGTTCGAAAAGCCCATAAAGCGTCGTCTAATTTATCGGCCCATTCTTTTTTATTTATTCCTACGGTTTTTTCAAGTATTCGTTTTAAACCTCGATTAGTCACTTCGGCTTGCCCATTTGTTTGAGGATGATATGCTGTCGAGACCCGGTGATAGACCCCATACCTTGTTAATATTTTTTCTAGTTGATGATTGCAAAAATGGGTACCTCTATCACTTATTAAAGCCTTTGGTGTCCCGAAACGAGAGAACAGCTTTTTCAGAAATTTTACCACCACTCTCCCATCGTTTGTTGGAAGAGCTTCGGCCTCTGCCCATTTAGACAAGTAATCTACTGCCACAAGTATATATTTGTTTCCCTTTGAAGGTGGGAAAGGTCCCATGAAATCGAGTCCCCACACATCAAAGATTTCACAGACGAGAATGCCATTTTGAGGCATTTCGTTTTTGGAAGAAATATTACCTGATCTTTGGCATGCATCACATGTCTTTACAAGGTTTTGAGCATCCTTGTAAATGGTCGGCCAGTAAAATCCTGAATCAAATACCTTTCGTGCGGTACTTGCGGCACCATGATGTCCTCCGTATGGACCTTCATGACAATGATGGAGAATTCTTCGTGCTTCATTACCATAGACACACCTTCGGATGAGCTGGTCAGCACACATTTTGAAAAGATAGGGGTCTTCCCAAAAGTAATGCTTTACATCAGCAAAGAATTTCTTCCTTTGATGATGTGGCCATCCTTTGGTGACTACACCGCTAGCTAAGAAATTAGCGTAGTCGGCATACCATGGTTCTTGTCTACTCTCTATCATTTCCAGGGATTCTGTGGGAAATTTTTCATTGATTTGCTCGTCCCTGGTTGTCTCCAAAGCTGGGTCTTCTAAGCGTGAGAGATGATCTGCAGCAGTGTTTTCTGCTCCTCTTTTGTCCTTGATTTCAACGTCGAATTCCTGGAGGAGTAGAATCCATCTTATCAAACGGGGTTTTGCGTCTTGCTTCTTGAAGAGGTACCTGATGGCTGCATGGTCTGTATAAACTACAGTTTTAGAAAGAACAAGATAAGAACGAAATTTATCAAAAGCAAATACCACCGCTAGTAATTCTTTTTCTGTAGTTGTATAATTTTCTTGCGCATCATTAAGAGTCTTACTAGCATAATAGATTGGGTGGAAATGTTTTTCTTTTCTTTGTCCCAAGACTGCTCCAACAGCAAAGTCGCTTGCATCGCACATGATTTCGAATGGAAATTTCCAATCTGGCGCTATCATGATAGGTGCATTGACTAGCATTTCCTTGAGGGTTAGAAATGCTTGATTGCATTCTTTGTCAAAGATGAAAGGTGCATCTTTTTCAAGTAATTTTGTTAGAGGCCTTGAAATTTTTGAAAAGTCTTTGATAAACCTTCTATAAAATCCGGCATGTCCTAGGAAACTTCGGATTGCTCGCACGGAGGATGGAGGAGGTAATCGAGAAATAGTCTCTATTTTAGCTCGATCAACTTCCATTCCTTCGCTTGAGATTTTGTGACCGAGTACTATTCCCTCTGTTACCATGAAATGGCATTTTTCCCAGTTAAGGGCGAGGTTAGTTTCCTCACATCGGGATAGCATTCGTTCAAGATTATCGAGGCATTGGTCATATGAGTCTCCAAAGATGGAAAAGTCATCCATGAAGACTTCCATTGTCTTTTCGATCATATCATGGAAAATGGCGACCATACAACGTTGGAATGTTGCAGGCGCATTACATAGACCGAATGGCATGCGTCGATATGCAAAAGTTCCGTAGGGACATGTGAAAGTTGTTTTCTCTTGGTCTTCTGGTGCTATTGGTATTTGAAAGTAACCTGAAAAACCATCTAAGAAACAATAAAATTTATGACCGGATAATCTTTCTAACATTTGATCAATGAAGGGTAAAGGAAAGTGGTCTTTCCTAGTTGCTTCATTTAATCTCCTATAATCTATACAGACTCTCCATCCTGTGACGGTTCTCGTTGGTATTAATTCATTTTTCTCGTTAGTTATTACCGTCATACCTCCTTTCTTTGGGACTACTTGGACTGGACTTACCCACGGGCTATCGGAGATAGGATAGATTAGTCCGGCGTCGAGTAGTTTGATGACTTCATTCTTAACCACTTCTTGAACATTGGGGTTCACTCTTCGTTGTGCTTGAATTACCGTCTTGTAGTCATCATTCATTAAAATTTTGTGCGTGCACATGGAAGGGCTTATTCCTTTAATATCTACAAGCTTCCAAGCGATCGCGTTTTTTGTGTTTTTTAAGTAAGTTAACTAATTTTTCTTTTTCTATACTACTTAATTTAGATGAAATAATTACGGGTAAACTACCATCTTTGCCTAGAAAAGCATATTCCAAACCTTTAGGAAGTTCTTTGAGCTCAATGGGTGGATCTTTAGAAGACACCTTATTTTGTGGCTCCTTTAGATCAAGAACCTTAAAAGTTTGTTCTATGGCTATCTCTTCCTCGACAAAGTGGTCCTCTTCATTGGTTGTATCGGGTGGTTCAGCTTCATCTTCAATTAGGGGGTCATTGTTGCCAAAAGGATATTTCATTGAGCGCTCAAGATCTATGCTCCTTTTGAATGCCCCTAATTGAAGAGGTAGATTGTTGAATTTCCGGTTTGTCAAAGCTTTATGAGTTTGTACAAAAGGTTTTCCCAAGACTAAAGGAGCGTCATCTAGGATGACAAAGTCGGTTGGGATTACCATTTGATTTGCTTGAATCAAGACATCCTCAACTACACCGATTGATTTTATTACTTTCCGATCGGATAGAAAAATGGGTATTTGAAGTGGAGTAAAATCACTAATACTTAATTTTTCAAAAATATAGTTAGGCATTATGTTAACGCAAATATCCTTATCGATGGTGATATTACTAATAAATGAATTTTGAAAGAAACATGGAACCGGTGTGATGTTAATTTCAAAAGGGTCTTCTTTTATTAGCGAGGTTTGATCATTAGTTAACTTAACGCTTACTACGTCTTTGATTTTAACACTAGTGTTTAACTCTTTTAAAAACTTAGCATGAGGGGTTATTAAACAATGGTTTTCGGAAGTAGGTGACAAGAGGTTAATTTCTTCGAAATTAGACTCTTCTTGAATTTTAACATTATCGGACTCACCATTTTTGTTGTTTAACTCATGTGTCGGTTTTTCACTTTCTTGTTCTTCCATTTTTACACTTTCAACTATTTCTACGTTATTATCATTTTTTAGCTCTTCTCTTGCGCGGGATTCCTCTTCCCTTGCGCGAGATTCTTTTATGCAACGTTCGATAGTTTTAATGTGTTCTAATATCCTATTGGTCACTTCGGTGAGATTGAAAGAATTTGGATCCTCAAAGCTTGAATCCGGTTGCTCGATCCTTGGTTCCTCATAATACTCATATGAAGTAGATGGTTCACACCATTGTTCTTCATTGTAAGTATATGATAGATAAGGGTCGAAGCTTTGTTCTTCATAGTACTCATATGAGGTGGGTTGTTCACGCCATGGTTCCTCATAGTAAGAGTATGAAGGTGGTGGCTCATATGTTGAATCTTCAAAGTATGAGTATGATGGCTCATACCTTGGTTCATCAAAATATGAGTATGAGGGAGTAGGTTCATACCTTTGGTCTTCATAGGATGTGTATGAAGTTGATGGCTCGTACCTGGGCTCCTCATAATGGTTGTATAAATTGGATGGTTGATATGAAGTATTATATTGAACCGAGCGTGCGTTACGACAATTAGTGCAATAATTACCCCTATAATCATCCTCATCATAGGTGTAGTTGTAACCTCTTGAGTATTGATCCATAAGAATCACTCAACAGATCACAACTGAGTCTCGGGACCAGAAAACAAAAATAAGACGGAAACAGAAGCTGGACACAGCCCCGTGTTGGGTGAACATGGCCCCGTGTTCAGGGACTGTATCTGGGCGTTTTAATTAAAGTTACTGGTCACGTTGAGCACGGGGGCGTGTTCAGCGAGCACGGCCCCGTGTTCAGACTCTGTATCTGGGTATCTACTCTAAAAATATGCAGCACGGGGGTGTGTTCAGTGAGCACGGCCCCGTGTTCAGGCTACTGTAAATGCAAAAACTAAACTAAAATGCAGAAAAATGCGCGCGTTTTAAAAAGGTTTTGAAAAACTGATTAGGCCGTCGATTTTAAGCTTTCTTAAAATCCTTGTGTCCCCGGCAACGGCGCCAAAAACTTGATGCGTGTGTAGTGTAGTATATTTTAGATGTATATTTAAGCCCTTTTTACACTTTTAGCCAAGTTTTAAATTTATAAAACACGATATTCACTAACACTAAACACACATATGGGCAAGTGCACCCATCGTGGACGTAGTATAGTGTTGGTAAGATACCGAGGTCGTCCAAGGACACAAGAGCTTTTAATACCGGTTTATCCTCAACGTCTAATCAAATCAAAAGGTTAGAAAAATGTTTTAAACTAAGAAAAATAAAAACTAACTAAATGCTGAAAATAAAAATAAAATAAAAACAGATAGACAAGATGAATCACTTGGTTCCGACACGTGTATTAGTATAACCTTTGATTATTTTCGCACTTTTGCACTTGTTTAAGAGATTATCTTAGTTATTGTAGTAGGCCCCTCTTTTGAAGGCGACGTTACCCTCAACCCAGTAGTTTGAGTCAGCAAGGATACAATCCTAAAGGGTCGGATTATTGAAAGATAATGAATTAAGTTATTAATGCAAATTATGGTAGGCCCCGCTTCTGGCGGTGATGTTACCCTCGGCTAAGTAGTCTGAGTCAGCAGAGATACAGTCCTAAATAGCCGGGTTATAGTATTAATAGTAGTTAACTTATGAGGGGGTCAAAGAGTTTGGATCCCCGCCATCCAATACCTATGGGCATTGAAGGAGATCCTACTAAATTTGACCCAGGTCCCAAGCAGGACCTCTAAACGCTGAACAAGGGCAAGACCCTTACCAAACCGTTCCCTTAACCCCCGACCAGGTAGCCAACATACCTCCATATAGACCGTGGAGATATGAATGGTGAAAATCTTTTATTTTATATAGACAGTAAAATAACGCCAAGACACCACGGACAAACGATAAGGAAAGATCACCTTCAACATAAGTAACTAGTTATTAAAGTCATTAATACAAAACCAAATAAAAAGTGCAAAAGATTAAAAATAAAAAGTATTATACTAAACACTTGTCTTCACCAAGTGATGTAAGAGACTTAGGCAAACATGGCCTTGATTGTCAAGAACTCTTACGATCAATCTTGGATCCCGAGACGACTCACACACTCTACGATGGACAATGGATGATGGTGGTGGATGATGGTGTTATGGTGGTGGTGGGTGGTGGATGAAGTGTGAGAGAGGTGGTGTGCCAAGGGATGAGAGAGAATGAAGCCAAGCTCCTCTATTTATAGGCTGAACAGAAGGCTGGACACGGCCCCGTGTCCGCTGGACACGGCCCCGTGCCCGCCTGACACTCTCTCTCCTCATTAATTGTAATTGCGAATTACAATTAATGCGCCTGCTGTACTTTCACCACGCCCCCGTGCTCGCTGGACACGGCCCCGTGGTGGGCAATGGAAGCTTCTACTGGTTTGTCTTTTCTGCTACTTCCTGGGCACGCCCCCGTGTTCGCTGGACACGGGGCGTGTTCAGACTCTGTTTCTTCCTTTTTGCTTTGGGAGGTGCCGTTGAGGGTCCGGGCAGTCTACTTTTGTTCCTTTTCTTGTATTTATGGTAGAATTAGTGGTCTTTTTGCTTCTTTTGTGATTTTGAGCTCATTTCATCCTGAAAATACAAAAGGAAGACAAAAACACTCTTTTTCCAACATTAGTACTTAAAAAGGGTTAGTTTTATGCCTTAATTGATGTGTTTTATATGTTGCATTTTACACACATCATATCCCTCAATTGCTTTTGCCCCAAACTTTCCATTAGGATCGATGATTGTACATGGAGCTCCAAACGGTTCAAGATAAGACAAATCTGGTTTCCGTTTTGAAGAAGCTCAAAGCAGGTCTTATTGTGCCTTTTGACTGTAAGGACTCGGTTCAATGTGTAACATGCAGAGGCCACAGCTTCAGTCCAGAATGGAATGGGCAACTGCGACTCTACCAACATTGTCCTAGCAGTCTCGATCAATGTGCGGTTCTTACGTTCAGCGACGCCATTCTGTTGAGGAGTATAAGCTGCACTAAACTCATGAAGAATACCCTTTGAGGTGCAAAACTCCGCCATGGCATGATTTTTAAATTCAGTACCATTGTCGCTACGTATCCGCCTAACCTTCAACTTATACAAATTCTCAATCTGAATGATCAAGTTTTTGATAATGCCAAAGGTTTCACTCTTGTGTGCCATGAATGCCACCCAAGAAAATCTTGAATAGTCATCAGTAATCACGAGACAGTATTGATCATTCCAAATACTCTTGTGCTTGACAGGACCGAACAAATCCATGTGCAAACGTTCAAGAGGAACTGCCACCGTGTTGATCTTCTTAGTAGGATGTCGTTTCTTCGTTTGTTTTCCTTTCTGGCACGAAACACAGACGTCTTGAAGATGGAAGTTTTTAAGAGGAACACCATTCACCAATTCATTTGAAACCAAATGATTCATTTTGCGTAAGTGAATGTGACCCATTCGTCTGTGCCAAGAGATAGAGTCTTTTTCTGTGGCTTTGGAAACGAAACAAGTTGCTTGTGCAGACGTAGTAATAGCTTGGCTCATATCAAGGACGTACAAATCATTTATCCTTGGAGCTGACAAGAGAATCCATTCTTTTGGAATTTTGAAGCCGGGTTTCAGCACATAACATCCATTAGCATCAAAGTGTACTGAGAATTGCTTGTCACAAATTTGAGAAACACTAAGAAGATTGTGATCAAGTTGTTGCACAAAGTTGATCTTGTCAAAGCTGACAATCCCGTTGGATATCATTCCTTCACCCGTAATATAACCACCCTTATCTCCAGCAAATGCAACATAACCTCCTCTAATAGATTTGACGTCGTAGAGAAGCTTCATGTCGCCTGTCATGTGCCTGGATGCCCCACTATCAACAATCCAATGACTACTGATAGTTCCTCCTGGAACACCCTGCACATGAACTTAATTGATTAGTTGGAGATGGGGACCCAAGCCATTGTGGTCTTGGGTCTTCCATTTTCATCAATAACAATAACTTCTTGTCTTTGATGATTGGTAAATTGTGATGGTCCCCCTGATTCAGTAACCGTTTTTGGTTTCCAGGTCTGTTTTGTTTTACCGGTGTTGTTATTTAAAATGTTAACTTCATGGTTGTCTGAAGTTTTTGAATTGTCTGGTTTGACAGAAACAGATGTCTTGTTAACCACATCGGTTTTGATTGCCCTTTCGATTTTCTTGACCTGTTGGCGTCTCTGTTTCATTTCCCTTTCTTTTACAAGGCGGGGATCTTGTTTTACCGAAACAGTTTGCCTGCGGTCAGTTTGGTCACGGGGAACATCAACTTTTCCTTTTTGTTTATGAAGATATGGACAATTTCGAATTATATGTCCAATTGTTCCACACTCAAAACATGATCTTCGTTCAACAAACCCCGAAGTATCATGTGATCGTCTTGCCGATGATGATGAACTTTGTGATCCCGAGGTACTAGGTTTTGAACTACTTGGTTCATTTCTTTTCTGTACAATTGCTTTCTTAACAAAATCTAAGTTAGATTTGTTTTCAAACATTTCGATTTTGTCCGTTCCCGTCGATTTCACAAAGTTTACATTTTTGTTCTTCTTTTGATTCAGCTTCTTTTGTGCTTGAGCCGGTGATTTTCCTTTTGGCTTGGTGTGATTTTGCTGTTTTTGCACTGTTGGCAATTTCTTATTGCCATATTGTTTTCTAATTTCGGCCTTTGAAATAGGAGGACACTGTGTAACAGTAACACGTGGTCCTGTCTTTCCTAAAAACTTACTTGTCGAATTTTCAAAGACTTTACTTATTAAAGATTGATTAACATTCTTAATAGGAAAATCTTTGTCAGAGTAGATTTTATCATCACCAGCAAGAGTGTACAGCAAGTTCACACTCTCCGACTCTTTTGCAGACGAGGACTCGATTGCAACAGTCTTAGCGGGTTTTGCAGGAGGATCACATAGAATGTAACTCTCGAGAGGTATGTCCTCATCTTTGACTACCGCATCAGACTTTGTTGGGACAGCATCATCAGATTCATCATCAGAAGAATCAGCATCCTCAGTAATGACTGGAGGATCCTGATTCGGTTCAGCAGAAGACACACATGTCTCTGCTGATACATCTGAATCTGATGATACTTCTTTCTTGTATCCGAGCCCTGTAGCAAACTCCTTTACATCTAGAGGAACAGATGGTTCAAAGAACACTCTATCCTCCTCGTCAAGCATTGCATCATAATTGTGTCTCACTGGTGGTGGACATTTCTTGTAACCTATGCATGTGACATCCCGTTTCTCTTTCTGAACGTCAATGATGTGATCCAACACATAGCTAGAGCTCAAATAACTGTCTAGCTTAAGTTGGATCGCCTCACTTTCGGTTTTCACACAAGCCATCTCTTTTTGCATAATCTCAAGGCGAGATATATACAAATTAATGTCAGTTTGTTTTCTGGAAACCATTTTAGTTAGCTCCGTTTTATCTTTCTTTAACTTTTCAATTACCGATTTAAACTCCTTTTCATGGTTTTCATAAAACATATTGGCTTCAGTGCATTTTGAAAGATCCACGGTCAACTTTTGATTGTGGATGAATGCACATCATACTTCTCTTGCAAAGCCTTGAGTTTTCTTTGCAATTCACACCACTTGGCATTCAAAGAAACATGTTTGTCTTGCAAGTCAAACAAACTAGCTTGTAAAGCATCATGTTTGCCTTGCAACTCAGACATGTTTGCCTCTAAATCAGCACATTTAACATGCAAACTATCACAATTATCACAATTAATAGCAGTGGGTTCATCGACACATACCTGACTTGATGAACTGTCGACATTAGCCATAAAGGCTGAATGAAGAGAAGACGAAGAATAAGCAGCTTGATCCACCAGGATAGATCTTCTTTGATTTCCTGCTGCAGCTTCCTCCAAAAGCTCATCAATATTTGCATCGACTGACGCATTTGATGTCTCACCCACATGATCATCGCCTGAACTTGAGGATTCTTCATCTGAACTCCTGCTATATCCCGAAGAGTCTTCATCCTCAGAAGATTCACCACCATTGGCGGAAGATTCTCCACCACTGGTGTGAACTAAATCCTTTACAACCTTAGCAAAACATGCTGTTCCATCTGGAGCATCACCACTCAGTTGTATTGACCAATCACAACCTTCATCAACTTGAACCACAAGTGCCTGGTTGGCATTTAATGGTCCCGCTTGGCTCTGATTGTTAATAGGTACCAATGTACGCTTGTTGTTCCTCACTTGGTTCTGATTTACCCTGTTGCCTTGACCTTTGAAGGGATTCTGGTTCCCATGTTGTGCTGGCCTTGTGCATTCCCTTTTAAAGTGACCCCGTTCACCACAATTGAAACACTTTACTGCCTGTTTATCGAACCCATACTTGGTGTCTTTCTTACTCTCCAAGCTGGTTCTGCCAGTTCTTTCCATGAAATCCTTTGCCCTTCTTACAGCACTAGCAAAGGCCAACTTGATGTCCATCAACTCCATCTCTTCCTTGTCAATCTGCTGATAGTCTTCTTGTGTCAGATTAATGTTGCCAATCTGACCTTCCACTAACCCACAGTACGCGCTCACTAAAGTGTTAAGCAGCTCCATGTGTTCCCTTGCTACTTCTACACTGACCTTAGAGAAGCTTGAAGTGTCGAGCCGTACTGTATTTGGTTTTGATTGCTGACCAGCAGATGATGTCCCTCCATAACATGCTTGTTGTTGAGCAGGAGGAGGTGGTTGTAGTGGATTTCCATACATGTCTGTGGTGGGAGCCGGCTTAACGGGAACTTGTACTGGATTGCCATACATATCCGTGCTTGTGACAAACGCCGTTTGAAGTGGAGCATGTGGACCGGTTCTTGCAGACGAAGAACTGGAAGTTCCATAATACATCTCTGGGTTGCATGGCACAATGGATTTTGCAACATAGGTACTAGGAGTTCCATAATACATTTCTGGATTTTGTGGCACTGGAACTCGTTTTGCCTTTAAGGTTTCCTCCTGATCCTTGTTTTCTAAAAGCTGCACGAAGTCGTTGATGTTTGTAGTACCCAAAGTTCCATTATACTTCAAGATCTCCAAGAAACTATTCCATTGGGGAGGCAATGCATCAGCAAACTTCTTCACCACCTCTGCTGTAGTTGTCACTACTCCAAAATTGTTCAACTCTGTAAGAAAGTGATAAAACCGGCTTGTCATATCTCCCAAAGACTCCTTATCCATACATGTGAAACCGTCAAATTCTTTCCTGAGAAGATCATGACGCAATTGACGTGTTGCTTCATTCCCTACTCCTCTGGTTTTCAATCCGTCCCACAACTTCTTAGTTGTCTTGAAACTGACAAACTGGTGGTAGATATCTTTGCTTAACGCCTGAGTGAGAATGGCGTATGCTTTCTTTTCCAGATCATACGTTTTCTTTTGATCTTCAGGAAGATCGGCAAACGTAGCAGTAGATGAAGCAGCAACCTCTATAGCTTGATCGAAATCTGTAGTGAAACGTATCCACAGTTCGGTATTTTGACCAAGAACGTATGTACGAAATATCTCAACCCAACCCGGATACTCATTTAAGTGCATCAACTTTGGAGGTCGATTCAAACTTCCGGTTTCGCTTTCGCTCAATAAGATACTTTGATGGCTCGGAGTTTGATTTGATACCAATGCCCATTGACCTGTCGATATGGCATTTGCTTGCGAAGATGTCGACACCGGAGATTCGGCCCATGAGGGAGATAGACTTGTATTTGTGTACTTTCCACTATCTGGAGCCGGTGTACCCCACCATGAGGGAGTTGAACTTGTACTTGTGTATTTTCCACTATCTGGAGCCGGAGTTCCCCACCAACTTGGGTTCATGTTTGATAAGAAGAATGAATTCTATGTTAATATCTCGAATGATAACAACCAGCCGAAGGATCCCTGATCGAAAGACCTGAAAAACACAAACTTGTTAAACCTAAACAGACTAAGATCGAAGGATCAATACTTGTTCGAAGGATCAACAGTGTTCGAAAGATCACTGTTGAATTTCGAACAATGATTTCGAAAGATTCTCCAATTGAAAGATCCTTATCTTTCGAATATATATCCTTCGAAAAGATTCCCTGGATCGAAGGATAAGTCTCAGACTTCGAAGGATGTTCGAAGGATGATTATCTATCGAACTTCCTTTGATCGAAAGATGATCTTTCGACTTCGAAGGATATCCTTCGATCTCTACTGACACAGCTGACACGAAAAGTGACAGGTTGGTGAAAAGGTGATGGGTTGGTAGAAATCTTTCGGCAGAAAGGTATGTTCAGACCATACCTTTTTCCCAAAACCAGATTTGACCAATAAAATATTACTTAAAATGGAAGGATCTTATCCAGAAACCGGTCACTGGAGTAAGCCGGAATTTGGCCGGAAATGACCAAACTTCTTAAAAACAAGTTTTTAAGTTACCCAACCCGTCCTTTAACACACCCGGTTAGTTTAGAACACGTTTTTACGTCTACAAATGCGAGAAAAACACTAAAAACGGGTGCTAAACCATGTGAGTTTTTGTTCAAAACACTCCAAAGTCTTGTATAAACTCAGTTTTTAACAAGGAAAAAAGAGCCACTGCTCTGATACCACTTGTAGGTCCCCCGGAGGTTGAGGTTAAACCTTATCCTTGTTATGTTTAACACACTAGCAAGTGCGGAATCCAAGCTAGAATGCAAACCGGTAGTTTATATGAGAACACAAGCTACAAAGAGAAAGGTAGACACACGAGATATCAAAGTTTTCTCTTGTATTTCAGTGGACACGGTTACAGCCCTTGACCAAACTGAAAATACACTCTCTACAAGACTAAGTTCACGCACACACTCTCTCTTACTCACTTCTGACTGTCTGTGAAGTGAACATTACATGAGTATATATACCCATCACAGCTCGTCTGGTCGAAGGATCAGATAGACTGATCAAAGGATCATCTATCGATCTGAAATCTATCGAAGGATCCACATATACCTCGAATGATGATATCCTTCGAGGTCCATCAACATCCATCGAAGGCTTATCCTTCGAGCTCATCGAAGGATCTAAACAATCCTTCGATGACTCATCCTTCGATGACTCATCCTTCGACAACTCATCCTTCGACACAAGCATATTACAATCAGGTTCTAACTGTTTGGCCAAGTCAAACCAGGAGGATGGTTGACTTGGTCAAACTTACAAGACTAACAAAAGACATCGTTTTATATCATGACAAAATACAGACAAAGTACAGACACAAGTGCACCAACACTTTCATTCGAAGAAGCCAACCCTTATGAAGATTTCCGTATTCTGGTCAATGTAGTCAGCATTGACCATCTGGTAACCGATAATGTTAGGATGGGCTACAACAAACTATGCTTGTATAAGAAAGAATTTCTTCATCCGGAAGACCTGTATGACAAGTTAGTGCTGGGTATGATTTGTATACTAACCGTAGAGATTGCTAGTAAGATTAAGAAGTGCAAGCTCACCACAACTAAGGAAGAGTTTGATAAATGGGATAAGTACCTGAAAGCTTTTGAGCGTTTTTCCTTGAAAGTTTGGTTTTTACGTGATAAGTTAATCACACTTGAAACACTTGTGCTTGATTCAGAAGGTGCATTGGACATAAAGCAATACATGGAGGAAACACAGGAACATAAACTCATCAAAGATGAGTTAAAGAATGTAGCTGCCACGCGTTAGGAGTTGAAGGGAAGTGCTAACAACCATCAAGAGATTTCAGGTATTATAAAGAAGAAAGTTGAGAGGCATGAACTTAGGTTCAAGAAGGTGGTGAATGCTCCATGGTAGGCTCTATCAGAGAGTCATTAAGTTGGTTTTCTTTTTATGGTGAACTGTAAAACCTATCTATGAATTATGAACCACATTTAGTGAACCACATCTTGTTTTATTGCTAACCATCTCTTGGAAAAACTTCGTTGTGAGAATCGATAGAGCCTAGCGTGGTGCATTCACCACCTTCTTGAACCTAAGTTCATGCATCTTAAATTTCTGTTTTAAAATACCCGAAATCTCCTGACAGTTTTTAGCACTTCCTTACAACTCCTTACGTATGGACGTTTCTTTCTTTAACTCATCTTTATTGGTTTATGTTCATGTGTTGCCTCCATGTAGTGCTTAATGTCTAATGTACGTTCTGAATCAAGCACAAGCGTTTCAAGTGTGGTTAACTTATCGTCTCATAACCCAACTTTCATGCCAAAAATCTGGAAATCTTTCAGGCACTTATCCTATTTATCAAACTCTTCCTTAGTGGTGTTGAGCTTGCACTTCTTAATCTCACCAGCAATCTCTACGGATAGAATGATTCGTACCCACCACTAACCTGTCATACACGTCTTCCGGATGAAGAATTTCTTTCTTATATAAGCATAGTTTGTAGTAGCCCATTCAAACATCATTTGTTAGCTGATGGTCGATCCTGACTCCATTGAGCGGAACACCAGGGAAGTCTTCAAAAGAGTTGACTTCTTCGAATGAAATCTGGGGTTCAGTTGGTCTAGAATATTCTGGAACCTCTGAACCAACCTCTTCATTACCATTTCCAACATTTCCACCTTGCTGGATATCTTGGAAACGGTAATGAAGAGAATGGTTCAGAAGTTCTTGATTGTTGCAGACCAACCGAACCCCATCTTTGTTCGAAGAAGCCGACTTTTTTTAAACCTTCGTATTCTGGTCAATGTAGTTAGCATTGACCATCAGCTAACCGACGATGTTAGGATGGTCTACTACAAACTATGCTTGTATAAGAAAGAATTTCTTCATCAGGAAGACATGTATGACTAGTTAGTGGTGGGAATGATTCGGCTACTAACCGTAGAGATTGCTGGTAAGATTAAGAAGTGCAAGCTCACCACATGATGAGTTTGATAAGTAACAAAAAGCTTTTGAGGGTTTTGCCATGACAGTTGGGTTTTTACGCGAAAAATTAATCATACTTGAAATGCTTATGCTTGATTCAGAAGGTGCATTGGACATAAAGTAGTACATGGAGGCAACACATGAACATAAACTCATCAAAGATGAGTTAAAGAATGTAGCTACCATGCGTAAGGAGTTGAAGGGAAGTGCAAACAACCGTCAGGAGATTTTCTAGATTTTCTGGTATTTTAAAGTAGAAAGTTGAGAGACATGAACTTAGGTTCAAGAAGGTGGTGAATGCACCATGGTAGGCTCTATCAGAGAGTCATTAATTTGGTTTTCTTTTTATCGTAAACTGTAAAACCTATGAATAATGAACCACATTTGGTGAACCACATCTAGTTTACAGCCTACCATATCTGGCAAAAACTCCTTTGTGAGAATCGATAGAGCTTACCATGGTGCATTCACCACCTTCTTGAACCTACGTTCATGCATCTCAACTTTCTGCTATAAAATACCCGAAATCTGCTGAAAATTTTTAGCACTTCATTGCAACTCATTACGCATGGCAGTTACTTTCTTTAACTCATATTTATGCGTTTATGTTCATGTGTTGCCTCTATGTACTACTTTATGTCAAATGCACCTTCTGAATCAAGCACAAGCGTTTCAAGTGCGATAAACTTATCGTGTAATAGCCCAACTTTCATGCCAAAACCCAAGAAACTTTCAGGTACTTATCCCATTTATCAAACTCTTCGTTAGTTGTGTTGAGCTTGCACTTCTTAATCTCACCAGCAAACTCTACAGTTAGAATGATTCATACCCACCACTAACCTGTCATACACGTCTTCCGGATGAAAAAATTCTTTCTTATACAAGCATAGTTTGTATTAGCCCATTCTAACATCATGGTTAGCTGATGGTCAATCCAGGCTCCATTGACCAGTACACCAGGGAATACTTTAAAATAGTTGACTTCTTTGAATGAAATTTGGGGTTCGGTTGGTCTAGAATATTATAGAACCCTCTGAACCAACCTCTTCATTACGGTTTCTTAGATGTCCGTTAAGGTACCTTGTCGGACATCTTGGAAACGGTATTGAGAGGAGGGTTCAGAAGTTCTAGAATGTTCTAGACCAACCGAACCCCATCTTTCATTCGAAGAAGCCAACTCTATTGAAGACTTCCATATTCTAGTCAACGTAGGCAGCATTGACCATCCGCTAACCGATGATGTTAGGATGGGCTACTACAAACTATGATTGTATAAAAAGAATTTCTTCATCCGGAAGACGTGTATGACAAGTTAGTGGTGGGTATGATTTGTCAACTAACCGTACAGATTGCTGGAAAGATTAAGAAGTGCAATCTCACCACAACTAAGGAAGAGATTGATAAATGGGATAAGTACCAGAAAGCTTTTGAGGCTTTTGCCATGAAAGTAGGGTTTTTACGCGATAAGTTAATCACACTTGAAACGCTTGTGCTTGATTTAGAAGGTGCATTGGACATAAAGCAGTACACGGAGGCAATACATGAACATAAACTCATCAAAAGATGAGTTAAAGAATGTACCTGCCATGCGTAAGGAGTTGAAGGGAAGTGCTAACAACCATCAGGATATTTGGGGTATTTTAAAGCAGGAAAGTTGAGAGGCGTGAACTTAGGTTCTAGAAGGTGGTGAATGCACCATGGTAGGCTCTATCAGAGAGTGATTATCTTGGTTTTTCTTTTTATGGTGAACTGTAAAACCTATGAATTATGAACCACATTTAGTGAACCACATCTAGTTTTTCAGCTTACCATATCTGGGAAAAACTCCTTTGTGAGAATCGATAGAGCCTACCATGGTGCATTCATCACCTTGTTGAACTTAAGTTCATGCATCTCAACTTTCTTTTTTTAAAATACTCGTAATCTGCTAAAAGTTTTTAGCACTTCCTTTCAAGTCCTTCTGCAGGGCAGTTACTTTCTTTAACTCATCTTTATGCGTTTATGTTCATGTGTTGTCTCCATGTACTTCTTTATGTCCAATGCACCTTTTGAGTCAAGCACAAGCGTTTCAAGGGTGGTAAACTTATCGTGTAATAACCCAACTTTCATGCCAAAACCCAAGAAAGCTTTCAGGTACTTATCCTATTTATCAAACTCTTCCTAAGCTGTGTTGAGCTTGCACTTCTTAGTCTCACCAGCAATCTCTACAGTTAGAACGATTCATACCCACCACTAACCTGTCATACACGTCTTCCGGATGAAAAAATTCTTTCTTATACAAGCATAGTTTGTAGTAGCCCATTCTAACATCATCGGTTAGCTGATGGTCGATCCTGACTCCATTGACCAGAACACCAGGGAAGTCTTCAAAAGAATTGACTTCTTAGAATGAAATTTGGGGTTCGGTTGTCTATAATATTCTAGAACCTCTGAACCCACCACTTCATTACCATTTCCAAGATGTCCGATAAGGTACATTGTCGGAGAATCCAACTCTAGAATGTTCAGAAGGTAATCCAAGATTCAGAAGTTCTAGAATGTTCTAGACCAACCGAACCCCATCTTTCATTCGAAGAATCCAACTCTTATGAAGAATTCCGTATATGTAGTCAGCAATGACCATCTGGTAACCGATGATGTTAGGATGGGCTACAACAAACTATGCTTGTATAAGAAAGAATTTCTTCATCCGGAATACCTGTATGACAATTTAGTGCTGGGTATGATTTATCTACAAACCATAGAGATTGCTAGTAAGATTAAGAAGTGCAAGCTCACCACAACTAAGGAAGAGTTTGATAAATGGGATAAGTACCTGAAAGCTTTTGAGAGTTTTTCCAAGAAAGTTTGGTTTTTACGTGATAAGTTAATCACACGTGAAACACTTGTGCTTGATTCAGAAGATGCATTGGACATAACAAAATACATGGAGGAAACACATGAACATAAACTCATCAAAGATGAGTTAAAGAATGTAGCTGCGATGCGTAAGGAGTTGAAGGGAAGTGCTAACAACCATCAGGAGATTTCCGATAGGCACTATGAGAGAGTCATTAACTTGGTTTTTCCTTTCATGGTGAACTGTAAAACCTATGAATTATGAACCACATTTAGTGAACCACATCTGGTTTTTCAGCTTATCATATCTCGAAAAAACTCCTTTGTGAGAATTGATAGAGGCGACCATGGTGTATTCATCACTTTGTTGAACTTAAGTTAATGCATCTCAACTTTCTTCTTTAAAATACTCATAATCTGCAGACAGTTTTTAGCACTTCCTTTCAACTCCTTATGCATGGCAGATACTTTCTTTAACTCATCTTTAAGCGTTTATGTTCATGTGTTGTCTCCTAGTACTACTTTATGTCCAATGCACCTTTTGAATCAAGCACAAGCGTTTCAAGGGTGGTAAACTAATCGTGTAATAACCCAACTTTCATGCCAAAACCCAGGAAAGCTTTCAGGTACTTATCCCATTTATCAAACACTTCCTAAGCTGTGTTGAGCTTGCATTTCTTAATCTCACCAGCAATCTCTACGGTTAGAACGATTCATACCCACCACTAACCTGTCATACACGTCTTACGGATGAAAAAATTCTTTCTTATACAAGCATAGTTTGTAGTAGCTCATTCTAACATCATCGGTTAGCCGATAGTCGATCCTGACACCATTGGCCAGAACACCAGGGAAGTCTTCAAAAGAATTGACTTCTTCGAATGAAATTTGGGGTTCGGTTGTCTATAATATTCTAGAACCTTTGAACCAATCACTTCATTACCGTTTCCAAGATGTCTGATAAGGTACATTGTCGGAGATCTTGGAAACAGTATTGAGAGGACGGTTCAGAAGTTCTAGAATGTTCTAGACCAACCTAACCCCATCTTTCATTCAAAGAAGCCAACTCTTATGAAGACTTCCGTGTATTCTGGTCAATGTAGTCAGCATTGACCAACTGGTGACCGATGATGTTCGGATGGGCTACAACAAACTATGCTTGTATAAGAAAGAATTTCTTCATCCGGAAGACGTGTATGACAAGTTAGTGCTGGGTATGATTTTGTTGATACATATTATGTGGTCGCGACTCGACTCGGTTCGACTTGGCTCGGTTCGACTCGGTTAGGTTCGGCTCAAGCCCGACGTCACGACATTCCTCCGTCGTGCGCCCCAGAGTTCGACACGCGAAGCACGGAGAGCCGAGAACGCTTCCCGATTGACACATCATCATGACATCATCATGATGATGTCATGATGATGCCAAGACTTTGACTAAACTTCACATATTAGAAACAAGTTGGAATTCATGGACATGCATGTGTCAAGTCTTTGGGCCAATCAGAAAACAAGTCATGGGCTAGTAACTGGTTGGCGAAACATCTGCTGGGCCCAAGCCCAAGTTTGGCGAAACAAAAAGGATCTTGACGAAACAACTTTGTTTCGTCAAACATGATCCAATTTCGTCAATGTTAGACTTGTTTCGTCGAGCTGATTTGTGATTCGCCAAGTCTGATCTGTTTCGTGGTGTGTAGTGCTATAAATAGTCTGTGGTTAGACAAAAAACAAAGAGAACACAGGAGAGCACACAGAGAGCAAACACACACACACACGAGAGTTTGAGAGAGTTTATAGAATACATCTGTAAACATTGAGCTTGTAACCGAACCTTTCATACGTATTAATACAGTGGTGTTAATCGGTGAATATTGCGTGTCCTGTATTTGCGTGTTCTATCTCGGTTTGCCTTTCCGGTTGGATTCCGCACAACCGGGTTGGTTTGTACACAAGGATTAGGCGACTAGATCCTTCTAGCCGGACCTACAAGTGGTATCAGAGCCTTGGCTCTTCTCCTTGTTAAAACCGAGTGTTTTCGGGTGTGTTTCGGGTGTTTGAAGTTTTTATTTTTCTTGAAAAATCTGGTCAAATCTTCAAATATCTTGTGTTTTTGCTTGGTGTTTTGTTAAAAACCTCGTTATTTCTCATGTTCACATGTTGGTTGTGGGTTTTTATTAAACATTTTTAGCAAAAGAGTGTGTTTGGAAAGTTTCGGGTGACCGGAAAACTCATAGTTTTACCGGAAAACTCATTGTGTTCTTCACAATTTTCAAGTGTTCTTCATATTAATTCACTATTTGATCCTTGAAAAATTGTTTGGAAACTTATTTGTGCATTGGAAACTGACAAAACATTAAAATATTAGAAACCATGCTTGGTTGGTGAAATGGGTATGTCTTAGCCGAAAGTAGTCTCTGTTGTGTCAGAACAGGATAAGGGTGAAAAGTTTACCAACCCACTGCAGCTTTTTCGATGAAACACAAATTGGACGTAACAGATTTGATTCGCCAAAAGGGAGTCAACGAAACAGAAAGTTTCTCTTTCGTCAAAACATAGTTGACGAAACACTTGTGGGCCTTGAACCTGTGTTTCGTTGACTTTCAAAAGCCCAAAAGTGGGATTCATTTTCGTCACTAAAGTGGAATTCATTTTCGTCAAAAGCCCAAAAAAAATGTTTTTTGTTTGGTCAAAATAGAAAGCCAACATGTTAAAATTCAGTTTCGTTGACTTTAAATTGTTAAGCCCAAGAGAAATTAATTGATTTGTTTGCTAAGCCCATATATCCCCTTGTTTCGTCAACTGGGCTTCCTTTTTAAAAGGAAATTCTATTTCGTCAATTAAGAGGGCCATATATAACAAATCTGTTTCGCCATCTTAGTTAGGTTTTTTGTTTCGTCAAGCCCACTACACTCAATCTGTTTCATTTAAAATTACAAAATCTGTTTCGTAGAAAATTGTTTCGTCGAAACACTTTATTAAATTTAAACAGAAGGTTTGTAATTGTTATTTAACTGTTTGTTTGAGGTGTGACTTTCAGGTAATCATTTTTTCGTGATCAAACATGAATCCAAGTTGGTGGGGTACTCCGGCTTCGGATGAGGGAAAGTATAGAAATACAAGTTCATCTCCCTCATGGTGGGGTACTCCAGCTCCGGATGGGGGAAAGTATAGAAATACAAGTTCATCTCCCTCATGGTGGGGAATTCCGGCTCCGGATGAGGGAAAGTACAGGAATACAAGTTTATCACCTTCATGGGCCGAATCTCCCACACGACCTCGAATTACGGCAGAACAATGGGCATCAGTTACTAATCAAAAGCAAAGTGAACCGAAAATGACAACAGATTTATATGGCAATTCGATACAAGCTCCTGTAAAGCCAGCTCCAACCACAGACTTGTATGGAAATCCATTACCACCAGTTGCCTCACAATGTCATCTTTCTACTGAAGCACCATCATCTCCTGATCCAAGGAACAGTAGTCAGACAAAAACGGCGTTGTATGCTGAAATTGTCAAAGATGTCAGCAATGGTGAATCATCGGGAGGTAATGACAGTTCTGAACATAACAGTAGTTCAGATGAAGATGTTTCAACTTCAGTTGAGGGTGATACAACTTCAAGTTCAAGCGAGGATGGATCTGAATGTGAATCATCAAGGGAGGGTATTCATTCTGATGCAGAAAGGCCAACACCTGAGAGTGATTCCAGTCAGGTATGTGTCGATGAACCCACTGCTGTAGATTGTGATAATTGTGCTAGATTAAGAGTTAGGTGTGCTGATTTAGAAGCAAACATGTCTGAGTTGCAATGCAAACATGATGCTTTACAAGCTAGTTTGTTTGACATGCAAGACAAACATGTTTCGTTGAATGCCAAGTGGTGTGAATTGCAAAGCAAACACGAAGCTTTGCAAGAGAAATATGATGTGACGTTTATTCACAACCAGAAGTTGACCGTGGATCTTTAAAAGTGCACTGAAGCCAACATGTTTTATGAGAACCATGAAAAAGAGTTTAAATCGGTAATTGAAAACTTGAAGACAGATAAAACCGAATTAACAAAAATGGTTTTCAGAAAACAAACTGACATTAATTTGTATATAACTCGCCTTGAGATTATGCAAAAGGAAATGGCTTGTGTTAAAACTGAAAGTGAGGCGATCCAACTTAAGCTAGACAGTTATTTGAGCTCTAGCTATGTGTTGGATCACATCATTGATGTTCAGAAAGAGAAACGGGATGTCACATGCGTAGGTTACAAGAAGTGTCCACCACCAGTGAGACACAATTATGATGCAATGCCTGACGAGTAGGATAGAACTTTCTTTGAACCATCTGTGCCTCTAGACGTTAAAGAATTTGCAACAGGACTCGGATACAAGAAAGAAGTATCATCAGATTCAGATGTGTCAGCAGATACATGTGTGTCTTCTGCTGAACTGAATCAGGATCCTCCAGTTATCATTGAGGATGCTGATTCTTCTGATGATGAATCCGATGATACTAACCCAGCAAAGTCTGATGCGGAAATCAAAGAAGAGGACATACCTCTTGAGAATCATATTCTATGTGATCCTCCTGCAAAACCCGCTAAGACTGTTGCAATCCAGTCCTCGTCTGCAAAAGAGTCGGAGAGTGTGAATTTGTTGTACACTCTTGTTGGTGATGATAAAATATATTCTGACAAAGATTTTCCGATTAAGAATGTTAATCAGTCTTTAATCAGTAAAGTCTTTGAAAATTCGACAAGTAAGTTTTTGGGAAAGACAGGACCACATGTTACAGTTACACAGTGTCCTCCTATTCCAAAGGCCGAAATTCGAAAACAATATGGCAATCATAAATTACCAACAGAGAAAAAGCAGAAAAATCACACCAAGTCAAAAGAAAAACTACCGACTCAAGGTCAAAGGAAGCCGAATCAAAAGAAGAACAAGAATGTGAACTTTGTGAAATCAAAGGGAACGGACAAAATTGAAACGTTTGAAAACAAATCTAACTTAGATTTTGTTAAACAAGCAACAGTGTTGAAAAGAAATGAACCAAACTGTTCAAAACCTAGTACCTTGGGATCACAAAGTTCATCATCTTCGGCAAGACGATTACATGATGCTTCGGGGATTGTTGAACGAAGATCATGTTTTGAATGTGGTACAATTGGACATATAATTCGAAATTGTCCATATCTTTATTAAGTTGAAAGAAAAGGTTGATGTTCCCCGTGAACAAAATCATGCCACCCAAGAAAATGGAAAAGGCAAACAAAGCAAAATAAGAAAAAGGGTCGGAAGTTAAACTTCGTGAATTCAAGAGGGACTGATAAAATTGAAACTTTCGAAAACAAATCCAACACGGATTTTGTTAAACAAAGTAAAATTTTGATAAGAAACAGTCAAAACAACTATACACAACAAGCAAACGGTTGTGATGTAGGACCAAGTACCTCAAGATCACGAAGTTCATCATCCAGCTATTACAGTTATGATACTCCGAGGTTTGTTGAGCAGAGATCATGCTTTGAATGCTGTGAGTATGGACACATCATTAAGAATTGTCCATATCTCACCAAGGGAAAGTCAAAAATTGATGCCCCCCATGGTAACAATTACCATAAAAGATCTGTTTCACCAAAACAGGACCCTCGTCTTGTTAAACAACGAGAAAAGAAACAGAAAAAGAAACAAAGAAAAGAAGTTGGAAAGGTTTTGAAACCAGAGGTTATCCAAACAAAATCTGTTAAATCGGATGTTAAACATGAAAAACAGAAACAGATTTGGATACCAAAACCAGTAACTGTTTCAGGGGGAGCTACATCAATTCCGAATCATCGGGAAATGGATGTTACAATTCTCGATGATGACGGACGACCCAAGTCTGTGAAGGCTTGGGTCCCCCTCTCCAACTAATCTCTGAATGAGTGTGCAGGATGTTCCAGGAGGAACTATTGATAGTCTTAGGATTGTTGATAGTGGAGCGTCCATGCACAAGATTGGCGACATAAGGCTCCGAAATATTGTTATATCTAGGAAAATGTTGTTGTCATTGATGGAGAGAGAGGAAAGAAAAAGAAAAAGAAGAAGAATATGTTGGTGAAAGAATGTGGTTGAATGAAGTTGCAAAATTCGACCAGATAAAAAATGCGCCAAAATTTGGTTGTTATGGTTTTTGATCGGGTCCTCAAGAAAGATTCCAATGAAATGTGTGCGGATGCCTTTGCATGGATTGAACATCCGCACACCACTTCTGAAAGAGAAAGACAAAGACCTTCGCTGGTGCAATGTGGAAGACCAGCCGGAACCAAAGGTTTTTGATCGTGTTGCTGTGAAGAGATTTTTCAGTAGTTACAAAATCGACTTTGAAGTCTACACCGGGTGGATATCCAGTTTGGGAGAGTGCTCAGATTCCTTGCAATGCACGAAGCAGTTGCAGGATACGGTTTTTAAATTTCTAATCTCTCCTATACTTGTTGATTTTTAAGCTGCTTTGTGAATTATTATCATCTCATACAGCACTCTTTGACCTGACACGTTGAACTTTAATATCACCTCACATGTGATCGTTTCAATATGAAACTCATCAATCTTGTCATGGTCCACACCGATGACCAACGTGCCGACCTTTTTTACCAAAGCATTTGACAAATCAAGATTTGACTTTTTATTACTGGTAAACGGCATTAAGGTCAAGCAAAAGTAAAACCAACATCGGAAAATCATTTTTGTAAATATCTTTGTGTTTTTAAATTTATCTTAGTTTGTTGATTTTAGGGGGAGTAAATCAAAATTTGAAAATCCAAAAACATCGAAAAATTTCAAAAACACAAAAACAATAGAAAATCAAAAACGAGTTTCCTGGCGAGCAAAAGAGAATATGATAGTACATCAGTGGTCTATCCAAACCTCTTTAAACCTTAAACGAAAAACGATAAGCAGCTCTATATAAGATGTATCGGTAGGCTCACAATCATTTTAAAGTGTGCAGGGTGATATAAATCTTAAATCGACTGAAGACCAGGTGGGAACCATTCATTGGCATATGGTCTTAGTACCGAAATTTCATTTGATAGATTGCCGAGGTTCTGAGATATTCGGTCTTTATGCTGCTTATCATCTGGGTATCATGGTTGTATCTTTTACCGAAAAAATAACGGGGACGCAAGTCTAGATCTTCCATGATACTATACATACCTGTACATATTGCATACGACCTCAATAAGTGATAAACAATCACATGTTCAATCAAATAAGTGATAAAATATCACATTTATCCGGGAGTCAAGTTCGTCTCTCTGCTGTACGGAAGTACTGACCTGTTCACGGACTTGCTCCTGTGCCCTCATGCATATGAAACTTAAGTTCCTCATCAATAAGTGATTATATCACATAGGGCTTGTTTTCAAATCAAAATAAGTGAGAATCTCACATCATATACGGTCAAACAGATGATAATCAGTATACTCACCGGTAAGATGAACCCTCGTGCATACCTTGATACGGGAATGTGTCGTGATGTGGATGAACACCGGTCGATAAGTATAAATCATACCTTAACGTATCCCCTCGCCATTATTACATCTGATAAGCTGAGCTTATGTGGACAACAATACCGATAATTGTTATAGGATGCTTATCTTAATATTAACTAATTGAACAACAAGAGCGTTTTGGCATGACCGTACACTGATATGATTCTCTTACCCTCGAAACACACAAAAAGAATGTCTGTATATATTTATTTACTGCTTTCAGTCTTTACATTTCGAAATATTCAAAAATACCAAAAAGATTTTAGGTGTGTTTTAATATAAACTTTATAAAAGCCAAAAAGATTTTGTTTCTATTTTATTTTCGATCGTACGATGTTGGAACTCGAATCCTCGTTACCTGAAACCTGAACGAAAACCGAATTGACTAAATCTTCATAAACGGTCGAAATTTGCAAGTTTTGAAAGTTGAAAACTAAAATTGACAAATTTATTAAACTTTCAAGCTGTCGGACGGTGTTTGATTGAAACATGGTCATTCGTGTGTCATGTGTTTATGCTAACTATATTCCAAGCAGTTGTTCTCATTACGCGTTTAGATTTCTTGCATGTGCAGATTCTAAAGGCAAGAAGAACATGGTCGATGACAAGCTTCGGAATGAAGACACGACGTGAAGGCACTCAAATGATGAAGATGATCGAGTTGCCGCTGACCATCATCAACACCACAAGGATCTCAAGCTATAAAGATCAAGTCATTCACGAGCATAACTCAAGGGGGAGCTTATGTTAAGGGGGAGTTTGTCAACACACTTCCTACAAGATACGGGTAGTTTGTTGATACACTTTCTACTTTCAAGACGTGAAGACATTGAAGATCCTCTGACATGGAAGACATGGAAGATGAACCTCACGAGTAGCGTCCAAGGGGGAGTTTGTTGATACATATTATGTGGTCGCGACTCGACTCGGTTCGACTTGGCTCGGTTCGACTCGGTTATGTTCGGCTCAAGCCCGACGTCACGACATTCCTCCGTCGTGCGACCCAGAGTTCGACACGCGAAGCACGGAGAGCCGAGAACGCTTCCCGCTTGACACATCATCATGACATCATCATGATGATGTCATGATGATGTCAAGACTTTGACTAAACTTCACATATTAGAAACAAGTTGGAATTCATGGACGTGCATGTGTCAAGTCTTTGGGCCAATCAGAAAACAAGTCATGGGCTAGTAACTGGTTGGCGAAACATCTACTGGGCCCAAGCCCAAGTTTGGCGAAACAAAAAGGATCTTGACGAAACAACTTTGTTTCGTCAAACATGATCCAATTTCGTCAATGTTAGGCTTGTTTCGTCGAGCTGATTTGTGATTCGCCAAGTCTGATCTGTTTCGTAGTGTGTAGTGCTATAAATAGTCTGTCGTTAGACAAAAAACAAAGAGAACACAGGAGAGCACACAGAGAGCAAACACACACACACGAGAGAGTTTGAGAGAGTTTATAGAATACATCTGTAAACATTGAGCTTGTAACCAAACCTTTCATACGTATTAATACAGTGGTGTTAATCGGTGAATATTGCGTGTCGTGTATTTGCGTGTTCTATCTCGGTTTGCCTTTCCGGTTGGATTCCACACAACCGGGTTGGTTTGTACACAAGGATTAGGCGACTAGATCCTCCTAGCCGGACCTACAGATTTGTCTACTAACCGTAGAGATTGCTAGTAAGATTAAGAAGTGCAAGTTCACCACAACAAAGGAAGAGTTTGATAAATGGGATAAGTACCTGAAAGCTTTTGAAAGTTTTTCCATGAAAGTTTGGTTTTTAGGCGATAAGTTAATCACACTTGAAACACTTGTGCTTGATTCAGAAGGTGCATTAGACATAACGAAATTCATGGAGGAAACACATGAACATAAACTCATCAAAGATGATTTTAAAGAATGTAGCTGCGATGCGTAAGGAGTTGAAGGGAAGTGCTAACAACCGTCAGGAGATTTCGGGTATTATAAAGCAGAAAGTTGAGAGGCATGAACTTAGGTTCTAGAAGGTGGTAAATGCACCATGGTAGGCTCTATCAGAGAGTCATTAACTTGGTTTTTCTTTTTATGGTGAACTGTAAAACCTATGAATTGTGAACCACATTTAGTGAACCGCATCTAGTTTTTCATCTTACCATATCTGGGAAAAACTCCTTTGTGAGAATCGATAGAGCCTACCATGGTGCATTCATCACCTTGCTGAACTTAAGTTCAAGCATCTTAACTTTCTTCTTTAAAATACTCGTAATCTGCTTATAGTTTTTAGCACTTCCTTTCAACTCATTACACATGGCAGTTACTTTCTTTAATTCATATTTATGCGTTTATGTTCATGTGTTGCCTCCATGTACTACTTTATGTTAAATGCACCTTCTGAATCAAGCACAAGCGTTTCAAGTGCGATAAACTTATCGTGTAATAGCCCAACTTTCAAGCCAAAACCCAAGAAAGCTTTCAGGTAATTATCCCATTTATGAAACTCTTCCTTAGTTGTGTTGAGCTTGCACTTCTTAATCTCACCAGCAAACTCTACAGTTAGAATTATACATACCCACCACTAACCTGTCATGCACGTCTTCCGGATGAAAAAATTCTTTCTTATACAAGCATAATTTGTAGAAGCCCATTCTAACATCATCGGTTAGCTGATGGTCGATCCAGACTCCATTGACCAGAACACCAGGGAAGTCTTTAAAATAGTTGACTTCTTCGAATGAAATTTGGGGTTCGGTTGGTCTAGAATATTATAGAACCCTCTGAACCAACCTCTTCATTACGGTTTCTTAGATGTCCGATAAGGTACCTTGTCGGACATCTTGGAAACGGTATTGAGAGGAGGGTTCAGAAGTTCTAGAATGTTCTAGACCAACCGAACCCCATCTTTCATTCGAAGAAGCCAACTCTATTGAAGACTTCCATATTCTAGTCAACGTAGGCAGCATTGACCATCGGCTAACCGATGATGTTAGGATGGGCTACTACAAACTATGATTGTATAAAAAAGAATTTCTTCATCCGGAAGACGTGTATGACAAGTTAGTGGTGGGTATGATTTGTCTACTAACCGTACAGATTATTGGAAAGATTAAGAAGTGCAATCTCACCACAACTAAGGAAGAGATTGATAAATGGGATAAGTACCAGAAAGCTTTTGAGGCTTTTGCCATGAAAGTAGGGTTTTTAGGCGATAAGTTAATCACACTTGAAACGCTTGTGCTTGATTCAGAAGGTGCATTGGACATAAAGCAGTACACGGAGGCAATACATGAACAGAAACTCATCAAAAGATGAGTTAAAGAATGTAGCTGCCATGCGTAAGGAGTTGAAGGGAAGTGCTAACAACCGTCAGGAGATTTCGGGTATTATAAAGCAGAAAGTTGAGAGGCGTGAACTTAGGTTCTAGAAGGTGGTGAATGCACCATGGTAGGCTCTATCATAGAGTGATTATCTTGGTTTTTCTTTTTATGGTGAACTGTAAAACCTATGAATTATGAACCACATTTAGTGAACCACATCTAGTTTTTCAGCTTACCATATCTGGGAAAAACTCCTTTGTGAGAATCGATAGAGCCTACCATGGTGCATTCATCACCTTGTTGAACTTAAGTTCATGCATCTCAACTTTCTTCTTTAAAATACTCGTAATCTGCTGACAGTTTTTAGCACTTCCTTTCTACTCCTTATGCAGGGCATTTACTTTCTTTAACTCATCTTTATGCGTTTATGTTCATGTGTTGTCTCCATGTACTACTTTATGTCCAATGCACCTTTTGAGTCAAGCACAAGCGTTTCAAGGGTGGTAAACTTATCGTGTAATAACCCAACTTTCATGCCAAAACCCAAGAAAGCTTTCAGGTACTTATCCCATTTATCAAACTCTTCCTAAGCTGTGTTGAGCTTGCACTTCTTAATCTCACCAGCAATCTCTACAGTTAGAATGATTCGTACCCACCATTAACCTGTCATACACGTCTTCCGGATGAAAAAATTCTTTCTTATACAAGCATAGTTTGTAGTAGCCCATTCTAACATCATCGGTTAGCTGATGGTCGATCCTGACTCCATTTACCAGAACAAGTATTCAAAAGAATTGATTTCTTCGAATGAAATTTGGGGTTCGGTTGTCTATAATATTCTAGAATCTATGAACCCACCACTTCATTACCGTTTCCAAGATGTCCGATAAGGTACATTGTCGGAGATCTTGGAAACAGTATTGAGAGGACGGTTCAGAAGTTGTAGAATGTTCTAGACCAACCGAACCCCATCTTTCATTCGAAGAAGCCAACTCTTATGAAGACTTCCGTATTCTGGTCAATGTAGTCAGCATTGACCATCTGGTAACCGATGATGTTAGGATGGGCTACAACAAACTATGCTTGTATAAGAAAGAATTTCTTCATCCGGAAGACCTGTATGACAAGTTAGTGTTGGGTTTGATTTGTCTACTAACCGTAGAGATTGCTAGTAAGATTAAGAAGTGCAAGCTCACCACAACTAAGGAAGAGTTTGATAAATGGGATAAGTACCTGAAAGCTTTTGTGAGTTTTTCCATGAAAGTTTGGTTTTTACGTGATTAGTTAATCACACTTGAAACACTTGTGCTTGATTCAGAAGGTGCATTGGACATAAGGAAATACATGGAGGAAACACATGAACATAAACTCATCAAAGATGAGTTAAAGAATGTAGCTGCGATGCGTAAGGAGTTAAAGGGAAGTGCTAACAACCGTCAGGAGATTTTTGGTATTATAAAGCAGAAAGTTGAGAGGCATGAACATAGGTTCTAGAAGGTGGTGAATGCACCATGGTAGGCTCTATGAGAGAGTCATTAACTTGGTTTTTCTTTTTATGGTGAACTGTAAAACCTATGAATTATGAACCACATTTAGTGAACCACATCTAGTTTTTCAGCTTACCATATCTGGGAAAAACTCCTATGTGAGAATCGATAGAGCCTACCATGGTGCATTCATCACCTTGTTGAACTTAAGTTCATGCATCTAAACTTTCTTCTTTAAAATACTCGTAATCTGCTGCCAATTTTTAGCACTTCCTTTCAACTCCTTATGCATGGCAGTTACTTTCTTTAACTCATCTTTATGCGTTTTTGTTCATGTGTTGTCTCCATGTACTACTTTATGTCCAATGCACGTTTTGAATCAAGCACAAGCATTTCAAGGGTGGTAAACTTATCGTGTAATAACCCAACTTTCATACCAAAACCCAAGAAAGCTTTCAGGTACTTATCCCATTTATCAAACACTTCCTAAGCTGTGTTGAGCTTGCACTTCTTAATCTCACCAGCAACCTCAACGATTCATACCCACCACTAACCTGTCATACACGTCTTACGTATGAAAAAATTCTTTCTTATACAAGCATAGTTTGTAGTAGCCCTTTCTAACATCATCGGTTAGCTGATGGTCGATCCTGACTCCATTGACCAGAACACCAGGGAAGTCTTCAAAAGAATTGACTACTTGGAATGAAATTTGGGGTTCGGTTGTCTATAATATTTTAGAACCTCTGAACCCACCACTTCATTACGGTTTCCAAGATGTCCGATAAGGTACATTGTCGGAGATTTTGGAAACAGTATTGAGAGGACTGTTCAGAAGTTCTAGAATATTCTAGACCAACCGAACCCCATCTTTCATTCGAAGAAGCCAACTCTTATGAAGACTTTCGTATTCTGGTGAATGTAGTCAGCATTGACCATCTGGTAACCGATGATGTTAGGATGGGCTACAACAAACTATGCTTGTATAAGAAAGAATTTCTTCATCCGGAAGACCTGTATGACAAGTTAGTGCTGGGTATGATTTGTCTACTAACCATAGAGATTGCTAGTAAGATTAAGAAGTGCAAGCTCACCACAACTAAGGAAGAGTTTGATAAATGGGATAAGTACCTGAAAGCTTTTGAGAGTTTTTCCAAGAAAGTTTGGTTTTTACGTGATAAGTTAATCACACGTGAAACACTTGTGCTTGATTCAGAAGGTGCATTGGACATAACGAAATACATGGAGGAATCACATGAACATAAACTCATCAAAGATGAGTTAAAGAATGTAGCTGCGATGCGTAAGGAGTTGAAGGGAAGTGCTAACAACCATCAGGAGATTTCGGGTATAATAAAGCAGAAAGTTGGGAGGCATGAACTTAGGTTCTAGAAGGTGGTGAATGCACCATGGTGGGCACTATGAGAGAGTCATTAACTTGGTTTTTCTTTTTATGGTGAACTGTAAAACCTATGAATTATGAACCACATTTAGTGAACCACATCTAGTTTTTCAGCTTATCATATCTGGGAAAAACTCCTTTGTGAGAATCGTTAGAGCCAACCATGGTGCATTCATCACTTTGTTGAACTTTAGTTAATGCATCTCAACTTTCTTCTTTAAAATACTCATAATCTGCTGACAGTTTTTAGCACTTCCTTTCAACTCCTTATGCATGGCAGTTACTTTCTTTAACTCATCTTTATGCGTTTATGTTCATGTGTTGTCTCCAAGTACTACTTTATGTCCAATGCACCTTTTGAATCAAGCACAAGCGTTTCAATGGTGGTAAACTTATCGTGTAATAACCCAACTTTCATGCCAAAACCCAGGAAAGCTTTCAGGTACTTATCCCATTTATCAAACACTTCCTAAGCTGTGTTGAGCTTGCACTTCTTAATCTCACCAGCAATCTCTACAGTTAGAACGATTCATACCCACCACTAACCTGTCATACACGTCTTACGGATGAAAAAATTCTTTCTTATACAAGCATAGTTTGTAGTAGCCCATTCTAACGTCATCG
Source organism: Helianthus annuus (assembly GCF_002127325.2). Lineage (NCBI taxonomy): Eukaryota > Viridiplantae > Streptophyta > Magnoliopsida > Asterales > Asteraceae > Helianthus > Helianthus annuus. Next base: position 102,118,165 of record NC_035441.2, on the reverse strand, counting down.
GTTAGTGAAAACCCGGTTAATCTCTTAACACCATACTTAGTTAGAATAGATTATTACATAGCGGTTATAAACTACAAGGACCAAAGTTGACAAAATGGAAGAAGGAAACTACCTCCCTTTACCGAAAAGGTGTGTCCTTCCCTCACACCATTTCCGATCGGTACAAGGCACGAGGAAGGAGACGCACCGGTTGGATATGAACGGACAAGAATCATCACACCTCTTCAAGGATTGATCACAACCACACATCCAAGAGACGTGACGTTTCACTAAGAGACACAACCCTTCACTCGTACCCGTAGAAAACTATAAATAGGATAGGATAGTTTCATTTGTAATCACTTACTCTCATTCGATTTGTATACACATTCAAGTTATTGTTTATGCAAGTTTATTTTATCACGCTCATTCTAGAGATGAAGATCCATTTCGGGCCAACAAATTGGTATCAGAGCATCAGGCTCTAAACGTGGGAATCGCAAGGCATCGCAGGGAATTCGCGATCAGGTTTCATTTTCGTTTTAATTCGCAAAAGTTCATTTCAGAATTTTTTTTAGTTTCGGTTTTTGTATAATCGGTTGAACGGAAGGGTTAGGAATCTAGGGTTTGTTTTGATTCTGGGGTTTAGTGCGAATTAGATTGTTTTGGTTGTTTGATTATTACACGATTCGGGTAATCGTGGGTTTGTGAGATCTATTGAAACCAAGAAAAAGTTTAGTAAAAGTGAAGATTGTTCGACAAGAAGACATGTCAGGAACATCCGGACAAAATCCGATAATAATATAGAAAGGAGGAAATTCTCTTTCCCAGTTTCAGTGTCCGATTCTGAAACCAACAAACTATACGGTTTGGGCTATTCGTATCAAGACGATTCTTGAAGCGAATGGTTTGTGGGAAACGATTGAACCGGCAGAAAATGCAAAGGTAGACACCAAGAAAGATAAGTCTGCAATTGCATATCTGTTTCAAGCAATACCAGAAGACGTTGTATTGCAAGTTGCAAGTTGTAAAACTGCAAAATTTGGGATAATTTAAAGGTTAGACACGTTGGTGTTGATCGGGTACAAAAGGCGCGTATGCACACGCTATTATCAGAATTTGAATTGTTGCAAATGAAGGATGACGACACTATTGATTCATTTACTGCAAAGATTAATAGTATCGTTACCCGGGCAACTGAAGTAGGAACGACATTGAGTCAACCGACTCTAGTACGCAAACTTCTAAATGGCGTACCGGATAAGTTTACTCAAATCGTTGCCTCCATGGAACAATACTCCGATCTAGAAACTATGACGCTAGAAGAAGCGGTCGGAAGATTAAAGACGTATGAAGAACGACTCAGGTTAAAGAAAGGAAATCAAGGAGAAAGCCAAGATAGGCTTATGTTCACACATAATGATAACACCAGAGGAAGGCAATCTGGAAACCGCGGACGTGGTAGGTTTAACCAAACGCGTGGAAATTGGAGAAACAACAGAAATAGGCAAAGTCCCAAAAACGAATGATCTACATCTAGACCTAGAAATGGAAATTCTAGAAATTGGAGGAAGTTTGCAAGAACCGACCTAAGTAAGATCCAATGTTTTAAGTGTCAGAAGTTTGGACACTTCAAGAAGGACTGTTATGAGAAAGACGAAGTACAAGAACATTCAAACCTCGTCGAGGAAGACGAAGCACCCGTATTGCTAATGGCAATACAAGAAGAAAATGTTCAAGAAAGGGCTCTGCTAAACGAGGAACGTATAAAACCAATAAGTTACGCCTCAGAAAATAAAAATCTATGGTACTTAGACAACAGGGGCTAGCAACCACATGACAGGAGTGCGAAGTTACTTCAAGGAATTAGATGAAACGTTGACAGGGCAAGTACGATTCGGTGACGGGTCACACGTAGAAATTAAAGGCAAAGGTTCAATACTACTGGAATGTCTGAACCAAGAACAAAAGGTTGTTTCACAAGTATACTACATTCCAAGTCTGAAAAGCAACATATTGAGCCTCGGACAACTTACCGAAATCGGTTGCAAAGTGGTTATGGACGGAAATCTACTTACTATCCGAGATCGAAATAGAAAGCTACTAATGCGAGTCAAGAGAATGAAGAACAGGCTATACACAGTCAAACTGAAAACTGGAAAACCAATCTGCCTACTCTCAAAGACCGAAGACATAGCATGGTTATGGCACGCAAGGTTAGGCCATCTACACTTCGATGCTATCAAGGAAATGACTCGTAAGAACTTGGTACATGGAGTTCCCAAATAAGTCATGCTAGTCAAGTCTGTGACGCATGCTTATTAGGAAAGCATAGTAGGGCACCATTCCCAAATCAGGCAAAGTTCAGATCTTTAAAACCTCTGGACTTAGTCTATGGAGATTTGTGTGGTCCTATAACTCCACCAACACATGCTGGGAAGAAGTATATATTCTTACCTGTAGACGATTGTACTCGCTACATGTGGGCATATTTACTAACTTCCAAGGATCAAGCATTCGAAACTTTTAAGGAGTTCAAAGAAAAGGTGGAAAAGGAAGCGCAGACCAAGTTAAAAATGCTAAGGACGGATAGAGGAGGTGAATTCACATCGGGTGAATTCAACAAGTATTGCAAAACCAACGGCATAGCAAGACAGCTTACAGCACCATATTCCCCACAGCAAAATGGAGTAGTAGAAAGGCGAAACAGGACAATGTTATCCACTACTCGCAGTATGCTGAAGGCATAGAACATGCCACAGAACTTTTGGGGTGAAGCAATATGACACACGATATACGTACTAAATAGGGTTCCAACAAAGGCCCTGGTAAACAAGACACCATATGAAGCATTGAAAGGAAGGAAGCCAAATTTAGAACACTTGAAGGTTTTTGGCTGCACTGCTTACGCTAAGGTACTACCACTTCAACAAAAGAAGTTGGATGATAGAAGTGCACCTATGGTTTACCTTGGAATAGAAGAAGGATCAAAGGCATACAGATTATATGATCCAGCAAAGAACAAGATATGTGTCAGTAGAGATGTAAAGTTCATGGAAGGTCAACCATGGAACTGGAATAGTTATATGGAGACGGTAGATTCAGGGAATCCCGAATGGACAAACTTTGTCATTCAAGAAGATGACATACAGAACCAAGTAGTCCTGGCAGTAGCGGGCCACAACATGATTCAGGAGTAGACTAGGCAGAAGAACAAGACTCCTATGTAACCCCGCCAGCACATTCGTACAATCAGAACTCAGCACGAAGTTCAAGCAGTTTATCAAGTGGAGGTCCATCTACCTCTGAAAGTACAACAGAGAGTATTAGTGACACTCCAGTAAGGCTAAGAAGTCTCGAAGACTTGTATGAAGAGACAGAAGAAATTCAAGTAGATCCACATGAATTATTACTCGCTGAAGAAGAACCAAGGAATTATAAGGAAGCATCTAGTGACAGAAAATGGATTGAAGCAATGGAAGGCTGAGTTAGACTCAATAAACAAGAATAAAACTTGGAATTTGACGGAGTTGCCAAGTGATCACAAGGCAATAGGATTAAAGTGGGTATTCAAAACTAAGAAAGATGCAAGCGGAAACATTGTAAGACACAAGGCAAGGCTGGTTGCAAAAGGATATGTTCAGCAACACGGAATAGACTTTGACGAAGTCTTTGCACCAGTAGCACGTATGGAAATAGTACGACTAATGTTGGCTTTAGCAGCATATCAAGGTTGGGAGGTACATCATTTAGATGTAAAATCTGCATTTCTACACGGAGACCTCAAGGAGGAAGTCTATGTATCACAACCAGAAGGATTTATAAAGCCAGGAAATGAAGGAAAGGTTTACAGACTATCAAAAGCACTGTATGGATTGAGACAAGCACCAAGAGCTTGGAATACGAAGTTAGATCAAACCCTAAAGTCACTTAACTTCAAGAAGTGCACTTTAGAAAACGCAATCTATACAAGGATAAGTGAAGCCTCTACACTAATAGTTGGAGTCTATGTTGATGACTTGATAGTCACTGGAACATCAAAAAAGGAGATAGATATCTTCAAATCTCAGATGAAGAACAAATTTGATATGAGCGATCTAGGATTGCTAGCATATTATCTGGGAATAGAAGTAATTCAAACAGGGGGTGAGATAGGCATCAAGCAAACAGGATATATCAACAAGATACTCAAAGACGCCGATATGTTATCCTGCAACGACACAAAGACTCCCATGACTCCAGGAACTCAATTAACAAAGACTGAAGAAGGAGATCTAGTAGATGCAACACATTACAGAAGCCTGATAGGTTCTCTCAGGTACTTATTGCACACAAGGCCAGATCTATGTTATCCAGTCAGTCTACTTAGTAGATTCATGCAAGAACCAAAGGAACAACACCTGAAAGCAGTAAAGCAAATACTACGATACATCAAAGGAACTAAAGAGCATGGAATCATCTACAAAAGACAAGGAGGATGTAAGATTACAGGTTATAGTGATAGTAGTTTTGGGGTTAATACAGACAAAGGAAAAGGAACAACTGGTCTAGTATTATACTTTGGAGAATCACCTATAACCTGGTGTACACAGAAGCAACAGACAGTGGCACTATCATCATGTGAATCAGAATTCATGGCAGCCACTGCAGCAGCATGTCAAGCACTATGGCTTAAAAGATTGTTAAGTGAAATCAGAGGCTGGAAGGAAGAAAAGATAACACTCAGAGTAGATAATGTTTCAGCAATAGCACTCATGAGAAATCCAGTCTTTCATGGAAGAAGTAAGCACATTGACACACGCTATCACCTCATAAGAGAATGTGTGGAAAACGAAGATATCACTGTGGAACACATAAGTGGAGAACTACAACGGGCAGATATACTAACAAAGGCACTAGCAAGGATCAAGTTTGCTACAATGAGGGAACTGCTCGGGATTCAAGATTTGAAGCAACTTATGGATGTTCGAGATTAGGGGGGTGAATGAAAACCCGGTAAATCTCTTAACACCATACTTAGTTAGAATAGATTATTACATAGCGGTTATAAACTACAAGGACCAAAGTTGACAAAATGGAAGAAGGAAACTACCACCCTTTACCGAAAAGGTGTGTCCTTCCCTCACACCATTTCCGATCGGTACAAGGCACAAGGAAGGAGACGCACCGGTTGGATATGAACGGGCAAGAATCATCACACCTCTTCAAGGATTGATCACAACCACACATCCAAGAGACGTGACTTTTCACGAAGAGACACGACCCTTCACTCGTACCCGCAGAAAACTATAAATAGGATAGGATAGTTTCATTTGTAATCACTTACTCTCATTCGATTTGTACACACATTCAAGTTATTGTTTATGCAAGTTTATTTTATCACGCTCATTCTAGAGATCAAGATCCATTTCGGGCCAACAGTTAGCAGATGGTCGCTGACACCATTGGCCAGAACACCAGGGAAGTCTTCAAAAGAATTGACTTCTTCGAATGAAATTTGGGGTTCGGTTGTCTATAATATTCTAGAACCTCTGAACCAACCACTTCATTACCGTTTCCAAGATGTCCGATAAGGTACATTGTCGGAGATCTTGGAAACAGTATTGAGAGGACAGTTCAGAAGTTCTAGAATGTTCTAGACCAACCGAACCCCATCTTTCATTCGAAGAAGCCAACTCCTTATGAAGACTTCCGTATTCTGGTCAATGTAGTCAGCATTGACCATCTGGTAACCGATGATGTTCCAATGGGCTACAACAAACTATGCTTGTATAAGAAAGAATTTCTTCATCCGGAAGACGTGTATGACAAGTTAGTGCTGGGTATGATTTGTCTACTAACCGTAGAGATTGCTAGTAAGATTAAGGAGTGCAAGCTCACCACAACTAAGGAAGAGTTTGATAAATGGGATAAGTACCTGAAAGCTTTTGAGAGTTTTTCCATGAAAGTTTGGTTTTTAGGCGATAAGTTGTAAGGCCTCCTAATCCAAGATCTCACTCAGCTAAAGCAACCAAAAGGTGTGCGGAATCCACCTGATGATCAACCACTATAGATGAACACAAGAATGCAAGGATTTGAGAGAGAAATCAAGAATACACTGAGTATTCTTGATGAAGATGAATGACGTCACTCACACAAAGCGCCGCCAGACAAAACACAATGATTAGGGCACAGAAATTCACACAGAAATCGTTACCTTGTCTATTCCATATTAAAGTATATATACAAGGTGAAACCCGAACTTTCAACACTAAATAAAAAGCCCGGACAAAACATAGAGCACAAAGCCAACACAGAGATTTTGCCACAAAACTCAGACAAGCCTAATCTATACAAAACTCAGACAAAGCTAGTCTAAATAAACTCTGTCTAAAATTAAACTCTTTCCAAAATAAACTCTTTCTAGCCAATAAACTCTTTCTAGACAATAAACTCTTTCTAGCCATAAACTCTTTCCAAACAATAAACTCTTTCTAGCCATAAACTCTTTCCAAACTTTGGACATTGTTCAATAAAGACCCTAAATGTTGGAAGCCTTGCACTTATCACCCAAAAGTGCATTAACAAACTCCCCCTTGATCAGTGCATGGTCTTCATTGAACTTGAGATCTTCAAATCTCCATTGGTAACATGGGAGTCATGCACTTATCACCTAAAGTGCATTAACAAACTCCCCCTTGATTAGTGCATGGTCTTCATTGGACTTGAGATCTTCATCCTTTCTTTGAGAGCTGCTTCCTGCCCAGACCTTGTTCTTCACACAGAACTGAACCACCTTGATGGACTGGTCAGCTAGAACACGATCTTCTTCATTGTATTTTAGAGGCAGGCGCCGAAGCTTCTTTAGATGTGCTCCCCTTAAGTTTGCAAGCCAAATCAGATCCAGCACCTTAGCAATCTCCTCCGTCACTTTCGTTTTAGAAATCACTGATTCCCCTAGTCTTGAGATGCACGAGCCAGATGCACACAGCTTCTCCAAATATTCCATCTTGAGATGAACGATCCAGATGCACACAGCTTCTCCAATCTTCCATCTTGAGATGAACGATCCAGACCTGAAACACTTAACCCAGGATTAAGAAACTTGACCCCGAAGACATCGGCCCAAACCTGGATCCCAAAAATAAATTCCAATACCCCAGAATAAACAATTTAAATATTAAACAACCAACATTTAATAACTTGTTTAAACAATTTTCACAACCCTAGAGTATTCTTAATAAGATAACTCGCACATAGAAACAATAAAGCAAAATCTTTTTGAGGTTTTTCAATTTTTGACTGAAATGTAAATTAAACCTACTAACATACTTACACTAATTATCTTTTTGCGAAATCGGAGCAAAGGAATCATATCGGTTTTACTGTCGGTATTCAACAAAAAACCATGGCATTTAGCTTTAATGTTTTAGAATAATGTTGACAGTTCAAGACGTTCAACGGTATTGTGGTCCACTTAAGTTTTAGCGCGCTTTCAAACACTATTTTCGAGATATGGAATTAAGTGTATTAAGCTGACATTAACTGTGTTTACCCACATCAGAATATACTCCCGTATCAAGGTATGCGCGAGAGATCATCTTACTGGTGAGTATACCATTTATCATCTGTTTTGACGTATAAGCTTATGTGAGATACTCACTTATTTGGTTTCAGATGCAAAGGGCACAGGAGCAAGTCGTTTGTGATAGAATCACTTATTGAGGATAGACTTGACTCCCGCAAGATTTTGAGGGACATGTGATTGTTTATCACTTATTTGGGTCGGATGCATCATGTTTTGAAGATATTTACACGTATGTATGGTATCATGGAAGATCTAGACTTGCGTCCCCGTTGTTTTCGGTAAAAGAAGCAACCATGATACCCAGATGATAAACAGCATAAAGACCACGTATCTCAGAATCTCGGCAATCTATCAAACGAAATTACGGTACCAAGACCATATATCCGAGAGATGCGCCACACGAGTTACGCAGTTCGTTATGTTTATATGCCAAAGACAGGTTCTTATTCACGTGTAAAACCTACCGATGCAACATATAATGAAGCTGTCACATTTAATAGTTAATCTCATATATATATAGCCATAATCCTGCACCAGATACGACTAACCGATGTACTATCATTTCCCTTATATCTCAACACGACTTCATTTTTGATTTTTCAAATGTTTTTGTATTTTTCTGAAATTTATCCTACAACTAAGTAAAATATTTTTGGAGTTTTTCAATATTTCGAAAGCGGTAAGAACTATACAGAAAAGATAAAATAAAGTTTCTATGCGAGTTTGGAAAGCATTTTACTCTGGGTTGATCATGCCAATCATTCGGACCAGATTTTCAAATCTAGCCCGATCGAATGTTTTCGTAAACAGGTCGGCAAGATTATCCAAGGTGTCTACCCTAACCACTTCAATTAAACCCTTCTCAGCACACTCGCGAATAAAGTGATGCCTAACATCTATGTGCTTAGTGCGTGAGTGATTTACCGGATTGTTTGTTATGGAAATGGCAGAGTTATTATCAACAAGGATAGGAGTTCGAGTAAAATTCAAACCGTAGTCCCTCATTTGCTGCTGAATCCACAAAACCTGAGCACAACAGCTTGAAGCAGCAATGTACTCGGCCTCGCACGTGGATAGAGAAACGGCAACTTGCTTTTTGCATTGCCAAGAGACAAGACGGTTTCCAAGAAGTTGTGCGCCACCAGAGGTTGACTTTCTGTTCATCCGGCACCCTCCGAAATCTGCGTCAGCATATGCCATCAAATCGAGACCACCTTCAGCTGGATACCACAATCCAAGCTTAGGCGTTCCTTTCAGATATCTGAAAATACGCTTGACAGCTTTCAAGTGCGACTCCTTCGGAGTTGATTGGTACCTAGCACACAAACAAACAGAGAACATAATATCTGGTCGTGAAGCAGTTAGATACATCAATGAACCTATCATTGCTCGATATAGAGTAGGATCCACTTCAGGATCTTTCTCATCATCGGGTGAGAGCTTGAGATTTGTCGGTAGAGGCGTGTCATAGGGTAAGCTATCTTCCAATCCAAATCTTTTGAGAATCTCGTGGACATACTTTGTCTGATGCACGTACGTCCCGGTTTTTTCTTGACTCACTTGAAGACCTAAAAAGAATGATAACTCGCCCATCGCGCTCATTTCAAACTTTGACTTCATCACCTTCTCAAACTCACGACACAACTCTTCATTTGAAGAACCAAAGATTATGTCATCAACGTAAATTTGCACGATCAGAAAGTCTCCCCCTTTCTTCAAAATGAACAGTGTGGAGTCGTGTAACACATCGAATTTTTGTGTCCAATGATGTGCTAACACGTGTCATTTGTTTACACGTGGCATCTATAATAAATAAAGGACTAATTTTGACGAACCTTGAAAGTATATAAATTCGAGGGTTATAAATGTCAACAAGGGTAAATATACTGTATAGTATCCCTAAATAATGCTTAAACCTTCAAACGAATAAATTATAGATCGTACAAAAATAAAACGCGGAAGAAAGTGAGAGATTACAAACTACAGGGGTTAACTGTGTCAACATGTTTAATAATACCTCTGAGTGACCCTTTAACGTTCCAAAGACTTTGTAACGGTATTATACCCTCACTAAAATAATATATATGAATTTCGCGAAATTTCGTTATGAAACGAGAAAGTTACGATCGAATTCGTAGAAGAAGGGTTAAAAGCGTCAATAATGAAAGTTAAGGCTTTCTGAATAATTAATAAATAAACCGGGGACTTAATAACGCGGGTAATTAACACGAGGCCCCTATCGGTAAATAACCGAGGGCCAAACCGCAAAGTTACCCCTTCAAATCCGAAAGGTCAGGCGAATCATTACGAAAGATTTCGTTATTAATGGCCCGATTCTGTAATCATTATAAAAGATTTGAAAAATTCAGAAAATATAACCTCACGCGACCCGCGTAAGGTTTAAACATAAGTTGAGGCGGGCCGCGAGCTCCCTCTATTTCGCGTCTGATCTTCTGATCCCAGGCGACCCGCGTAAATGTTGCATGGAATGTCCATGCGGGTCGCGTACGACGCCCAGATGCAGAATTGTAGTAACTACTTGGCTTTTGGAGCTTTTGAATGATCAACAACCAACAAATGGGCATGGGCACCCTACATTTGACCCATAACACTTAGGGGACATCTACCCATCACTCCTGACCTGTTGTAGGTGTTGTGATGATCATACATGCTTGTTCTTGGCTATAAATATCACCATTGTGCTCACAACATTCATCACACTCAAACTCACCTCTCTGATCATTCTAAGTGCTTCCAAGCATTCTCTTCTGCTCTATAATCAAGAACACACTTCTGTAAGTCATTCACAATCAATTTGGTCTTGCATTTCCATAGTTATAGCTCATAAACTCAACCGTCGTAACTAACGGTTGTCATTGCAATATCTTGCAAATGGTTCAATCTTATGACGAATCAAAAATGGTTATGAGTTGGTATTTATGTGGGTATTAAACCTCTAAAATGGTTCCCCCTGATCACCACTCTAACTATGTCAATTATCGAGTCAAACGTGCGGTTAAAAAGTCAACAGAAAGCTATTTTAGCGATTTATGCAAAATCTGTAATGTATATGTTATGGAACCTGTTTTGATAATCATAAAACATGATAATAAGTATATAAACATGTTTGCGCTCGTTTGAATCGATCATTTACTATATTGAACCGGTTCGGAGCCGAAAGTCGCAAAAGTTTGACTTTTGCTTTGACTTCAGTTCTGACCCGTTTTAGTGAGGTATAAATATACCTTAGGACTCTCTTAGGACCAGGTCACATGTTGGTATACACCTCTGTGGTCGGTTCATGAGTTATCCGAGTCTTTTACGTATTTCCGTCATTCGCCTAAAAGTTGACCGTAACGGCCTTTTAAAATTAAAACGAGTATTTCGGACACGTGAACGGACCAAAACCTTGCTTATTAAATTATAAGCATGTCCTTAAAGTTTCACGTCAATCCGAGGTCTAGAATGAGAGTTATGCTAAAAGGCGCACTTTTAAGAAAGTTTTGTAATTAACGGCGCAATTAGCATAACACCCATCTAACCCAAGTTTTCGTCACCAAAACTTTTACCCACCGTGGTAAAATAATATTTTGGGAATTTTAAAGATTTTTAATAATTTTTACCTTGCTCATAACCTGCGGTTATGGCTACGGTTCGGTAATTACCGAATATGCCCTTTTTGGCCAAAACGGGAGTTCTACAAGGTCTTTTGACCCGATTCCAATTGCCACAGGTTTTAAATAATAAATAAAGTATTTTAAGATTTATGAGCTGTTCGGGAAACTCAGATTTCCTGTAGAACTCGAAAAGCCCTTTTAAAGTCTTTAAAATGACCGAAAAGCCCATACGGGGCATAATATAAACTTAAACTCGTTACGGGCATTACGGAAGGTATCCTACTGATACCAAAATACTTTTAAGGCATATTGACTTAGGAAATAAGCGTACGACTCTTATGGTTAACCGTTTCGCCTATTTGCGCACACGGTACGGCCCATGGAACTAGTTTTCGCGCAATAGCCGATACGGGTCAAATTATATTATTTGAACCCCAAAACCCAGAGTATGAACTATAAACCCATATAAAACAAGTCACTGAACTTGTTGGGTCCAAATCATACTCCATTCTCGGTTTTCGCCTTTTCGTGCGAATTAACCATATCTATATATCGGAATCAACCGGTTTAAGCTACGGCTAATACAAGGACCGTTAGGATTCTAAGAGGTTAATTAAAACCTTCGTTCCAGATTAGGAGCCCCAGTAAAAGCTATCGGTGACTTGATCTTAATTAAGGATTATACTTGCAAAGGTAAATACTTTTGACTTATTTCCCCTATATGGGCTTGGGTTACGGTATATTAATACCGCTTGATTGAGCATTATATAATTCCATCGCTTAGGTGGTTAATTGATTAAATATGATTGGCTCATTTAAACAGTTTTGTTGCTTATAAGCCTTTGGGGGGTTTAATGACCGTTGTCCCGGATATCCTCGGCATCATTTTACGAAATGGCCACGACCATCGACATCCCGGTGTAGGCGTACACCCGGTATAAAGTGTCGACATTAAAACTAAAAGACGTAGCCGTTGGTTTCTGTACTACGGTTTTACGCAAACGTGGTGTGTCTATAAATCTTTAACCCGGCACGACCCGGGCTACTGAACGCATAAAAGAACATGTAAAACGTTCACAAGATCATTATGAATTTTCCCAAGTTATAAAAGAGTTTGTGCCTTGTGCATTCAAATCAATTTTAATAAACATTTTCAAATGTGTCAGTTGAATGTATTTACCAGTGTAAACTGACGTATATTCCCCAAAAAGATTAAGTGCAGGTACCTAAACGTAATTGGCTGGTATTAGCTCCCTAGCGTCGGGATAAGCCTCGCAAGCTTGATTGCAGTATCTGATGGAACAATACTTTATCTGTATTTACGATCCACTGTGGATATTCAACTTCTGTAATACATTTTGATATTACAATCAGAGGTTGAAATTATATATTTAAATTATGCTTCCGCTGTGCATTATATAATTGTGTGGTTTGACTATATTGTTGCCAACATCGTCACGGTAATCCCCCACCGGGCCCACCGGTGAGACACGTGGAAAACGGGGTGTGACAGGTTGGTATCAGAGCCAACATTGAGTGAATTAAACACTATCCTAATGTGTTTAATCTCAATGACACAATTGCACATACTTGAGTCTAGACAAGAACTTAGGACAAATTCGGATTAATACTCCTTTTTGTCTTTATTTTCGATTTGATTTTTAAATAAGTTTTGGAGCAGGAAAATGCCACCTGTTATATTCCGAGGAAGAGGAAGGGGACGTAGAGGCCGAGGAGAAATCGTGACACATCACGATCAAGAAGCTGGACCATCTGGTACAAGACATCCTTCGATGACAAGAAGCGAAGAGCCACAGAGACGAAGAGATCTTTACGAACCAGCGAGGCATTCCACTTCGCACAGCTCGACGCCATCCTACCGGCACTCCTTTGGGCCAGATTCAGAAAATAATCCCAACAACCCACAACCTTCCTTCATACCTCTACAACGTTCGGTTTCGCACCGGAATTATGACGACCCTACTCCATACTACGTAGCTCAGTTTAATCCGGCTGACTACATACAGGAACCTTCAGGATTTGTTCCGCTTGGTCCTCAAGACCACTTTTCTGAAGATCCCATGGAGGAAGATGACACTACAAGAAAATGAACCTAATGCAACCCCAATAAAAAGTTGCATTTGACCTTGTAAAGGTTGCATTAGGCCTAATGCAACCTTTTGTCGGGGGCTGCATTAGAAGCAGTTGCATTAGATCTAATGCAACCTTTTTAAGACCAAATGCAACCTTTTTTTAAAATGTTGCATTTACTAGTCAAATGCAACCTTTTTAGTATGCAACCTTTTTTACATTCTAATGCAACTTTTTTTGTATTTTAGTTACAAAAATGCAACACTTTTTACACTCAAATGCAACTTTTTCTATAAAAATGTAACCTTTTTCTATAAAAATGCAACATTTTTCTAGGCGTAATTCAACTGTTATTATTTTTTAATAGAAAAAATGCAACCTTTTTTATAGCACAAGGAACATTTTTTTTCACACAAATGCAACCTTATAACATAAGTTCAATTGCTATTAATTGATATAAATTCAATAGTAATTACACAAAAACAATAATAACAAACATATCATTGATAATCAAATTGTGTACTTCAACATGTTTGTCGAAACTTAAATAACTCTACATTCAATTACAATAATATAAAAAGTTGAAAACATTCTACTCATCTCGATCTCCAACTACTTGTTTCATAACCTTCTGCATCATAGCTTCCAAGTTGTGTCGCTGGCTGGCAAACTCTTTTCGCATAGTTTCAAGCTCAGCTTTTTTTTTCTATAATGATCATCTTCAATCCTTTAGCGCATTTCCAGCAACTAGTTTTTCTCAACTTCTAACATGTAAAATAGTTGAAATAAGCCTTATAAAATTAATAACTGGATAAATAAAATAATTGTCTAGCGAAACATAATGCATAACACAGAGACACAGAAATATATTTTAAGCATACCATTCCACCACTACCTCCAAGTTCAACAGGCATGTGGTAATCTCTATCTCCATCAAGCATACCATTTCATGTTGAATCCACTGAAAAACAAAAGATCAATTTAGTATCTTACCACATTATTACATTTATCATATATTATAAAGAAAATGAATAAAAATATTACCTGTTTTACGCATTCTAGTTTTGTCGGTTCATAGATGGCGAGATGAGTCTCGTGAACAAGAAGAAGATGGGTCTGATCATGATGAAACTGCACACGGGTGTCGGATTGTGGTGACGGTGTTCTCCCTGGTGGGAGTTGAACGTATCGTGTCTTTTGTTTTTCCCATCCATCCGAACTCCATACGCAAATCTAGTTGATAAACAAAAATATCATAAATGTACATGAGTTTAAACAATTGAAAATGGAAATGAATTTTTCATGAACTTTACTAACCTGAGCATCAGCGCCAGATAAGACAAGCACATTTAGCACATGAGAAAAGGCGAGACGGATTATACGTTTAGAGTGTCCTTTAAGCTTGCTTTTAACCTTCACAACAAAAATGATAAATAGTAATAGACCTTTTGCTGAAGAGCGAGAAATCGACCGGAATGAAATGGATTTGATGAGAAGGGTCTGCTGCTTGAATGAAATAGCTTCTTTTTCACACTTCAATATACAAATGAATATGTGGCCGACCGGAACCCCTTTACTCCAGTAAGTAGAGGTAATTACTAAAGTGTGTAAATGCTATTACAACATAAATTGGTAAAATTCCCTCCATGATTTAACTAAATGATCTGAAACATATTGCATCAGTAAAAGAATACTATGCCAGATTAGATAGTTATGAATTATGATCTATAAATGATGCCCATGGTTGCAGAAATTATGCAAGGTTTGCTTGATAAATATATTTATTAGTAAAACAGATGAGAGATAAGCAACTTCTGGTCGTAAATAAAGCTTGTCTGGTTGTACATAGATGCGCATCTCAAATACGTGATGCGCGCAAAATGCATTGAAGCGCGTCTTTTCTATACCAAGATTTCAAGAAAGAGTAAATCAGATTGTAAAAATGGTTTGTATTTGATTGTTGTGTTTAGGGTTACATAATGAGGCAGTATTTGTAGAGCACAATGTTATACTCCTAACCCTATGCTAACACACTGTTACAATTGTCTAACAGTGTATATGTTCAGCTGGTTCCTATGGAAATTTCCACTCCACATGCAGGGTTGTTCAAAAAGCTTGCCACTTGCTCGGAAAAAGCTCACTTTAAAGTGGCTCGTTTGTAAGCGAGCCGAGCCCGAGCCAAGGTAAGCTCAGCTTGTTGGCTCCCTCATTTAAATTAAAGCCCAAATTTTTATATAGACTATAACTAAAAAGTATAAACATAAATTTAATATATAAAAATTACAAATTCTGTTGTTTATATATTCTGCATTATGTGTATGTTAAAACTTAAAAATACCTTTTTTTTGTTTTTATACATATCAGTAAGTGTAAAAATATAAAAATCTTTTTTCTTTTAAAATAAACGAGCTAGCTAGAGCTTTTAACAGGCCGACCTCAAGCTCATAAAATAAACGAGCTCTCGATTACAGCCCCATCCCCATATACCTACCCATTAACACCAGATTTCAATCAGAAACCCTAACTATAAGCAGCAGCCAGCCACAATTATCAAACAAAACCCAAAAAAGATTCGAATTCATGATCATTTAATCAGTTAAAACAAGAATAGGGTTCCAAGTTCCAACCTTTGGTTTGTTAGCCTCGCTGAATTCCCAAGCAACATTAGGGTTATTATCTGGAGTATCAATATGCTACACAAAATACTCAATTAAAAATCAAATTCAAATCAATTAGAACAAATCGATTACAACTTACATAGTTCAGGGCAGTGGATAACGATCTAGTTGACTGAGTGGATTGACGGAATATCTCTAGTCGGAACCCTAAACCGATTTTCACGCACTCTCAACGCGTCATTGAATCGGTTGAACCTAGACCTGGAGGTAACGGGTCGGTTTCGGATGGTTGCTAATGCTAGGGCTGTAGCTTTGAGACATACTTGCTTTGCTTTGTTGTTGGGGAGCAGATCGTTACCACTTTTGTTGATTGAAAGATCTAGTTGAGAGGAAATCAATTTAGGATTAAGATAAAAAGTGAAGACTAAACAAATTTAGAGAAGAAAATAGATGGAGAGGAATACTCAAAATTTTGGGGGGAGTTTGAAATTTGGATGCGGAACTGTAGGGTTGTAAACCAACCGAACGAACACGAACAAGGCCTTGTTTGTGTTCGTTCGTTAAGGAAATTAATGTGTTCACGAACGGTTCATGAACACCTACCGAACGAGATTTTATGTTCGTGTTCGTTCATTAAGGAAATGAGCATGTTCACGAAAGGTTCACGAACACAAATAAATTTGGTGCACGCGACGAAGGCTAAAGGTGGATGGCTAGGGAGTAGCACTGGAATTTGAAGCCCTAATTGTGGAACGAAGGTCGAACGTATCCGTTGATGTAAATAATGAGAAAGGAAAGGGGAGTGATGCATAAACAAGGTGGAAATAGGGTTTCCTAGTTTATATGTTAGGGTAATAAAATAAAATAAATGAAACTTAACTAATATAAAAAGCATAGATAAAATATATAAAGTACAATAATCTTTAATTAAAACACAAACAAACGAACATAAACGAACGAATGTTCACGAACACCTTACCGAACGTTCACGAACACAATTGAACGAACAAGACCTATGTTCATGTTCGTTCATTAAACTAATCGAACGAAATTTCTTGTTCATGTTCGTTCGTTTATAAAACAAACGGTCATAAACGAACTTCCCGTCGAACAGTTCACGAACTGTTCGCTGAACGTTCAGTTCGTTTACAACCCTATGCGGAAGGAATTGGGTTGGAGGGAGTTTTTTAGGTGTGAAAATGCTAGGAGGGAATCCATTTTCTAATTCTAAAATTTTAACAAACTACTAGGTTTTTCATGCTTCAGGACGTTTTTTGCCGACATTGGTTCGGTTCATTATGGTATTGATAACATACGAGCATTTCGTATAACAGCCGAAATAGATAAAAACGAATACATGTACGAATACAACTTAATTTTGGACTAACTTTATACCAATTATGATAGTAGCAACTGACAACGGTTTTACTAGTACTGGGTTATCCAGGTATTAATTAATAGATAATAAACGAGTCAAGCCCGAGTCGAGCTTGAGAAAATACAAACGAGCTCGAACCCGATCTCTGATAAGTTAATCGAGCTCGGGTTCGACTCGGCTCGTTTGCACCCCTAGAGTCAACTAACATAATTATTTATATTAATTAAACATTGATTACTATTTACATTAAAAAAAACTTGCTATTCAAAAAAAATTAAAAAAAAAACTTTTTAAAATACTTGATCAACATTTAACGCTGACTTGAAGAAAAAACTTTGTTAAAATGACTTTATTTTTATAATAATATATAGTTTTTGTTTTTCTTTTATTTAATATATTATATTAGTTTATTATTATATTTACTTTTAATAACATAATTTTTATTTTTTTTCCTTCTATTAAAACCATATATTTCCTGTACCATTTTTTAATAATTCTTTTTTTCTTTTTTATAACATATATTAATTTATCTATTAACATGACTTTTGTGTGAGAGTTGTATTTAAAATTTCCTAATGTAACTTTTTTAACAAAAGTTGCAAATTTCAACTAAATTTGCAACCTTTCAAGAAAAAAGTTGCAATTTTTAATAAAATTTGTAACATTTTAACAAAAAGGTTGCAAATTCAATATAATTTTGCAACCTTTTTCGAAAAAGGTTGCATTAGATCTTCTAACGCAACTTTTACGTTCAACAAAGTTGCATTAGAGTCAAATGCAACACATTTGAAAAGAGTTGCTAATAAAAGGTTGCATTAGGCCAATTTTCTAGTAGTGTGAGGATCCAACTGAACCAGCTCGTGGTACGCCCACGCATCCGATAGAAGTATCTGATGGATCTTCATATCATGGTCCGCAGTATCAAGGCCCAGACAGCTTTATGGCTTTGTTTGACCGACATGAGTGGTACAACACACCATCTCATCAGACATCGCAACCGAGACATCCACAGGATCCCTCTGAGGATTCACGCTTTGAGGCAGTTACGCCACCACCTCCGCCACCGGCACAACCAGTTATACCTGATCCGCCGAGGCGTAGGAGGACAAATGCTCGTATGTCTACACGAGGAGGAGGGGGTAACCACTTCAGCACTCCTCGACATTCTAGTAGTAGCCACTATCCGCCGCTACAAGAAGAAGGACCTTCAAGTCCTATACAGGAAGCGAACTCCGCACCTACTGCACGAAATTCGCCACCATTTGGGTATGACCAACCCATACCAGCTTACACAGGTCCAACGGCTTACAACCCGTTTGAACCGTCACAAGCACAATACAACTACGGCTATGAGCGCGACCCATATGTGGTGTCGGCTAGATATAATGCGCGCTACCCTGACGGAGCACATGGAAACATGGGACCACCGGATTACTCAGCTCATGGGTATCCAATACCTCCCAGACCTCCAGTTCCGCATCAAGTGCCACAACCACGATTCTCTCCTCCCGAACAGGAAGAAATACTCCATCGACTAGATCGTGTGGAGAGAGAGTTCGAGGAAGAAAAGAAAAGCCATCGAGGATTTCTCAAGGGCTTGGCGAACCTACTAAAGGGCAAAAAGAAGAAACGTGACCACTAGCCCTTAATAGTAGTACTACTGTAATTTCTACTTTAAAATAAGTCCCTGCGTAGACAACTTATCGTATTTCAGTCCCTACGTGGACTTATCTTTAGTCCTTGCATGGACACCTATCTTGTATTAGTCCCTGTGTGGACTTGTCACTTATTTTAAAACCTCTCTGGAGGTATGTATTATTTGAAAGACCCGTTTAGGGCAATATGTAATTGTATTTGAGATTTTGGAATGTATGTTATGAGTTTTGTTTTAATATATATAAAAATAAATCAAAACCATTCCTTTTACATTGATCTGCCTAAATAAAGAATCTTAAGGGGGTGAAACCTAGCTTGGGGTCTTTTAAGATCAGTCAAGATGGTACGACCTAGCTGAAAAGATTCTGATTCCCTGTTAACCTCTGTACGCATGTTAACATTCATGGCAGATGTGATTCGTTAAAATCACGCACGTCATTCTTATACAATAATCCTTTAAAGGATTTCAAAAACCCAACTAAATGATATATAAATCATGGGTTAAATCACCAATGAAGGTGATCAATATTATAAAGACATCCATTAGTGATGCAATGCCTATGGGCCAGTATTATAAAGACATCCATTAGTGATGCATTGCCTACGGGCCAACATATTAAAGCATCCATTAGTGATGCAGTGCCTACGGGCCAGAATTATTAAAACATCCATTAGCGATGCAGTGCCTACGGGCCAGAATTAATAAAACATCCATTAGTGATGCAGTGCCTACGGGCCAGAATTATTAAAACATCCATTAGTGATGCAGTGCCTACGGGCCAGAATTATTAAAACATCCATTAGCGATGCAGTGCCTACGGGCCAGAATTAATAAAACATCCATTAGTGATGCAGTGCCTACGGGCCAGAATTATTAAAACATCCATTAGCGATGCAGTGCCTACGGGCCAGAATTATTAAAACATCCATTAGTGATGCAGTGCCTACGGGCCAGAATTTTTGAAACATCCATTAGTGATGTAGTGCCTACGGGCCAGTATTTTTGAAACATCTCTTAGTGATGTAGTGCCTACGGGCCAACCATATTAAGACATCCATTAGAGGTGTAGTGCCTATGGGCCATAATAATTGTCTTAAAAGACAAAAGGCAGTGGTAGTCTATGACTCTCTGTCAGAAAGAGATAAAAGGACTACGGTTCAACTCTCTATGCCTTTGATTCTCTGAAATCTCGGCTAACATTATAAAACATCATCATGATTAGGCTTTATGCCGCCCATACTATTTATATAGTTAAAATAGGATATATTCAGATCCTAATATATAATGAATTAATAAGTTAACCAGATATGGTCTCTGTACCATGGTTGACAAATTGTCATAAAAGACAATCACATAATAATCTCCTAAATTAAAATTTTGTTATCTTCTGTAACAGATTCAAGTTACAATGGCGGATCCCAATGGAGAGAACAGCCACACGAATGAAGATGACTATGACAATGCGTCAGTACATTTGACAGGCGCACAACTGAAGACTCTGATTGCCAATGCTGTTCAGGCAGCAATTGATCGTCAAAATACTGAGTCTCAAGGCAGAACTGTGTCAAAACCACCCTCTAAACCAAAGACACACTCCAAACCACCCTCTGAACCCAAGAAAGATGACGACAAACATTCGTCTACTGAGCACAGCGTGCATCGCGATAGAGAATATACAGATGCGTCGAGTGCTAAGGGTTGCACCTACAAATACTTTGTATCATGTAAGCCCCGTGAATTTACAGGGGAGAAAGGTGCGGTTGACTGTATCACCTGGCTGGACGAGATGGACACGATTGTGGACGTCAGCGGGTGCGCTGAGAGGGACGTGGTTAAGTTTGTGTCCCAGTCATTCAAGGGCGAGGCCCTGGCGTGGTGGAGAGCTCTAGTGCAGGCTTCAGGTAAGTCTGCCTTGTACAAAATGTCATGGGGGGAGTTTATTACCCTCATAAAAGAAAACTACTGCCCTCGGCACGAGGTTGAGAAGATTGAGGCAGATTTTGTCTCACTAGTGATGACAAACCTGGATTGTCAAGCTTATCTGACAAGCTTTAACACTATGTCACGCCTGGTGCCATATCTTGTGACACCAGAACCTCGAAGGATTGCCCGATTCATTGGGGGCTTAGAGCCGGCGATCAAGGCCATCGTAAAGGCTTCTAGGCCAACGACCTTCAGGTCAGTTACTGACCTCTCCTTGTCTCTTACACTTGATGATGTCCGTCTGAGGGCACAAAGGAGCAAGGAGGCTGAAAAGCGAAAACGTGAGGATGATACCTCACGAAAGTCTGCGAAAAAGCACCGTGGAAACGGTGAGGGCAAGAGAGGGTCGGAGGCAAAGAAGGAGGGGCAAGCTGATGGAAGACCTCACTGCAAGGTCTGCAAGAAACCTCACTCCGGGAAGTGTAGGTTTGCATCTGGTTCACAGTCGCAACAAAAGACTCCATCCTGTGGGCTATGCAAGTCCAAGGAGCATAAGACAGTGGAGTGCAAAAAGATAAAGGAGGCAACCTGCTTTAATTGTAATGAAAAGGGGCACATAAAGAGTAATTGCCCGAAGTATGCCAAGAAGGCGGAAGAAACGAAGAAATCAAATGCGAGAGTTTTTCGTTTGGATGCAAAGGAAGCGGTCAAGGACGACAATGTGCTTACAGGTACTTTTCTCGTAAATAATATATTTGCAAGAGTACTGTTCGATTCTGGCGCTGACAAGTCCTTTGTAGACCAGAAATTTTGCCAACTACTAAATATGCCAATCAAAACCCTTGACGTGAAATACGAAGTAGAATTAGCAGACGGCACGATAGAAACCGTCTCTACTATTCTAGAAGGATGTGAAATATCCATTAGGAACCATTCTTTTCCTTTATCTCTACTTCCCTTCAAATTGGCGGGTTTTGATATCGTGCTAGGCATGGACTGGTTATCCCATAACCAGGCCCAAATCATTTGTGGCAAGAGACAAATAGTCTTAAAGACTCCGAGTAGTGAATCTCTTACCATTCGAGGGGATACGCACTACGGATTGCCAGAAGACGTATCTATGCTGAAAGCTTCAAGGTGTTTGAACAGAGGCTGTGTAATATACATGGCTCAGGTGATAATTGAAGAACCAAAGCCGAAGATCGAGGATCTTCCTGTCATTTCTGAATACCCCGAGGTTTTTCCTGAAGAACTACCTGGTTTGCCACCAGATAGACAAGTGGAGTTCAGAATTGACATCATTCCTGGAGCAGCTCCGATAGCAAGAGCACCTTACAGATTAGCCCCGACGGAAATGAAAGAACTGAGGACCCAGTTGGATGAACTGCTGGCGAAAGGTTTTATCAAACCTAGTTCATCTCCCTGGGGAGCTCCTGTCCTATTTGTAAAGAAGAAGGACGGATCGATGCGGTTGTGCATCGACTACAGAGAGCTGAATAAAGTTACCATAAAGAACAGAGGGTCAGAGATGAAGATATACACAAGACTGCATTTAGGACTCGCTATGGTCATTACGAGTTCCTAGTGATGCCTTTTGGGCTCACAAATGCACCGGCTGCGTTCATGGATCTCATGAATCGCGTTTGCAAGCCATACTTGGACAAATTCGTCATAGTCTTCATCGACGACATCCTTATATATTCCAAGAATCAAGATGACCACGAGAAGCACCTCCGTTGCATTCTCGAATTACTACAGCGTGAGAAACTCTACGCCAAATTCTCGAAATGTGAATTCTGGCTACGAGAAGTCCAGTTTTTAGGACACGTTGTGAGTGAGCGTGGTATCCAAGTGGATCCCGCTAAGGTAGAGGCAGTCATGAACTGGCAAGAGCCAAAGACGCCTACCGAAATCCGTAGCTTCCTGGGGTTAGCAGGATACTACCGGAGATTTATTGAAAATTTTTCAAGGATTGCTGCGCCCTTGACTTCCTTGACCAAGAAGAAAGAAAAGTACATTTGGGGCCCGAAGCAGCAAGAGTCCTTTGAAATACTGAAGCAGAAGCTAAGCAACGCACCTGTGTTGACATTACCTGAAGGTACGGATAAATTCGTAGTTTACTGCGATGCATCACACACAGGCATGGGGTGTGTTCTTATGCAGAAGGGCAAGGTGATTGCCTATGCTTCAAGGCAATTAAAGGTGCATGAAAAGAATTACACCACCCATGATTTGGAGTTGGGTGCCGTTGTATTTGCACTTAAGTTGTGGAGGCACTACCTTTATGGTATTAAATTTGTGATTTATTCTGATCACAAAAGCCTCCAGCACCTGTTCAACCAGAAAGAGTTGAACATGAGGCAACGCCGTTGGATGGAAACCCTGAATGATTATGACTGTGAAATCAGGTACCATCCCGGCAAGGCGAATGTAGTCGCCGATGCATTGAGCAGAAAAGAAAGGGTAAAACCCATTCGAATCAATGCCAAGAGCATTGAAGTTAAAAATAATTTGATTGAAAGGATTTCGGCTGCACAACGAGAGGCTGTGTTGGAAGCTAATTATCCTAATGAAAAGCTGGGAGTAACTGAGGAGCAGTTGACTCTTAGCAAGGATGGAATCCTAAGACTGAATGGACGTATATGGGTTCCAGTTTACGGAGGACTACGTGATGTTGTTCTCCAGGAAGCCCATAGTTCCAAATACTCAGTCCATCCTGGTGCTGATAAGATGTACCAAGACTTAAAGGCAAATTATTGGTGGATAGGCTTGAAAAAGTCTGTAGCCGCCCATGTAGCAAAGTGCTTGACTTGTGCTCAAGTCAAAGCCGAGCACCAAAAGCCGTCTGGCTTGCTACAACAGCCTGAACTTCCCGAGTGGAAGTGGGAATGCGTAACTATGGACTTCATAACCAAGTTACCCAAGACCAGGAAAGGAAACGATACAATATGGGTCATAGTTGATAGGCTGACTAAATCAGCTCATTTTCTACCCATCAAGGAGACGTATAGCTCCGATATGTTAGCCCAACTTTATGTTGATAAGATTGTAGCCTTACACGGCATTCCTGTGTCTATTATCTCCGACAGGGATACTAGATACACATCTCACTTCTGGAAGAGTTTCCAGCAATCTTTGGGCACGCGTTTGAACTTTAGTACGGCTTACCATCCACAGACGGACGGTCAAAGTGAGCGTACTATCCAAACGCTAGAAGACATGCTTCGTGCATGTGCGATCGATTTAGGTGGTAACTGGGATAAAAACCTACCCCTGATCGAATTCTCCTACAATAATAGCTACCACACCAGCATAAAGGCTGCGCCTTTTGAGGCATTATATGGTAGGAAATGCAGATCGCCTGTTTGTTGGGCGGAAGTAGGAGAGGTCCAATTATCGGGACCAGAGATTGTTTTCCAGACAACGGACAAGATTGTCCAGATACGGGAACGTCTCAAGGCTGCCCGCGATAGGCAGAAAAGCTACGCTGATCCAAAGCGTAAGGATTTTCACTTCGAAGTAGGTGAAAAGGTATTACTTAAGGTGTCACCCTGGAAGGGGGTGATGCGTTTCGGCAAGAAGGGCAAGCTGAGTCCGAGATACATAGGGCCTTTTGAGGTCATTGAACGAGTCGGATCAGTTGCCTATAAACTGAACTTGCCTGAAGAGCTCAATGGAATTCACAATGTGTTCCACATCTGCAATCTCAAAAAGTGCTTCGCCGACGAGTCGTTGGTAATTCCACACACAGATGTGCATATAGATGAGAGCTTAAAGTTCATAGAAAAACCTTTGTCGATTGAAGATCGACAGGTGAAGAAGCTTCGCAGAAAGCACGTACCGATTGTAAAAGTCAAATGGGATGCTCGTAGAGGTCCTGAATATACGTGGGAAGTCGAAGCTACAATGAAAGAAAAATACCCCTATTTATTTGAGTAAATCTCGGGTCGAGATTTATTTTAAGGGGGTGAGGATGTAACACCTCGAATTTTTGTGTCCAATGATGTGCTAACACGTGTCATTTGTTTACACGTGGCATCTATAATAAATAAAGGACTAATTTTGACGAACCTTGAAAGTATATAAATTCGAGGGTTATAAATGTCAACAAGGGTAAATATACTGTATAGTATCCCTAAATAATGCTTAAACCTTCAAACGAATAAATTATAGATCGTACAAAAATAAAACGCGGAAGAAAGTGAGAGATTACAAACTACAGGGGTTAACTGTGTCAACATGTTTAATAATACCTCTGAGTGACCCTTTAACGTTCCAAAGACTTTGTAACGGTATTATACCCTCACTAAAATAATATATATGAATTTCGCGAAATTTCGTTATGAAACGAGAAAGTTACGATCGAATTCGTAGAAGAAGGGTTAAAAGCGTCAATAATGAAAGTTAAGGCTTTCTGAATAATTAATAAATAAACCGGGGACTTAATAACGCGGGTAATTAACACGAGGCCCCTATCGGTAAATAACCGAGGGCCAAACCGCAAAGTTACCCCTTCAAATCCGAAAGGTCAGGCGAATCATTACGAAAGATTTCGTTATTAATGGCCCGATTCTGTAATCATTATAAAAGATTTGAAAAATTCAGAAAATATAACCTCACGCGACCCGCGTAAGGTTTAAACATAAGTTGAGGCGGGCCGCGAGCTCCCTCTATTTCGCGTCTGATCTTCTGATCCCAGGCGACCCGCGTAAATGTTGCATGGAATGTCCATGCGGGTCGCGTACGACGCCCAGATGCAGAATTGTAGTAACTACTTGGCTTTTGGAGCTTTTGAATGATCAACAACCAACAAATGGGCATGGGCACCCTACATTTGACCCATAACACTTAGGGGACATCTACCCATCACCCCTGACCTGTTGTAGGTGTTGTGATGATCATACATGCTTGTTCTTGGCTATAAATAGCACCATTGTGCTCACAACATTCATCACACTCAAACTCACCTCTCTGATCATTCTAAGTGCTTCCAAGCATTCTCTTCTGCTCTATAATCAAGAACACACTTCTGTAAGTCGTTCACAATCAATTTGGTCTTGCATTTCCATAGTTATAGCTCATAAACTCAACCGTCGTAACTAACGGTTGTCATTGCAATATCTTGCAAATGGTTCAATCTTATGACGAATCAAAAATGGTTATGAGTTGGTATTTATGTGGGTATTAAACCTCTAAAATGGTTCCCCCTGATCACCACTCTAACTATGTCAATTATCGAGTCAAACGTGCGGTTAAAAAGTCAACAGAAAGCTATTTTAGCGATTTATGCAAAATCTGTAATGTATATGTTATGGAACCTGTTTTGATAATCATAAAACATGATAATAAGTATATAAACATGTTTGCGCTCGTTTGAATCGATCATTTACTATATTGAACCGGTTCGGAGCCGAAAGTCGCAAAAGTTTGACTTTTGCTTTGACTTCAGTTCTGACCCATTTTAGTGAGGTATAAATATACCTTAGGACTCTCTTAGGACCAGGTCACATGTTGGTATACACCTCTGTGGTCGGTTCATGAGTTATCCGAGTCTTTTACGTATTTCCGTCATTCGCCTAAAAGTTGACCGTAACGGCCTTTTAAAATTAAAACGAGTATTTCGGACACGTGAACGGACCAAAACCTTGCTTATTAAATTATAAGCATGTCCTTAAAGTTTCACGTCAATCCGAGGTCTAGAATGAGAGTTATGCTAAAAGGCGCACTTTTAAGAAAGTTTTGTAATTAACGGCGCAATTAGCATAACACCCATCTAACCCAAGTTTTCGTCACCAAAACTTTTACCCACCGTGGTAAAATAATATTTTGGGAATTTTAAAGATTTTTAATAATTTTTACCTTGCTCATAACCTGCGGTTATGGCTACGGTTCGGTAATTACCGAATATGCCCTTTTTGGCCAAAACGGGAGTTCTACAAGGTCTTTTGACCCGATTCCAATTGCCACTGGTTTTAAATAATAAATAAAGTATTTTAAGCTTTATGAGCTGTTCGGGAAACTCAGATTTCCTGTAGAACTCGAAAAGCCCTTTTAAAGTCTTTAAAATGACCGAAAAGCCCCTACGGGGCATAATATAAACTTAAACTCGTTACGGGCATTACGGAAGGTATCCTACTGATACCAAAATACTTTTAAGGCATATTGACTTAGGAAATAAGCGTACGACTCTTATGGTTAACCGTTTCGCCTATTTGCGCACACGGTACGGCCCATGGAACTAGTTTTCGCGCAATAGCCGATACGGGTCAAATTATATTATTTGAACCCCAAAACCCAGAGTATGAACTATAAACCCATATAAAACAAGTCACTGAACTTGTTGGGTCCAAATCATACTCCATTCTCGGTTTTCGCCTTTTCGTGCGAATTAACCATATCTATATATCGGAATCAACCGGTTTAAGCTACGGCTAATACAAGGACCGTTAGGATTCTAAGAGGTTAATTAAAACCTTCGTTCCAGATTAGGAGCCCCAGTAAAAGCTATCGGTGACTTGATCTTAATTAAGGATTATACTTGCAAAGGTAAATACTTTTGACTTATTTCCCCTATATGGGCTTGGGTTACGGTATATTAATACCGCTTGATTGAGCATTATATAATTCCATCGCTTAGGTGGTTAATTGAATAAATATGATTGGCTCATTTAAACAGTTTTGTTGCTTATAAGCCTTTGGGGGGTTTAATGACCGTTGTCCCGGATATCCTCGGCATCATTTTACGAAATGGCCACGACCATCGACATCCCGGTGTAGGCGTACACCCGGTATAAAGTGTCGACATTAAAACTAAAAGACGTAGCCGTTGGTTTCTGTACTACGGTTTTACGCAAACGTGGTGTGTCTATAAATCTTTAACCCGGCACGACCCGGGCTACTGAACGCATAAAAGAACATGTAAAACGTTCACAAGATCATTATGAATTTTCCCAAGTTATAAAAGAGTTTGTGCCTTGTGCATTCAAATCAATTTTAATAAACATTTTCAAATGTGTCAGTTGAATGTATTTACCAGTGTAAACTGACGTATTTTCCCCAAAAAGATTAAGTGCAGGTACCTAAACGTAATTGGCTGGTATTAGCTCCCTAGCGTCGGGATAAGCCTCGCAAGCTTGATTGAAGTATCTGATGGAACAATACTTTATCTGTATTTACGATCCACTGTGGATATTCAACTTCTGTAATACATTTTGATATTACAATCAGAGGTTGAAATTATATATTTAAATTATGCTTCCGCTGTGCATTATATAATTGTGTGGTTTGACTATATTGTTGCCAACATCGTCACGGTAATCCCCCACCGGGCCCACCGGTGAGACACGTGGAAAACGGGGTGTGACAAGTCGATTGCACCACGCGAGAACCCATGCTCCAAAAGATGCTTTGACAACATCTCGTACCAAGCTCGAGGGGCCTGATGGAGACCATAGAGAGCCTTGTCTAACAAATAGACCTTGTTGTCTAACCCTGGAGCTTCGAAACCCGGCGGTTGGGACACATACACAGTTTCATGCAATTTTCCATAAAGGAAGGCGCTTTTCACATCCAACTGATAGACTTTGATACGCATGTGTGCAGCAAAGGCTAGAAACAAACGAATAGCTTCCAGTCTTGCCACCGGTGCATAAACTTCTGTATAATCAATCCCTTCTTCCTGATTGAAGCCTTGAACAACCAAACGTGCTTTGTTTCTGACAACGACACCCTTATCGTCTTTCTTGCACTTGAAAACCCATTTCGTGTTGATTGCATGTTGGCCCTTAGGAAGATCGACCAAATTCCACACCTTTAACTTGTCGAACTGAGCTAACTCTTCTTGCATCGCCTCACACCAAGAATTATCCTTCAGAGCCATTTGATAGTTCTTCGGCTCTATCTGAGAGATAAAACATTCATGCAGGCTAAGATTGTAGATTTCTTCTTTCTTGATAGCAGAGAACAGATATTGCATCTCTGAAATACTCCTTCGCATTTGCACTCCAGCACTTGGATTCCCAATAATATTATCAACAGGATGATGAACATTTGTTCTTGGAACTGGGATTGCCGGAGCTTGAAGATTGTTTCCCAAATTCGATTGAATCTCCCCCTCAACATTTGCATTACTACTAGAAGCTTCACCATTACCAGAAGACGCAACAACATTTGGATATGCTGAAAAGTCAACGTATAGATCTCCACTTGTAGTTTGAGCAGCTGCATTGGGGATCTGCTCAGCAGCAACATCACTTACGGACGAAGAATCAGCGACTGGAACATTCGAAGACACATTAGTAGGAATACTTGCTCTCCAGCTCGCATCCACTTCATCTTGGTTCACAAGATGTGTGTATACAACCTCCGAATCTTCTTCTGAAACATCAGGAAGATCAAACGAATCAAATAATTTATCATAATCATAGCCGCTTTTGGGACCGAATTCGGACGGTGGAGGATCGAAACTCAAAGGAGTTATATCAAACACGATCTCCACTGTTCGTTTCTTGATGTTATAAACGCGTTTGTTTGGAGTTCCATTGGCATAACCCAAGAAGAACCCAATTTCACCAACTTCCCCCATTTTCGGAGTATCTTTGGTGCGTTTGATAACACACTTAATCCCAAAAGGCTGAAAACCGGATAAGTTTGGTTTCCTGTTTTCAAGCAATTCATAACAAGTTTTATCTTCTCTTTTGACAGTAAGCACATGATTTAACACATAACATGCAGTGTTCACCGCCTCGGCCCAGAAGAAAATTGGTAATTTTGATTCAGAAAGCATAGTGCGGGCCGCCTCAATTAGGGTACGATTCTTCCGTTCTGCAACTCCGTTCTGTTGAGGAACATATGGAGCGCTGAACTGATGAATTATTCCCATTTCCCGACATAACTCATCCATATACTGATTTTTAAACTCAGTGCCGTTGTCACTTCGGATTTTCTTAATAGGAAGTGAATAATTTTTCTCAAGTTGTTTGAATAAGTCTCTTAAAATACCAGCGGTTTGATCCTTTGTTTTTAAGAAAAATACCCATGAATAACGTGAGAAATCGTCAGTGACAACTAAGCAATAAGACATACCACCAATGCTAGCAACATGGATCGGGCCGAAAAGATCCATGTGAAGCAACTCAAGTGGTTTTTGGATAGAGTTAACTGTTTTCGGTTTATGAGGCTTTCGTTTGATTTTTCCTTTTTCACATGATTCACATTTGTTGTGCATATTGAAACTACGTAAAGGAACCCCCAACACCAAGTTGTTTTTCACTAAGTGGTTCATTTTTCGCAGATGCACGTGGCCCATTCTCCTGTGCCAGAGATACGATTGATCTTCAGTCGCCTTTGAAAGTAGACAAGTCACTGGAGCAGACGAGTTAACCAACGGGCGCATGTCCATGACATATGTGTTATTCACCCTTGGAGCCCTCATAACGATCCAATCTTTAGGAACAACAAATCCCGGACGCAGAACGAAGCAAGCTTTATCAGTGAAAAGCATCGTGTACTTGTTATCACAGATTTGAGAAACCGACATCAAGTTATGCTTCAGTTCTTCAACGTAGTTCACTTTATGCAGCGTGATTTTTCCATTCGACACGGAGCCTTCACCGGTGATATAACCACCCTTTTCACCGGCAAAATTCACATAACCACCACGAATTTGTTTAAAATTGTTCAATAATTCTTTATTTCCTGTCATGTGTCTGGAACAACCACTATCGATATACCAAATATAGATAGCCCTCTTCAGCTGCTCCTACACTCCCCAACAAAAAATTAGTTAGAGTGTGGGACCCAAGCCATGATGGTCTTGGGTCGTCCTGATTCGTCAACATAAGAAAACTCTTTGAAATAACCATCATCGCCTCTGTGTCCACCATTTCCATTTCGGAAATTGTTGGAATGAGTCCACGCAAATCGTGGATTGTACGGAGTTGACGATCTGTTGGTATAACCAGAGTTTCCATACCCTCGGCTTCCATAGTTTTGGTAATTGTAATTTTGATTCCTGGATGGCTCAAAATTCCTACCAAATCTAGGAGCATCTTCGTGTCTTGAGAATGATCGTGGATGATTATCCGAATGCGGTCTTTGATTTGGAAATCGGGGGGGGGGTGACCCATTTCGATCATTCACGAATCTGTTCTGTGCATGAGGTCTAGCATAGTTGTTGTTCGAACCTCCAGAACGTTTATCATTCTCAATGCCTTGAAAGGTGACATGATTTTGTCGTCTGTGAGGGGTTTTCTCACGAGTATCATGTCTTTGAGGCACATTTTCTGATCTGTCCCCACGGTTATTAACAGCGGGTTTCTCCTCTTGATCCTGATTTTGTTGTGATTTAACATTTGTTTTAACAACTGGTTTTACTTCTTGTTTAATCACTTTGTTTTTCTCAACCTTTTGACTTTTACCATTTTTCTTTTCAGCATTAACTGATTCATTTTGTGGTTTGTCAACAAAAGGTTTCTTTTGATCAAGATCAACAAGTGATTTACCCCTGTCATCTGGACAGTCTGCTGCTAAGTGTCCTTTCCCACGACACTTGTAGCACTTGCGAATTTTCGCAGCGTTCTTCGGACGTTCCTCATGATCGGTCGAAGATGAAGAGGCATTGGTGGGATTTTTCAAAATTTGGTTCACAAACTGTGAGTTGGAACCTGTTTCAATATTTACTTCTTCTTTGATAAAATCCTCCCCTTTAACAAACTCGGTTTTAGGGAAATTTTTCAAAGCCTTTTTATTTTTCCCACGTGACTTTGGTTTTGATTTCTCATTTTGAACTTGATTGAAAATTTCCAAAATCTTGGTGCTTATCAAATTTTCAATGTTTTCAAGATTTACTTCATTTTTCTTTGAACCTCCACTCATCTTCGACTGATCTGAGTCAGTAACTTCATCTGGCTCAGATTCTGACTCACTTTGTGGTTCAACCGTTAGAGGAGTCTTTGGCACAAAATTTGCCAATTCAGGGTCAATGCTTGGCATCGATGTATAATTATGGTTTACCGGTGGAGGCACCTTGTTATAACCAATGCCAAACATTCCTTCCTCAGATTCTTTGAGACGTTGGCTATTAATACAGAAGTTCATCACTTCGGATGAATCCCTGAACTTTTCGATCTTTCGTTGCAAATCTAAAATCAGATTATCTTTTTCCAAAATGATTTTGTTCTTTTCCAAAACACAATTTTGATTCATTTCAAGTTCAGATTTTAATTCCTGATTTCTAAGATTACCCACAGCCACAAGTCTCTCAAATTCAGAGATATCATTTTTCAGTGCTTTTATCTTAATTCGGTGTTCTTTATCCGAATTAGACAAAACAGCAATGAGTTCTCTGGATTTTTCTAAATCTGCAATTAAGTTTGTGTTATGAAGTGCATATCTATCTATCTTAGTCACAAACTCAACACATCTAGCACATCGCTTATCTACAGAAGATGATTTTACCTCAATGCCAGCCATGAATGCACAAGCCTCGTTTTCTACGGAGTTTTCTTCCAACCTTTTAGCTTCTGCATCCGCAAATTGCTGCATTTCAGCTGTGGAGATGTTGAATTCAAAGCGTTCTCCTTTTTCTCCATCTTCTGTCTTGCTAGGCTTCTCAACAGTCTCTTCGATCGAAGGACTTTCATTCTCAGTAACATTCCCCGAATCCAACTCTTCCCCAAGAACTTCAGCTACAACTGCAAGCTCCTCAATGCTTGTCTCTTCAACAACCTCTCCATACACTTCTTCGTTCACAATTTCAGCTATAAAAGCTTGTGACACAATAGCTCCTGAGATGTCTTCCAACGCACAACCCCAGTCATAAGGCTCAGTCACACTCTGTAAAGGTTGAGCCACCATAGCATTGTTTGTCGAAGATGTGGTATTTTCAGACCCACTTGAACGAGCACTTGATTTGGACGTAGCATTTGATGCATTGTATTGAGGTCTTGAGTTGTTTCCTCGGGAGTTGTTGTCTCTGTCAGATCTTTCCATCTTCGGCTTTCGACAATCACGTGCGAAATGCCCGTAGATCCCGCAGTTGTAACACTTTACCTTTGACATGTCAACCCCCATTCGAGTCTTTGTCTGACCCCCTATGAACTTCCTACCCGTCTTCAGCAGAAACTTCTTCGCTCTACGGACTAACAGAGCCATATTGAGCTGTAGATCAAGTTCTTCCATCTCGTCTTGATCTATCTGATCGAAGTCTTCATCGAGACTTGACGGTTCAACGAGTTTCCCAAGACAGA
The DNA here is from genome assembly GCF_002127325.2 of Helianthus annuus. Lineage (NCBI taxonomy): Eukaryota > Viridiplantae > Streptophyta > Magnoliopsida > Asterales > Asteraceae > Helianthus > Helianthus annuus. The sequence goes on along the minus strand of NC_035441.2, from coordinate 102,085,087 downwards.
AGTTCTCGTAAGCAGTCATGAAGGATGCCAACAGACTCATGTTTTCTTCAATCATCTTTAAACAGCTTGCATCAATCTTAGGAATGTTCACACTTGTTCCTTGAGATTTCTGAGCCCCACTAGAAGAGTACATCCCTTGATTTGAATTGGTTGTTCCTCTTGAACTGACATTGTTTCTTATGAAGGCGTGTTCACTTGCAGGACCTTCATTTTCCGAATACAAAGCAACACCGACTCCACCATTACTACCCTTATCCGTCGGTTTCGAAGCCTTATACAACTGAGGATCTTGGATCTTCTCGAATTCAGATGCTTGATCTTCCATATTCCAAGCGTAACCCCTCAGCTTCTGAACAACTTCTTCCAATGTAAGCTCTTCGTAGAGAACACCCTCTCTGATCAAAGCGGTGTACATATTCCATTCTCTCGAAAGACAATTCAGAAACTTCTCAACCTTCTCGAATTCAGTGTAGATACCCTCTTTACTTCTATCAAGTTCGCTTAGCAAATGATAAAATCGATTCACTGTGTCATCGAACGATTCATTCTTCAAAGCCTTGAACACAACGAATTGAGTCTTCAAACGTTCGAGACGTCGTTTCTTGTACATTTCGTTTCCTTCATATCGCTGGATCATACTATCCCACAATTCCTTTGAGCTATTTCTCTTACGGAACGTATGAAGTATAGATTGTGTCATTGCCATCGTTATCATTGACATTGCTTTCTCTTCACAGTCATAAAACTTCTTCTGGTCGTCAGTAAGCGCCAAGTACGTATCAATCGTCAACGTACGTATTGGTGTAGCACCACATCCTTTAACAATGCACAACTAGATTTTGATGTCTTTTGCTCGAACATATCTTTCAAAACGCTCCTTCCACTCAGGAAAATCAAGTTCGTTGACCAACAAAGGTGGTTTGTCGTTACTTCCTACCTCAGCATTGTGCTTGAGGCTTTGCACCATCGTAGTCAGATTGTTATTCGCCATTAGCGAACTTCCAAGTGAAGTGAACTTTAATCAGAGTGTGAACCCTGGATCACAGAAACCTGAAACAGAACACAAACAAAGAACTCGGACTAAACAGTTAGAAGTTTAACCTCAGGCACCCTAAGAGATTGAAAAATTTCGGACAGATTCTAAAAGAAAGATCAGACTCTATTGTATATAAACTCAGACCAATACAAGACTTAAAAGAACTCGGACTGGATATGCAAAAGGAAACTCGGACTAGAGGATATTTTAAAAACAAAATCGGACTAGAGTTATCAAAAAAAAAAAAAAAAAAAAAACTTGGACACAGACTTTAATAAACTACTAAACTCGGACTATTACTAGAATTAAGCTCTGACTCAAACAAAGAAAACTAAACTCAAAGGATATAGCATAAACTCGGACAACTAGTAATATCTAAACTCGGAATTCTAACCCTACTAACAAACTCGGACCAAGATTACCTATAATAAACTCGGACAAGAAAATTAAACTCGGACCAAGATTACCTATATCTTAAACTCGGACTCTAACTTTACTAATAAACTCGGACTAGAAAATTAAACACGGCTAAATAACACTTAAATTAAACTCGGACTCGACTTTACTTACTAAACTCGGACGTAATATGTTTAAATAAATTCGGGCCTCTACTAAACTAAAACTAACTCGGACTAATAAGTTAAACGCAAAACTCGGACCTAAAATATTTAACTAAATTCGGACTCAAGACTTAATTTAAACTCAGACAACTTATAATATCTATAGTAACTCGGACCAGATATTTGGACCAAACACAAACTCAGACTCAACACAAACTCAGACTCAAAATTACCTAAACTAGGGAAATTTGGACCAAACTAACAAAGAAACTCAGACACAATTAACTTTAAAAGGAAAACTCAGACAAGGAGAAAACTCAGACTCAAAGAATTGAAACTCAGACAAGTTTCAAAACTCAGAAGGAACCAATCTTCGGAGTATCTCCCCAATGTGACTACACACTGGTTCAATAATACCCCGGAGACACAAACACAAAGTGTAAACCTCAGACCAAGCTTCCAAAGATCAAAACTCAGAATTTTTATCTCCTTCAAAGCTCTGTATGAACAAGAACAAAAAACCCTGTAAAACCCAGATGAAGAAAACACTAAAAACTCTCTAAACTACTCAAAATCCATCATCCAAACACTAGAAATGAATGAAGAATCATGAATAACACACAAAAACTCACTAAAATCTCACTAAACCCAATCAAAGTATGAACTAATCTCACCAAAACCTTCAAACTAAGAACACCTACAGTAGTATGAGCACACTGCTCTGATACCACTTGTAAGGCCTCCTAATCCAAGATCTCACTCAGCTAAAGTAACCAAAAGGTGTGCGGAATCCACCTGATGATCAACCACTGTAGATGAACACAAGAATGCAAGGATTTGAGAGAGAAATCAAGAATACACTGAGTATTCTTGATGAAGATGAATGACGTCACTCACACAAAGCGCCGCCAGACAAAACACAATGATTAGGGCACAGAAATTCACACAGAAATCGTTACCTTGTCTATTCCATATTAAAGTATATATACAAGGTGAAACCCGGACTTTCAACACTAAATAAAAAGCCCGGACAAAACATAGAGCACAAAGCCAACACAGAGATTTTGCCACAAAACTCAGACAAGCCTAATCTATACAAAACTCAGACAAAGCTAGTCTAAATAAACTCTGTCTAAAATTAAACTCTTTCCAAAATAAACTCTTTCTAGCCAATAAACTCTTTCTAGACAATAAATTCTTTCTAGCCATAAACTCTTTCCAAACTTTGGACATTGTTCAATAAAGACCCTAAATGTTGGAAGCCTTGCACTTATCACCCAAAAGTGCATTAACAAACTCCCCCTTGATCAGTGCATGGTCTTCATTGAACTTGAGATCTTCAATTCCATTGGTAACATGGGAGTCATGCACTTATCACCCGAATTGCATTAACAAACTCCCCCTTGATCAGTGCATGGTCTTCATTGGACTTGAGATCTTCATCCTTTCTTCGAGAGCTGCTTCCTGCCCAGACCTTGTTCTTCACACAGAACTGAACCACCTTGATGGACTGGTCAGCTAGAACACGATCTTCTTCATTGTATTTTAGAGGCAGGCGTCGAAGCTTCTTCAGATGTTCTCCCCTTAAGTTTGCAAGCCAAATCAGATCCAGCACCTTAGCAATCTCCTCCGTCACTTTCGTTTCAGAAATCACTGCTACCCAGTCTTGAGATGCATGATCCAGATACACACAACTTCTCCAAATATTCCATCTTGAGATGAACGATCCAGATGCACACAGCTTCTCTAAATATTCCATCTTGAGATGAACGATCCAGAGACCTGAAACACTTAACCCAGGATTAAGGAACTTGACCCCGAAGATATCGGCCCAAACCTGGATCCCAAAAGTAAATTCAATACCCCAGAATAAACAATTGAAATATTAAACAATTTAATAACTTATTTAGATAAACTTTCACAACCCTAGAGTATTTTTACTAAGATAACTCGCACATAGAAACACGAAAGCAAAATCTTTTTGTGGTTTTTTTGATTTTTTTTTGATTTTTTTATTTATTTTTTTATTTTTTTTATTTTTTTTTTGACTGAAAGGAAATAAAAGCTACACAAGTATTTACACTAATTTTCTTTTTGTGAAATCGGAGTAAAGGAATCATATCGGTTTTTCTGTCGGTATCCAACACAGAAACCATAGCATTTAGCTTTAATGTTTTAGACTAATGTTGACAGTTCAAGACGTTCAACGGTATTGTGGTCCACTTAAGTTTTAGCACGCTTTCGAACACTGTTTTCGAGATATGGAATTAAGTGTATTAAGCTGACATTAACTGTGTTTACCCACCTCAGAATATACTCCCGTATCAAGGTATGCGCGAGAGATCATCTTACTGGTGAGTATACCATTTATCATCTGTTTTTGACGTATAAGCTAATGTGAGATACTCACTTATTTGAATTTCAGATGCAAAGGGCACAAGAGCAGGTCATTTGTGATAGAAACACTTATTCGGGTCGGATGCATCATGTTTTGAAGATATTTACACGTATGTATGGTAACATGGAAGATCTAGACTTGCGTCCCCGTTATTTTCCGGTAAAAGAAGCAACCATGATACCCAGATGATAAATAGCATAAAGACCACGTATCTCAGAACCTCGGCAATCTATCAAACGAAATTACGGTACCAAGACCATATATCCGAGAGATGCGCCACACGAGTTACGCAGTTCATTATGTTTATATACCAAAAACAGGTTCTAATTTACGCGTAAAACCTACCGATGCAACGTATAATGAAGCTGTCACATTTAATAGTTAATCTCATATATATAGCCATAGTCCTGCACCAGATACGACTAACCGATGTACTATCATTTCCCTTATATCTCAACATGACTTCATTTTAGATTTTTCAAATGTTTTTGTATTTTTCTGAAATTTATCCTACAACTAAGTAAAATATTTTTGGAGTTTTTCAATTTTTCGAAAGCAGTAAGAACTGTACAGAAAGGATAAAATAAAGTTTCTATGCGAGTTTTGAAAGCATTTTACTCTGGGTTGATCATGCCAATCATTCGGACCAGATTTTCAAATCTAGCCCGATCGAATGTTTTCGTAAACAGGTCGGCAAGATTATCCAAGGTGTCTACCCTAACCACTTCTATCAACCCCTTCTCAGCACAGTCGCGAATAAAGTGATGCCTAACATCTATGTGCTTAGTGCGTGAGTGATTTACCGGATTGTTTGTTATGGAAATGGCAGAGTTATTATCAACAAGGATAGGAGTTCGAGTAAAATTCAAACCGTAGTCCCTCATTTGCTGCTGAATCCACAAAACCTGAGCACAACAACTTGAAGCAGCAATGTACTCGCCCTCGCACGTGGATAGAGAAACGGCAACTTGCTTTTTGCATTGCCAAGAGACAAGACGGTTTCCAAGAAGTTGTGCGCCACCAGAGGTTGACTTTCTGTTCATCCGGCACCCTCCGAAATCTGCGTCAGCATACGCCATCAAATCCAGACCACCTTCAGCTGGATACCACAATCCAAGCTTAGGCGCTCCTTTCAGATATCTGAAAATACGCTTGACCGCTTTCAAGTGCGACTCCTTCGGAGTTGATTGGTACCTAGCACACAAACAAACAGAGAACATAATATCTGGTCGTGAAGCGGTTAGATACATCAATGAACCTATCATTGCTCGATATAGGGTCGGATCCACTTCAGGATCTTTCTCATCATCAGGTGAAAGCTTGAGATTTGTCGGTAGAGGCGTGTCATAGGGTAAGCTATCTTCCAATCCAAATCTTTTGAGAATCTCGTGGACATACTTTGTCTGGTGCACGTACGTCCCGGTTTTTTCTTGACTCACTTGAAGACCTAAAAAGAATGATAACTCGCCCATCGCGCTCATTTCAAACTTTGACTTCATCACCTTCTCAAACTCACGACACAACTCTTCATTTGAAGAACCAAAGATTATGTCATCAACGTAAATTTGCACGATCAGAAAATCTCCCCCTATCTTCAAAGCTAGTCTAAATAAACTCTGTCTAAAATTAAACTCTTTCCAAAATAAACTCTTTCTAGCCAATAAACTCTTTCTAGACAATAAACTCTTTCTAGCCATAAACTCTTTCCAAACAATAAACTCTTTCTAGCCATAAACTCTTTCCAAACTTTGGACATTGTTCAATAAAGACCCTAAATGTTGGAAGCCTTGCACTTATCACCCAAAAGTGCATTAACATAGGTTAATCACACTTGAAACACTTGTGCTTGATTCAGAAGGTGCATTGGACATAACGAAATTCATGGAGGAAACACATGAACATAAACTCATCAAAGATGATTTTAAAGAATGTAGCTGCGATGCGTAAGGAGTTGAAGGGAAGTGCTAACAACCGTCAGGAGATTTCGGGTATTATAAAGCAGAAAGTTGAGAGGCATGAACTTATGTTCTAGAAGGTGGTGAATACACCATGGTAGGCTCTATCAGAGAGTCATTAACTTGGTTTTTCTTTTTATGGTGAACTGTAAAACCTATGAATTGTGAACCACATCTAGTTTTTCATCTTACCATATCTGGGAAAAACTCCTTTGTGAGAATCGATAGAGCCTACCATGGTGCATTCATCACCTTGCTGAACTTAAGTTCATGCATCTCAACTTTCTTCTTTAAAATACTCATAATCTGCTTACAGTTTTTAGCACTTCCTTTCAACTCATTACGCATGGCAGTTACTTTCTTTAACTCATATTTATGCGTTTATGTTCATGTGTTGCCTCCATGTACTACTTTATGTCAAATGCACCTTCTGAATCAAGCACAAGCGTTTCAAGTGCGATAAACTTATCGTGTAATAGCCCAACTTTCATGCCAAAACCCAAGAAAGCTTTCAGGTAATTATCACATTTATCAAACTCTTCCTTAGTTGTGTTGAGCTTGCACTTCTTAATCTCACCAGCAAACTCTACAGTTAGAATTATTCATACCCACCACGAACCTGTCATGCACGTCTTCCAGATGAAAAAATTCTTTCTTATACAAGCATTATTTGTAGTAGCCCATTCTAACATCATCGGTGAGCTGATGGTCGATCCAGACTCCATTGACCAAAACACCAGGGAAGTCTTTAAAATAGTTGACTTCTTCGAATGAAATTTGGGGTTCGGTTGGTCTAGAATATTATAGAACCCTCTGAACCAACCTCTTCATTACGGTTTCTTAGATGTCCGATAAGGTACCTTGTCGGACATCTTGGAAATGGTATTGAGAGGAGGGTTCAGAAATTCTAGAATGTTCTAGACCAACCGAACCCCATCTTTCATTCGAACAAGCCAACTCTATTGAAGACTTCCATATTCTAGTCAACGTAGGCAGCATTGACCATCGGCTAACCGATGATGTTAGGATGGGCTACTACAAACTATGATTGTATAAAAAAGAATTTCTTCATCCGGAAGACGTGTAAGACAAGTTAGTGGTGGGTATGATTTGTCTACTAACCGTATAGATTACTGGAAAGATTAAGAAGTGCAATCTCACCACAACTAAGGAAGAGATTGATAAATGGGATAAGTACCAGAAAGCTTTTGAGGCTTTTGCCATGAAAGTAGGATTTTTACGCGATAAGTTAATCACAGTTGAAACGCTTGTGCTTGATTCAGAAGGTGCATTGGACATAAAGCAGTACACGGAGGCAATACATGAACATAAACTCATCAAAAGATGAGTTAAAGAATGTAGCTGCGATGCGTAAGGAGTTGAAGGGAAGTGCTAACAACCGTCAGGAGATTTCGGGTATTATAAAGCAGAAAGTTGAGAGGCGTGAACTTAGGTCCTAGAAGGTGGTGAATGCACCATGGTAGGCTCTATCAGAGACTGATTATCTTGGATTTTCTTTTTATGGTGAACTGTAAAACCTATGAATTATGAACCACATTTAGTGAACCACATCTAGTTTTTCAGCTTACCATATCTGGAAAAAACTCCTTTGTGGGAATCGATAGAGCCTACCATGGTGCATTCATCACCTTGTTGAACTTAAGTTCATGCATCTCAACTTTCGTCTTTAAAATACTCGTAATCTGCTGACAGTTTTTGGCACTTCCTTTCTACTCCTTATGCAGGGCATTTACTTTCTTTAACTCATCTTTATGCGTTTATGTTCATGTGTTGTCTCCATGTACTACTTTATGTCCAATGCACCTTTTGAGTCAAGCAAAAGCGTTTCAAGGGTGGTAAACTTATCGTGTAATAACCAAACTTTCATGCCAAAACCCAAGAAAGCTTTCAGGTACTTATCCCATTTATCAAACTCTTCCTAAGCTGTGTTGAGCTTGCACTTCTTAATCTCACCAGCAATCTCTACAGTTAGAACGATTCGTACCCACCACTAACCTGTTATACACGTCTTCCGGATGAAAAAATTCTTTCTTATAAAAGCATAGTTTGTAGTAGCCCATTCTAACATCATCGGTTGGTTAGCTGATGGTCGATCCTGACTCCATTGACCAGAACACCAGGGAAGTCTTCAAAAGAGTTGACTTCTTGGAATGAAATTTGGGGTTCGGTTATCTATAATATTCTAGAACCTCTGAACCAACCACTTCATTACCGTTTCCAAGATGTTCGATAAGGTACATTGCCAGAGATCTTGGAAACAGTATTGAGAGGACGGTTCAGAAGTTCTAGAATGTTCTAGACCAACCGAACCCCATCTTTCATTCGAAGAAGCCAACCCTTATGAAGACTTCCGTATTCTGGTCAATGTAGTCAGCATTGACCATCTGGTAACCGATGATGTTAGGATGGGCTACAACAAACTATGCTTGTATAAGAAAGAATTTCTTCATCCGGAAGACGTGTATGACAAGTTAGTGCTGGGTATGATTTGTCTACTAACCGTAGAGATTGCTAGTAAGATTAAGAAGTGCAAGCTCACCACAACTAAGGAAGAGTTTGATAAATGGGATAAGTACCTGAAAGCTTTTGAGAGTTTTTCCATGAAAGTTTGGTTTTTACGCGATAAGTTAATCACACTTGAAACACTTGTGCTTGATTCAGAAGGTGCATTGGACATAACGAAATTCATGGAGGAAACACATGAACATAAACTCATCAAAGATGAGTTAAAGAATGTAGCTGCGATGCGTAAGGAGTTGAAGGGAAATGCTAACAACCGTCAGGAGATTTCGGGTATTATAAAGCAGAAAGTTGAGAGCATGAACTTAGGTTCTAGAAGGTGGTGAATGCACCATGGTAGGCTCTATCAGAGAGTCATTAACTTGGTTTTTCTTTTTATGGTGAACTGTAAACCTATGTGAACCACATTTAGTGCACCACATATAGTTTTTCATCTTACCATATCTGGGAAAAACTCCTTTGTGAGAATCGATAGAGCCTACCATGGTGCATTCATCACCTTGTTGAACGTAAGTTCATGCATCTCAAATTTCTCCTTTAAAATACTCGTAATCTGCTGACAGTTTTTAGCACTTCCTTTCAACTCCTTATGCATGGCAGTTACTTTCTTTAACTCATCTTTATGCGTTTATGTTCACGTGTTGTCTCCATGTACTACTTTATGTCCAATGCACCTTTTGAATCAAGCACAAGCGTTTCAAGGGTGCTAAACTTATCGTGTAATAACCCAACTTTCATGCCAAAACCCAAGAAAGCTTTCAGGTACTTATACCATTTATCAAACTCTTCCTAAACTGTGTTGAGCTTGCACTTCTTAATCTCACCAGCAATCTCTACGGTTAGAACGATTCATACCCACCACTAACCTGTCATACACGTCTTCCGGATGAAAAAATTCTTTCTTATACAAGCATAGTTTGTAGTAGCCCATTCTAACATCATCGGTTAGCTGATGGTCGATCCTGACTCCATTGACCAGAACACCAGGGAAGTCTTTAAAAAAAGTTGACTTCTTCGAATGAAATTTGGGGTTCGGTTGTCTATAATATTCTAGAACCTCTGAACCAACCACTTCATTACCGTTTCCAAAATGTCCGATAAGGTACATCGTCAGTGATCTTGGAAACAGTATTGAGAGGACGGTTCAGAAGTTCTAGAATGTTCTAGACCAACCGAATCCCATCTTTCATTCGAAGAAGCCAACCCTTATGAAGACTTCCGTATTCTAGTCAATGTAGTCATCATTGACCATCTCGTAACCCCGATGATGTTAGGATGGGCTACAACAAACTATGCTTGTATAAGAAAGAATTTCTTCATCCGGAAGACGTGTATGACAAGTTAGTGCTGGGTATGATTTGTCTACTAACCGTAGAGATTGCTAGTAAGATTAAGAAGTGCAAGCTCACCACAACTAAGAAAGAGTTTGATAAAATGGATAAGTACCTGAAATCTTTTGAGAGTTTTTCCATGAAAGTTTGGTTTTTACGCGATAAGTTAATCACACTTGAAACACTTGTGCTTGATTCAGAAGGTGCATTGGACATAACGAAAATTCATGGAGGAAACACATGAACATAAACTCATCAAAGATGAGTTAAAGAATGTAGCTGCGATGCGTAAGGAGTTGAAGGGAAGTGCTAACAACCGTCAGGAGATTTCGGGTATTATAAAGCAGAAAGTTGAGAGGCATGAACGTAGGTTCTAAAAGGTGGTGAATGCACCATGGTAGGCTCTATCAGAGAGTGATTAACTTGGATTTTCTTTTTATGGTGAACTATAAAACCTATGAATTATGAACCACATTTAGTGAACCACATCTAGTTTTCAGCTTTCCATATCTGGGAAAAACTCCTTTGTGAGAATCGATAGAGCCTACCATGGTGCATTCATCACCTTGTTGAACTTAAGTTCATGCATCTCAACTTTTTTTCTTTAAAATACTCGTAATCATGCTGACAGTTTTTAGCACTTCCTTTCAACTCCTTATGCATGGCAGTTACTTTCTTTAATTCATCTTTATGCGTTTACGTTCATGTGTTGTCTCAATGTACTACTTTATGTCCAACGCACCTTTTGAATCAAGCACAAGCGTTTCAAGGGTGGTAAACTTATCGTGAAATAACCCAACTTTCATGCCAAAACCCAAGAAAGCTTTCAGGTACTTATCCCATTTATTAAACTCTTCCTAAGCTGTGTTGAGCTTGCACTTCTTAATCTCACCAGCAATCACTATGGTTAGAACGATTCATACCCACCACTAACCTGTCATACACGTCTTCCGGATGAAAAGATTCTTTCTTATACAAGCATAGTTTGTAGTAGCCCATTCTAACATCATCGGTTAGCTGATGGTCGATCCTGACTCCATCGACCAGAACACCAAGGAAGTCTTCAAAAGAATTGACTTCTTCGAATGAAATTTGGGGTTCGGTTGTCTATAATATTCTAGAACCTCTGAACCAACCACTTCATTACCGTTTCCAAGATGTCTGATAAGGTACATTGTCGGAGATCTTGCAAACAGTATTGAGAGGACGGTTCAGAAGTTCTGGAATATTCTAGACCGACCGAACGCCATCTTTCATTCGAAGAAGCCAACTCTTATGAATACTTCCGTATTCAGGTCAATGTAGTCAGCATTGACCATCTGGTAACCGATGATGTTAGGATGGGCAACAACAAACTATGCTTGTATAAGAAAGAATTTCTTCATCCGGAAGACGTGTATGACAAGTTAGTGCTGGGTATGATTTGTCTACTAACCGTAGAGATTGCTAGTAAGATTAAGAAGTGCAAGCTCACCACAACTAAGGAAGAGTTTGATAAATGGGATACCTGAAAGCTTTTGAGAGTTTTTCCATGAAAGTTTGGTTTTTACGTGATAAGTTAATCACACTTGAAACACTTGTGCTTGATTCAGAAGGTGCATTGGACATAACGAAATACATGGAGGAAACACATGAACATAAACTCATCAAAGATGAGTTAAATAATGTAGCTGCGCTGCGTATGGAGTTGAAGGGAAGTGCTAACAACCGTCAGGAGATTTCGGGTATTATAAAGCAGAATGTTGAGAGGCATGAACTTAGGTTCGAGAAGGTGGTGAATGCACCATGGTAGGCTCTATGAGAGAGTCATTAACTTGGTTTTTCTTTTTATGGTGAACTGTAAAACCTATGAATTATGAACCACATTTAGTGAACCACATCCAGTTTTTCAGCTTACCATATCTGAGAAAAACACCTTTGTGAGACTCGATAGAGCCTACCATGGTGCATTCATCACCTTGTTGAACTTAAGTTTATGCACCTCAACTTTCTTCTTTAAAATACTCGTAATCTTCTGCTCACAGATTTTAGCACTTCCTTTCAACTCCTTATGCATGGCAGTTACTTTCTTTAACTCATCTTTATGCGTTTATGTTCATGTGTTGTCTCCATGTACTACTTTATGTCCAATGCACCTTTTGAATCAAGCACAAGCGCTTCAAGGGTGGTAAACTTATCGTGTAATAACCCAACTTTCATGCCAAAACCCAAGAAAGCTTTCAGGTACTTATCCCTTTTATCAAACTCTTCCTAAGCTGTGTTGAGCTTGCACTTCTTAATCTCACCAACAATCTCTACGGTTAGAACGATTCATACCCACCACTAACCTGTCATACACGTCTTCCGGATGAAAAAATTCTTTCTTATACAAGCATAGTTTGTAGTAGCCCATTCTAACATCATCGGTGACCAGTCAATGCTGACTACATTGACCAGAATACGGAAGTCTTCATAAGAGTTGGCTTCTTCGAATGAAAGATGGGGTTCGATTTGTCTAGAACATTCTAGAACTTCTGAACCGTCCTCTCAATACTGTTTCCAAGATCTCCGACAATGTACCTTATCGGACATCTTTGAAACGGTAATGAAGTGGTTGGTTTAGAGGTTCTAGAATATTATAGACAACCGAACCCCAAATTTCATTCGAAGATGTCAATTCTTTTGAAGACTTCCATGGTAGGCTCTATCGATTCTCACCCTAAATTTGGTAGTTTCAACTAAATGGAAGAGTATAACATCTCCAGAGTCTTCAAGTTATGTCCAACTGCAAAGTATTTCCATCTTGTACTAAGGCTATGTCTGCTTGCAATATGTTTGACTACCCTTTGCTCTCCGTTTTCATCTTCAAGTGCAAATATAATGTCTTCTTTTGGTAAAAACGGATTGCAGAAATGAACCAGAAGATCATATGAACCACGGAGAGAGTGGGTTTATCTTGTTTTTTCGTGTTAAAAAAAGAGTGATGGCAAGCAGTTGAAGAGAGAGAGAGAGAGAGAGAGAGAGAGAGAGATTATTTTCCTTGAATGGTTCTAGCGACAAATCAAATCATTGTATGAAGTGACAAATTATTATTCCAAACAAACTTATAGAATATTTTCCCCAAATGGTGTTAGGGATCTTAAAGCTTTTCTACTAAATTATAACTAGACTAAACAGCGTAACAGTAATGGCAGTAACAACATTAACACGAGTATGAAACTAAAGCAAATTCTTACCATAATAATAGACGAGAATCAGCAAATCTAGTCGGCTTCGAACGTTTACTCTGTCAAAAACACAACCAGGTCCAGTGTTAACTAGCTGATTTCAAGCAAATACATTGACAAATCCGTGAATACCATTTAACAACATATGATTAAAGATACCGATGAAGGATTGCAGGGAACATGCAGCTAAGAGGGATTGGGATCAGAAGATACGACGGCTAAGTTGAATTCTCTGGTTACTGGAGCTTGCATTATTAGAGGCATTGATCGTAGAGAGATTGAAGGGAAAACAGACAATGTTGGATCTTGTTGGTGTGTGTGCTTTTTATAATCTTGATTGTAGTATATCATATTATGCATAATATTGTATCATATTACATAGATTACATCATAGCATATTAGAGCATTCACATTGGGTTCTCTATTTTCATCTTTATGAATGAGTTAACTAAAGAACACCTTTAGTTAACGTGATATAAGATTACATCATATTATATTAGAGCATTCACATTGGGTTCTCTATCTTGATCATATTATATCTAAAACTCATAAAAATATAGAGAATTAATGTGAGGAGTCAATACGAATGGCAAATGTGAGGAATGGAAAGTAAGTCTTTAAATTTATTCCCTGTTTTAATTATTTAAATAATAAACCGATTTAGCCTAAACCATGCTCAACATGAAAAACTAATCGCCAGTGGAGGTCGACCATTAGAAGCATGAAAAACTACTCACCAGTGGAGGTCGAGCATTAGAAGTAAAGTTTGACAACGTCTCCCCATTTGAAAAGCTTTGTTGCCTTGCCTTTTGAGTCTCCTTTCTTCTTCATCAGATGTAATGTCACCTTACAGGCGGTTGTTTAATACCGACCTCTCATCACTTCTACCTTTCTTCCCTTTCACCCATCACGAGATCCTTTGTTGGCCACAGTTGTGGTGGCGGCTACAAAAAAAAAAAGCGTCGCATTGTATATGACGGCTGGGGATCTAACTGTAAGTTGTTTCTGCAAATCCTAGCGTGTGCAGGTTGATGACAATAAATCTAGTAATCAAAATTCAAGCCTTTAAGAAACTATTTGTAAACTTCAAAATTCAATATATACGCCGCGTATAGCTCTATACGCGGTGTATAACTTTAATCACGTGCAAACACAACATCAGAATATAGTCAAATAAGTCTGAGGTACGCCACTTAAAGGCATGTACGTGGCTTTAAAAGCTATGGTATAACCCCTGCATACAGACTGTATACTTGGCTGACATGTAATCAATTTGACGTTGTACGAGGTTGACTACAGGGTCGGCATACATAAGGGTTTACAAATAGGAGAAGGGTGTGTGAATATGTAGAGCCAAGCCAAAATAGTTACCCGGAGTTACTTGTTTTTGAATATGCTCCCAAATGCAAAAGGCTATATCTACGTCACAATCAACTTCATTAGAACAATTTCCCTTTATATATAAACCTACAAAAGTAAGAACATTTGAGATTACTACACATGTATGTTATGATCCGTCTTAAGGCGTTTTAATTACCAATTGCCTCGCGCCTAAGGCACGTTCTTTTAGAACTACGTTATGATGCACCTTTTAAAACCAAGGTTATTGAAAAGCATGCTATAAGTATTTCACCTTAAATTTGGTAGTTTCAACTATAGAAGAGCAAAACATCTCCAGTCGTCAATTATGTCCAACTCCAAAGTATTTCCAACCTAGACTAAGGCTACGTCTGCATGCAAGATATTTAACTATCCATTGCTCTCCATTTTTATCTTCAAGTGCAAATTTAATGTCTTCTTTTGCCAAAAAATAAAAATAAAAAATGAATTGCACAAATGAACCGGGAGGCCCTATGAATCACAGAGGGAGGGGGTTTATCTTGTTTTGTCATGTTTAAATAATAAGAGTGATTGCAAGCAGTTGAAGAGAGACAGAGAGAGAGATTAGTTTCCTCAAATGGTTCTAGCAACAAATCAAATCACGTACATAAACAGGTACAAATTGACAAACTATTTATTCCAAACAAAGTTAGAGATTATTTTCTTCAAATGCTTCTATTGATCTTAAACCTTTTCCACTAAATCATAACTGGATTTAACTACGCAACTGTAATGGCTGTAACAACAATATCACAAGCGTAAAATTAAAGCAAATTCTTACAAATATTCAGACATGGACTTTCCTTTTGCGTATGAATTCGAGATTCCGCAAATGTAGTCGGCATCAGTTTTGGACGTTTACTCTGTCAAAAACACAACAGATCCAGTGTTAACTAGCTGATTTCAAGCAAATACATTGATTAATCGTTGAATATCATGTAACAACATATGATTAGACATACCGGTGAAGGATTGTAGGGAAGATGCGACATATGATTAGACATACCGATGAAGGATTGTAGCGAAGATGCGCGGCTGAGAGTTTGCAAAATTCGTAAATTGAGATGAAATAAAGTAGTTATCTTCAGCATAACTAGGGTTGAAGTCATTTATGGTGAGATTTACAACGGCTAAGTTGAATTCTCTGGTTACTGGAGCTTGCATAATTAGAGGCTTTGATTGTAGAGAGATTGAAGGGAAAACAGACAATGTTGGATCTTGTTGGTGTATGTGGTTTTATAGCCTTGATTGTAGTATATCATATTATGCAATACAATATAATATTGTATCATATTACATAAGATTACATCATATCATATTAGAGCATTCACATTGGGTTCTCTGTTTTCATCTTTATGTATGAGTTAACTAAAAACACCTTTTGTTAATGTGATAATAAGATTACATCATATTATATTAGGGCATTCACATTGAGTTCTCTATCTTGATCATATTATGTCTAAAACTCATAAAAATATAGAGAATTAATGTGAGGAGTGAATACGAATGCTAAATGTGTGGAATGGAAAGTACGTCCTTAAATTTATTCCCTGTTTTAATTTTAATTACTTAAATAATAAACCTGTTTAGCCTAACCCATGCTCAGCATGAAAAACTACTCACCAGTGGAGGTCGAGCATTAGAAACATGAAAAGTACTCACCAGTGGAGGTCGAGCATTAGAAGTAAAGTTTGATAACGTCTACCCATTTGAAAAGCTTTGTTGCCTTGCCTTTTGAGTCTCCTTTCTTCTTCATCACACGTAATGTCACCTTACAGGCGGTTGTTTAATACCGACCTCTCATCACTTCTTCCTTTCTTCCCTTTCACCCATCACGAGATCCTTTGTTGGCCACAGTTGTGGTGGTGGCTACAAAAAAAGCGTCGCATTGTATATGACGGCTGGGGTTCTAACTGTAGGTTGTTTCTGCAAATCCTAGCGTGTGCAGGTTGACGACAATAAATCTAGTAATCAATAAGAAATTAAAGTTAACTTAATAACTGTTACCAGATTGGTTTTAGACACCCATGACTCGTTTACTACCAGGAAATAGTTGTCGTCCCGGAATGGTGACATTTGTAATGTGTTGAAAGAAAAATAGTAGAATATAAAGATGCCAACGAGCCTTTAAGAATCTTCTGTATGAAACTATTTGTAAACTTCGAAATTCAATATATACGCCGCGTATAGCTCTATACGCGGTGTATAACTTTAATCACGTGCAAACACAACATCATAATATAGTCAAATTAGTCTGAGGTACGCCACTTACAGATATATACGTGGCTTTAATAGCTATCGTATAATCCCTGCATACAGACTGTATGCTTGGCATACACGTATTTCATTTGACGTTGTACGAGGTTGACTACATGGTCGGCATACATAAGGGTGTACAAATAGGAGAAGGGTGTGTGAATATGTAGAGCCAAGCCATAATAGTTACCCGGAGTTACATGTTTCTGAATATGCTCCCAAACGTTTCCTCAAATGGTTCTAGCAACAAATCAAATCACCGTACATAGTACATACACAGGTACAAAGTGACAAACTATTTATTCCAAACAAAGTTAGAGATTATTTTCTTCAAATGGTTCTATCGATCTTAAACATATTCCACTAAATCATAACTAGATTTAACTACGCAACTGTAATGGCTGTAACAACAATAACACAAGCGTAAAATTAAAGCAAATTCTTACAAATATTCAGACCGGGACTTTCCTATTGCGTATGATTTCGAGAATCCGCAAATCTAGTTGGCATCGGTTTTGGATGTTTACTCTGTCAAAAACACAACAGATCCAGTGTTAACTTGCTGATTTCAAGCAAATACATTGATTAAATCGTTGAATAGCATGTAACAACTTATGATTAGACATACCGATGAAGGATTGTAGGGAAGATGCGCGGCTGAGAGTTTGCAAAATTCGTAAATTGAGATGAAATAAAGTAGTTGTCTTCAGCAAAACTAGGGTTGAAGTCGTTTATGGTGAGATTTCCGACGGCTAAGTTGAATTCTCTGGTTACTGGAGCTTGCACTATTAGAGGCTTTGATTGTAGAGAGATTGAAGGGAAAAGAGACAATGTTGGATCTTGTTGGTGTATGTGGTTTTATAGCCTTGATTGTAGTATATCATATTATGCAATACAATATAATATTGTATCATATTACATAAGATTACATCATATCATATTAGAGCATTCACATTGGGTTCTCTATTTTCATCTTTATGTATGAGTTAACTAAAAACGCCTTTAGTTAATGTGATAATAAGATTACATCATATTATATTAGAGCATTCACATTGGGTTCTCTATCTTGATCATATTATATCTATAACACATAAAAATATAGAGAATTAATGTGAGGAGTGAATACGAATGCTAAATGTGAGGTATGGAAAGTAAGTCCATAAATTTATTCCCTGTTTTATTTACTTAAATAATAATCCGGTTTAGCCTAAACCATGCTGAGCATGAAAAACTACTCACCAGTGGAGGTCGAGCATCAGAAGCATGAAAAACTACTCACCAGTGGAGGTGGTCGAGCATTAGATGTAAAGTTTTATAACGTCTCCCCATTTGAAAAGCTTTGTTGCCTTGCCTTTTGAGTCTCCTTTCTTCTTCATCACATGTAATGTCACCTTACAGGCAGTTGTTTAATACCGACCTCTCATCACTTCTTTCTTTCTTCCCTTTCACCAATCACGAGTTCCTTTGTTGGCCACAGTTGTGGTGGTGGCTACAAAAAAAAAAAAAGCGTCGCATTGTATATGACAGTTGGGGTTCTAACTGTAGGTTGTTTCTGCAAATCCTAGCGTGTGCAGGTTGACGACAATAAATCTAGTAATCAACAAGAAATTTAAGTTAACTTAACAAATTAAATGTTACCAGATTGGTTTTAGGCACCCATGACTCGTTTACTACCCAGATATAGTTGTGGTCCCGGAATGGTGACATTTGTAATGTGTTGAAAGAAAAATAGTAGAATATAAAGATGCCAACGAGCCTTTAAGAATCTTCTGTATGAAACTATTTATAAACTTCGAAATTCAATATATACGCCTCGTATAGCTCTATACGCGGGGTATAACTTTAATCATGTGCACACACAAAATCATATTATAGTCAAATTAGTCTGAGGTACGCCACTTACAGGCATGTACGTGGCTTTAAAAGCTATCGTATAATCCCTGCATACAGACTGTATACTTGGCTTACATGTAATTAATTTGACATTGTACGAGGTTGACTACATCGTCGGCATACATAAGGTTGTACAAATAGGAGAAGGGTGCATGAATATGCAGAGCCAAGCCAAAATAGTTACCCAGAGTTACTTGTTTCTGAATGTGCTCCCAAATGCAAAAGGCTATATCTACATCACAATCAACTTCAGTAAAACAATTTGTTGGTGCATTATTTTGTGTCTGTCACTTGTCTTAGTTAACAATGTATTTAGTACGGTCTTTTTATAATTATCGAGTCTGTAATTCGCCGTCGACCAAGTCGGATATCCTCCTATCCTACTTGTGCCCGACAAAGTTTGTCTCGTCCTTTATGTAAATGTTAATGAACAATGCATGTTGCATGTGATCTGTTATGTTTGTTTGTGTGTTTGTTTGTTGTTGCTGCAAACTGTCTGTTTGCAGCAAACACTTCAACAATTGTAGCCTTCGACAAAACCCTAGGTTTCGTCGAGCACTACACGACGAAACCCCCAAATGGTAATAAACCCCAAGTTTCGTCGTGATGGATGACGAAACTCCTAGAGTTTCGTCGTCCAGGAAGTTTCATTAGGCCCAAATGAAGTTTCGTTAAGCCCATTGATGTTTCGTCGAGTTATGGGCCTGGGCTGCTATATAAACACATCATAGTTTCACTTCGAAACCATGAGAGCATAACATGTCATGTCTGAAAGCTTAGTGTCAAACTGTGTGTGTATCTGTTTGAACATTGTTCTTATCCACTTTAAACAATCGACTGTGTTTCATTGGTTATTCTGTGTTGTTTTGATTATCTGTGTTTGGTTTGAC
Source organism: Helianthus annuus (assembly GCF_002127325.2). Taxonomy (NCBI): domain Eukaryota; kingdom Viridiplantae; phylum Streptophyta; class Magnoliopsida; order Asterales; family Asteraceae; genus Helianthus; species Helianthus annuus. The sequence continues at coordinate 102,065,641 of NC_035441.2, read as the reverse complement.
ACCGTCACTGGGATTCCGCACTAGTGACCGTGTTTGTAATAAACAAGGATTAGGTTTTGTTAATCCATCCTCCGAGAATCAGGACCTACACAATTTCCCTTTATATATAAACCTACAGAAGTAAGAACATTTGAAATAACTACACATGTATGTTATGATCGGTCTTGAGGCGTTTTAGTTACCAATTGCCTCGCGCCTAAGGCGCGTGCTTTTAGAACTACGTTAAGATGCACCTTTTAAAACCAAGGTAATAGAAAAGCATGCTATAAGTATTTCACCTTAAATTTGGTAGTTTCAACTAAATGGAAGAGCAAAACATCTCCAATCGTCAATTATGTCCAACTCCAGAGTATCTCCACCCTAGACTAAGGCTACGTCTGCATGCAAGATATTTAACTATCCGTTGCTCTCCATTTTTATCTTCAAGTGCAAATTTAATGTCTTCTTTTGCAAAAAAAAGTGAATTGCACAAATGAACCAGGAGACCCTATGAATCACAGAGGGAGGGGGTTTATCTTGTTTTGTCATGTTTAAATAATAAGAGTGATTGCAAGCAGTTGAAGAGAGACAGAGAGAGAGATTAGTTTCCTCAAATGGTTCTTGCGACAAATCAAATCACCTTACATACACAGGTATAAAGTGACAAACTATTTATTCCAAACAAAGTTAGAGATTATTTTCTTCAAATGGTTCTATCAATCTTAAACCTTTTCCACTAAATCATAACTAGATTTAACTACGCAACTGTAATGGCTGTAACAACAATAACACGAGCGTAAAATTAAATCAAATTCTTACAAATATTCAGACATGGACTTTCCTTTTGCGTATGAGTTCAAGAATCCACAAATCTAGTCGGCATCGGTTTTGAACATTCACTCTGTCAACAGATCCAGTGTTAACTAGCTGATTTCAGGCAAATACATTGATTAGTCATTGAATAACATGTAACAACATATGATTAGACATACCGATGAAGGATTGTAGGGATCAGAAGGTACGACTGCTAAGTTGAAGTTGTTTATGGTGAGATTAGGATCAGAAGATACGACGGCTAAGTTGAATTCTCTGGTTACTACTGGAGCTTGCATTATTAGAGGCTTTGATTGTAGAGAGATTGAAGGGAAAACAGACTATGTTGGATCTTGTTGGTGTATGTGCTTTTATAGCCTTGATTGCAGCATATCATATTATGCAATACAATATAATATTGTATCATATTACATAAGATTACATCATATCATATTAGAGCATTCACATTGGGTTCTCTATTTTCATCTTTATGTATGAGTTAACTAAAAACACCTTTAGTTAATGTGATAATAGGATTACATCATATTATATCTAAAACTCATAAAAATTATAGAGAATTAATGTGAGAAGTGAATATGTAAAAGATAATATCTCAAGATAATATCTCAACTAACAAATCTCAATTATCTCCTACAATATCTCATGTATTTTTGTATTCAATATGTTGATTTGTATTGATTTATTTCCTTGTATTTCTTATGTAAATTTGTTATATAATAGCATCAGTAATCCCTCTACAATTAAGAGAGAATTCGTTACTTACATGGTATCAGCCAGAAGATACTTTTGTTCTCTCTTGTTTCTTCGATCCCTGCCTTTCCTCGATCCTCTGACCATGCCTTCCACCACTTCCGCCAATCCTTCTTCTTCCGCCACCGAATCCAAACTTGTCACACCCCCAAAATACCACATGCGGTAACCCCCGCTAGGCGTGTGACGTACCAGGATCTAGCCACCCATCACATTGAACCAACCATAATATGTTTAACAAAATTCCATTCATTAAATAAAAATGTTCATAGAATATAATCCAAGTTAAATCGTGACAGTGGAAGTAAATAACAATTCGTTGTTTAAATGTTTCAAAACCCAATGTATATGAATTCAGTAAACAAGACACGCGTAGCCAAGCACTGCGACCCATGACCACTCCAGCCATCCAGATAGCAAGTTCCCATCCAAAGTACCTAACGACCTGTGAGCATGCAACAATTGTATCAGACAACGCAGGTGAGTTCGTAGTTTTACGAAAACGTTGGTTACGAAGTGTTTAGTTTAGTCCATTGAATTTAATGTTGATAATATCCCGAATAGAAGATAACTCCTGATTATTTTGCCCTTTCTCCAATGCTCCTATCAAAGCATTGGTCATGACTAGGTCATTAGTTCACACCCGTCCTCTCAGGTAACGGGTGAGGGTGCCAAACCTAAGTAGCGCTACAACTAATACCTTGTTACCTCTGATGTAACCAACCAACATGGAGGGACTTAATGGTGATAGGATGAGTATATTATCCAACATTCCAGATTTACTCAAAAGACATATTCCTCTCAGGAATACCCATGATTTACCCAAAACCAATCCCTCTCAGGGATACCCAAAGACTGTCCCAACCACCGGGACGCATGCTAAAGAGGAATGAACTCACCTTTGATTTGCTCGGTATGTTTAATTACCCGTCCAAGTTGGTCAACCCAAACCCTACCGTGGTTACCAAAAAATATCAGTTACACAGTCAAACAGGATGCGTAATACACATAACAGACAAGTTCGCTATTCACACAATGATCACTGTTTAAATCATGCAGCATATATCCCTTTCTCAAGCAAGCCACATCTCATGTGATTTCTACCAACATAATAATAATAAGGAAGGGTTCTCTTTACATAAGTATAGGTCCATCCTCAATTAGTGTGTTCATCATGTGACATCAGTATCCCAAATATGTATGTGTACGTTAACCACGTTCATTTCCATATACCACTGTTACAGTTCAAGTGCATGAGGAAAGACCCATGTAGTGAAAGACATCATATTTCGTCGAGCTAGGGTGTGGCGAAACTTAACATGTTCGAGATGTAGTGTGGCGAAACTTATCATGTTTCGTCGAGATGTATTGTGGCGAAACATAACATGTTTCGTCGCCCCTTGATATCAATTGATGAAACAGTTATAGATTCCCATGGTTACAGTTTCTCATTCTCCTAGAATCCTAATCATCAGCAACGGTTTCAACATAATCATCAACCAATACTCAAGCCCCCAATTATCATTATCATGTAATACGACATTAACAGTTCACATAATCATGTCATCATTACTATCATACAGTTAACATCACTCGGATCAATTCAATATAATAGTTTCATCAAACTTTAAAACATCATTTACACTGATCATACATCATTCCATGTCAATCTATCATGCCATTAATTCATTGTACAGACTTGACGAATCACAACACAACATGAAAATATATCAATCATTGGAACCACTAAACCCCACAATCGTTTCACATCTAACAGCCTATTACCAAAACCCTAATTCTCATAGAATCATAGCAAAGCAAACACAGATTCATAACACACAAATAACGAGAGGACACTAACTGTATGCCGAAGGATTTAGGTTAATCGAGACAGAATATTTCGTGATCTACTGATTGCCGTCGCACAATGTTTCTGGAGAAGGAGCCTTAGGGTTTGCTAAATGTTTCAGAGATGTTTATATATACTATCCTCAGTTGGGCCGGCGAATGAGATTGGGCCGAAGGCCCTGACGAAACACCTATATTGACGAAACATCCCATGTTTTGTCGGGGGAGATTGATGGCGAAACATCCCATGTTTCGTCGGGGAGATTTATGGCGACAAACTTAAGAATAAACCTCAATTAAATTATATTAATCACTAAACAGTTTTAACAATCAAGTATCACACATAAGACATTAACCATTTAAATAAACTACACATGACCCCACACAGATCAAGTGGTAAAGCAGGTTTATGGAAATCTGTGAGGTGTATGGAAAAGACCTTGAAATCTCGGATTGTCACATCATCCCCAACTTGAAAGAAATTTCGTCCTGAAATTTAACAAGTAATCCAAAACAACAAGATGTTAACTCAGGATGACTGTGGATTTTCCGCGGGTACCACATCATCCCCAACATGAAAGGGAATTTCGCCCCGAAATTCACCAGTTGCACCAGGTTTAGATTGATCAGTTGGGAACAAATGAGGGTACTTGAGTTTCATCTGATCCTCGCGTTCCAACGTGAACTCCGGTCCACGCCTTGAGTTCCAACGAACTCTCACGATTGGAATTCGACTATGCTTACGCACCTTGACTTCCCGATTCATAATTTCTATTGGTTCTTCGACAAATTGCAACTTGTCGCCAATTCTCAGCTCATGAAACGGTACTACTAGTGTTCCATCAGACAAACACTTCTTCAGTTGCGAAACATGGAACACATCATGCACGTTACCCAACTCAGCAGGTAACTCGAGTTTGTACGCCACTTTACCAATACGCTCTAAAACTTTGAATGGCCCAACATAACATGGATTATGCTTCCCGCGCTTCCCAAAGCGCACTACACCCTTCTAGGGTGAGACTTTCAACATAACACGGTCGCCTACATTGAACTCCAAGGGTTTCCTACGCTTGTCAGCGTAGCTTTTCTGATGGTCGCACGCCGCCGCCATACGATTCCTGATCTGAACAATCTTTTCTGAAATTTCAAGAACAAGTTCTTGTCCTGTGATCTGGCTGTCATCCACCTCAGCCCAACAGAGAGGAGAACGGTATTTCCGGCCGTACAAGGCTTCAAATGGAGTTGCCTGAATGCTAGTGTGGTAACTGTTGTTGTAGGAGAACTCGATCAACGGCAAATGCTTCTCCCAGCCCTTACCAAAATCAATCACACATGCTCACAGCATGTCTTCAAGTGTCTGGATAGTTCGCTCGTTTTGACCATCCGTCTGTGGGTGATAAGCAGTGCTCATGTCGAGATGTGAGCCGAATGATTTATGCGTAGACTGCCATAAATCAGATATGAAATGCATATCACGATCAGAGATGATAGAGGTTGGCACCCCGTGCCTAGAAACCACCTCCTTGAGGTAAACATCAGCTTATTGTGAGAACTTATCCGTTTCCTTGATTGGTAGAAAGTGCGCTGACTTCGTGAGACGGTCAACGATCACCCAAATTGTGTCGCTCCCGTTTTGAGTTCTCGGCAATCCAGTGACGAAATCCACGGCAATTTGTTCCCATTTCCAAATGGGTATCTCTAGTTGTTGAAGCAGACCCGAGGGTTTCTTATACTCCACCTTGACTTTCGCACAAGTCAAACATTTACACACGTACGTCGCGATGTCAGCTTTCATCTTCGGCCACCAATACAAAACTTTGAGGTCCTGATACATCTTATCTAAACCTAGATGAACAGAGTATCGAGACTTGTGCGCTTCGTCCATCACAAGACTTCTAAGGTTACCAAACAACGGAATCCCTATTCATTCCATGCAGTAGAGAATACCATCAGATCTCTTTATAAGTCGTTTTTCTATGCCACACAAGTATTCAGCTTCATAGTTTTCTTCCTTCAACGCTTCTGTCTGAGCTGAACGGATCTGATCCAGGAAGATTTGAGTGAACAATGAGCTGCAAGGCTCGCACACGCTTAGGTTTTGTCTCCTTTCGGCTGAGGGCATCAGCTACAACGTTAGCCTTACATGGATGATACTAAATGGCACAATCATAGTCGTTCAAGAGTTCTACCCAGCGACGCTGCCGCATATTCAATTCCTTCTGGTCGAAAATATGCTGAAGGCTCCTGTGATCGGTGTAGATAGTGCATTTGCTACCGTACAGGTAATGCCTCCAGATTTTCAACGCGAAAACCACAACCCCCAACTCCAAGTCGTGAGTCGTGTAATTCCTCTCATGAACCTTCAACTGTCGAAAAAAATAAGCTATCCCATGGTTGTGTTGCATCAGCACGCAACCAAGACCCTGAATGGAAGCATCACAATAAACCACAAAATCCTCGGTGCCTTCAGGTAGAGACAAGATTGGTGCACTACAGAGTTTCTCTTTCAAAAGTTGGAAGGCATCCTCCTGTTTATTTCCCCAAGAATATACGACGCCTTTCTGCGTCAACAAGGTAAGAGGTTGAGTGATCTTCGAAAAATCCTTGATAAATCTTCGATAATACCCAACGAGACCAAGAAATTGTCGCACCTCCGAAGGGTTCCTCGGTGCCTCCCAATTTCTGACAGCATCAACCTTGGCGGGGTCCACGTGTATCCCTAATTCGTTCACAATATGGCCAAGGAAGTGTACCTCTCGAATCTAAAAGTCACACTTGGAAAACTTCACGTAGAGTTGCTCCTTCCTCAAGAGCTCCAAAATAAGTCGTAATTGCCGCTCATGATCTTCCTTGTTCTTTGAATAGATCAGAATATCGTAGATAAATACGATAACGAAGTCGTCGAGATACGGTTTGCATACACGGTTCCTGAGGTCCATGAAAACCGCTGGCGCGTTCGTCAGCCTGAACGGCATAACTAAAAACTCATAGTGCCCATACCGCGTTCGAAAAGCCGTTTTAGGAACATCCTCCTCTCGGACACTCATCTGATGATAGCCCGATCTTAAGTCAATCTTGGAGTAAAAACTTGACCCCTGCAACTGGTCAAACAAGTCATCGATGCGTGGCAAAGGGTAGCAGTTCTTGATAGTAACCATGTTAAGTTCTCTATAATCAATACACATACGAAAGGACCCGTCCTTCTTCTTCACAAACAAAATTGGGGCTCCCCAAGGCGAAGAACTGGGTTGGATACAACCTCTATCCAACAGTTCTTGGAGTTGATTCGATAGCTCTTGTAACTCTCCTGGTGCAAGATGATAAGGAGCCCGGGCAATCGGAGCGGCTCCTGGCATAAGGTCAATCTGAAATTCCACTTGATGGTGAGGAGGTAAACCAGGAAGTTCCTCAGGAAACACATCGTCAAATTCACGTAAAACTGGCAGATCCTCGATCTTTCTCTCTTCAGACAGGGTATTAGCAACAAGTGCTAGAATAGCAGGATACCCCTTACGTAGACACTTCTGCGCTTGCATAGCTGAAATGATACCAACCATCGCCCCACTACGATGCCCTTGAACCGACAAGGATTCCCCACTGGGAAGAGGGATATGCACAATTTTCTCTTTACAGAGAATTTCCGCTTGATGCTTGGACAACCAGTCCATGCCGATGACCACATCAAAACTTCCAAGGGTAACGGGGAGTAGGTCAACGTCGAACCCTTCACCCATGAGATCAAGTTTACAAACAAACAAAACATGAGAAACTTCCATCGATTTACCATCAGCTAATTCTATTACATGCTTATTTACAAGAGGTGTGGGAGTCAACCCTAACTGACAACTGAACCCCAAAGACACATAACTCCAATCGGCACCTGAGTCGAATAAAACAGAAGCAAAAAGATCGTTCACAGATAACGTACCGGTCACAACATTCCTATCATTGCGAGCTTCCCCAGCGCCAATAGTAAATACTCTTCCACGTGCCCCGTTCCTACCATTGTTCCCATTGTTGTTATTCCCAGCATTGTTGTTGTTGCCAGCATTCTGATTAAGCTGAGGGCAATCCCGCTTAGAATGACCCTCATTACCACATTGAAAACAGCCCTTACAATTTCCTGATTCTGTTGAGGCTGCTGCCTCTCCTGTTGCTGCGACTGCGACGGCTGCGGAGGCTGTTTTGGAAGCCAGACCCTACAATCTTTGGCCATATGACCCACTTTGTTTCACCTGTGACATACCCGGGTGCACGACCCGCGATGGTGGAACATACACTTATTACACTTTGGTAGCTTTCCTGCATAGGAACCCTGATTTGAATTGTTGCTCTGATTCTGATTCACAGAAGACGACTGGCTAAAACTGCGGTTGATACTGTTTTCAGGCCTTTTCTGAGACTAATTGGCACTGGTTGCTTTGTCAGTATCATTCCATTTACCCTTGTTATCACTAGCAGGTGTGGTAACTGTAGCAGTAGTGGTAGTAGCAGATTTACCAGGCGGCAATGAGCCACGCTCGACCTCTTGGTCAGTAATCTTATGTGCCAAACGGATGATCTGGGGCAGATTGTTATGGTTTGCAGCAGTGACATACCCCTTTACAGGTGGTGCTAGGCCCTTGAGATACAACTCAATTCGTCGATGTAGAGGTCGAGACAGGTTAGGGCACAAAATTGCTAGTTCATGAGATCGTTTCGTGTATGCCTCGATCTCGGATCCTTCCATCTTCAAATCGTAGAACTCGTTCTCGAGCTTTTGAATCTCGTCAAGAGGACAGTACTCTTCTCGTATCAACTCCTTAAAGTCATCCTAAGTCGTTGCATTAGCGATCTCGATGCCCAACATTTGCACCTGGGCATTCCACCAAGTTAAGGCACCATCCTCCAAAGTGCCTATAACATACTTCACACGGTCCCCCATGGGACAATTACACATAGCGAACACTGACTCAGCTTTCTCGAACCATCGAAGTAGCCCTACAGCCCCTTCAGTCCCGCTGAAGGTCTGTGGCTTACAATCCATAAATGTCTTAAACGTGCAAGCAGGCGGATTGTTTTGATTCTAATTCGCTGACTGACCTAATGGATGAAAGGAAATACAACACAAGGGTAAGAGTTGTGTACGCGACACAAGAATAAAGGAAATTTGGCACATATCGTTCCAGCTTGGTAGGCTGCTAATGCCTCAGCCACACGGGTGTTAATCAGATTTGTCAGTTCAGCTGGGTCATCGCAATGTGACCACGTCCATGACCTCGTCCACTCATGATTCTATATAAGGAGAGGGAACAAGTTTAAGAATCGAGATAAGGTAGGAGTCAAATCTCACGTTGACATCTACATACTACAAAGTTTACACCAAACCATAGGGTAGAACCCTTCTCACACTCGTTAAGCCTCACTGGGACTCACATGCACCTCACGTTATTATTATGTGTGCACCCAAAATAATAAGGCAATTTGCATGCTTATCTCAGTGCCTTTTAACTTGCACTAAAACTTTCCCCCACATTCAAATAGTAAAACCAAAGGCATTACAGGATCAATAATCACAAGAGTCGAAGGGTAGTGCCACACTATCTAGCTCCACTAAGACATGCAACACAAGTAGTCACATCAAGGTATCAAATATGTTGTTTTATACAAGTCGTGTGAGTGTAACTACTAAGCAAGTAATGCATAAAGTAAACAGAAGACGGACCTTGCAATCTGGAGCTGAGTGTCATGGTCGATTTTCGAAGTTGTTAGGTTATAGTCTGGTTTTATAAAAACGTTTTAAAACCTAGTTCACTATAACCAGTGGCTCTGATACCAAACTGTCATACCCCCAAAATACCACATGCGGTAATATGTTTAACAAAATTCCATAATATGTTTAACAAAATTCCATTCATTAAATAAAAACGTTCATAGAATATAATCCAAGTTAACTCGTGATAGTGGAAGCAAATAACAATTCATTGTTTAAATGTTTCAAAACCCAATGTATATGAATTCAGTAAACAAGACACGCGTAGCCAAGCACTGCAACCCATGACCACTCCTGCCATCCAGATAGCAAGTTCCCATCCAAAGTACCTAATGACCTACGAGCATGCAACAAGTGTATCAGACAACGCTGGTGAGTTCATAGTTTTACGAAAACATTGGTTACCAAGTGTTTAGTTTAATCCATTGAATTGAATGTTGATAATATCCCGAATACAAGACGTCTCCTGATTATTTTGCCATTTCTCCAATGCTCCTATCAAAGCATTGGTCATGACTAGGTCATTAGTTCACACTCGTCCTCTCAGGTATGGGGTGAGGGTGCCAAACCTAAGTAGCGCTACCAACTAATACCATGTTACCTCTCAGGTAACCAAACAACACGGAGGGACTTTAATGGTAATAGGATGAGTATATTATCCAACATTCCAGATTTACTCAAAAGACATATTCCTCTCAGGAATACCCATGATTTACCCAAAATAAATCCCTCTCAGGGATACCCAAACACTGTCCCAACCACCGGGACGCATGCTCAAGAGGAATTAACTTACCTTTGATTTGCTCGGTATGTTTAATTACCCGTCCAAGTTGGTCAACCCAAACCCTACCATGGTTAGCAAACAATATCAGTTACACAGTCAAACAGGTTGCGTAATACACATAACAGACCGGTTCGCTATTCACACAATGATCATTGTTTAAATCATGCCGCATATATCCCTTTCTCAAGCAAGTTGGTTTTCTTTTTATGGTGAACTTTAAAACCTGTGAATAATGAACCACATTTAGTGAACCACATCTTGTTTTACAGCTTACCATATCTGGGAAGAACTCCTTTGTGAGAATTGATAGAGCCTACCATGGTGCATTCACCACCTTCTTGAACCTAAGTTCATGCATCTCAACTTTCTGCTTTAAAATATCCGAAATCTGCTGACAATTTTTAGCACTTCCTTTCAACTCCTTACGCATGGCATTTACTTTCTTTAACTCATCTTTATGCGTTTATGTTCATGTGTTGCCTCCATGTACTGCTTTATTTCTAATGCACCTTCTGAATCAAGCACAAGCGTTTCAAGTGTGATTAACTTATCGTGTAATAACACAACTTTCATGCCAAAACCCTCGAAAGCTTTCAGGTACTTATCCCATTTATCAAACTCTTCCTTAACGATGCTGAGCTTGCACTTCTTTATCTCACCAGCAATCTCTACGATTAGAACGATTCATACCAACCACTAACCTGTCATACACGTCTTCCGGATGAAGAAATTCTTTCTTATACAAGCATAGTTTGTAGTAGCCAATTTTAACATCAACGGTTAGCTGATGGTCGATGCTGACTCCATTGACCAGAACACCAGGGAAGTTTTCAAACGAGTTGACTTCTTCGAATGAAATCTGGGGTTCGGTTGGTCTAGAATATTCAAGAACCTCTGAACCCACCTCTTTATTACCGTTCAAAGATGTCCGATAGGGTGGCCACCTTATCAGACATCTTGGAGACGGTATTGAGAGGATGCTTCAGAAGTTCTAGAATGTTCTAGACCAACAAAACCCCATCTTTCATTCAAAGAAGCCAACTCTTTTGAAGAATTCCGTATTCTGGTCCATATAGTCAGCATTGACCATTAGCTAGCCGATGATGTTAGGATGGGCTACTACAAACTATGCTTATATAAGAAAGAATTTCTTCATCCGGAAGACGTGTATGACAAGCTAGTGGTGGGTATGATTTGTCTACTAACCGTAGAGATTGCTTGTAAGATTAAGAATTACGAGCTCACCACAATTAAGGAAGAGTTTAATAAATGGGATAAGTACCTGTAAGCTTTTGAGAATTTTGCCATGAAAGTTGGGTTTTTACGTGATAAGTTAATCACACTTGAAACCCTTGTGCTTGATTCAGAAGGTGCATTGGACATAAAGTAGTACATGGAGGCAACACATGAACATAAACTCATCAAAGAGGAGTTAAAGAATGTAGTTTTTCAACACGATTCGTCAATTCCTGGTATCGGGTGCTTGAGGTGGAATAGCATTTCTTTGATTTCTGCAACAGAGGTATCAAGTTTTTCAACACGATTCGTCAATTCCTGGTACTTTAAACCATCAACCAACTTAATGGGATCATCTGATTTCCCACTAGCAGTGGTTTTATCAGAGGTTGAGGTAGGGAGTGTACTCCAAACATCAACAACTGATGCCCCTTTTTCTTGGTACTGGGGTCTTCTTCCTTCAACACTTGATAAGCTTTTGATGGAACCACTGGTTAAAACAAACTCACTAGCAGATAACAGAGGTGTTATGGAAGGAATTTCCTCCAAGGAAGTCTTATTGATGTAACCACTGTCCAAGTGTAAACCTGTAGGTTCAACACTTGTAGTGGCTGCTTCACTTGGATTACCACCAAGAGTTACTTGTAACTCAAGGGGTGTAACCTCCTCAGGTTGTGTTGGTGGGTTAGCAAAGATTAATACATCAGGCCCAGTCTCTTGTTGAAGTATATTCTCATGAACAGGTGATTGAGAAGGACTGGTTTGTGCCAGGTTCAAATCAATTGCATCCAACAAGAGTTTGGTATTTGGGGGAATTTTGGATGTGAGGGTAGGTGTAGAAAGCAGATGTGCACCAGGCATTGGGCCATGGGTGATGGAAACAAGTGCTTCCAGAGCGCATCATGATATGGTGACCCTATTTGTACAACCTGTTCTTTTTGTGAAGAAGCAGGAGGAGTTTCAGATATGGTGTGAGATATTTTTACCAACTGCTGTGAGGAAGAAGCAGCAGTGGTTTGTTATGACTTTTGTGTTGTCATAGGCAGTCGCTCTGGTATCTCATCCTCCAGAGTTGAATTTTTGGTAGGTTTGGGGGGGTTTTTGAGTTTTCTTTTTCTGTGGCCTTTTGGTGATTTTAGGTGTGGGTTTCAAGGCAGTTGTTTTGCTACCTTGATCATCTGGAGCAGTGGGCTCAACAGCAGATACCTAAGGAGCAGTGTTTGCTGCTAAATTCTGCTCAGGCACATCTGCTTGTGTTTTGCAAGGTGTTGACATTCTTGTAAAAGTTTCAGCAGTTAAGCTGTGTATTTGAAAATATTCACCTTGGTTTATTGCAAGAAGATCATCCTTACTGAATTTCTTTTCAAAATAATAGCTTAAAAATCTTGGAAATAGTAAGAATGATTTTGTTTCAACATTTTTAACCAAGTCATTGATGATTACCTGGGAATAATTAAAGTTTTCTTCTTGAAGAATAGCATACCCCAGGTTTTGAATCTTCAATGGTATTTCATTAAAAGAAGTGGTTTTATTTGAAGCACACATGAGGAGGGTATGAAATAAAAATCTTGTTGCAGGAGGGAAGAAACCTTTTTGTAAGGTATCCCTCTTCATCATTGTGTCTGCATACTCTCTCTCGATGAAGTCAATTTTTAACTTGTTTTTAGGGAAAGAATCTTTACCTTCCTGATCATCGAGCTGAAAGACCTCTGAAATGGATTGCGGTGTGATGTTGACAGCTTTACCCTTTAGAGAAGAGGTAATGGTAGTGACAGTTTCACCTTGTTTTTCAAGGGTTGCATTTTTCCAAAACTCTCTTTGGGTTTTCAAGTAAATTGGTGCATCGGCGGTTAACAAAGTTTTGTACTTTGAAGCTGTGAATAAATCAAGGATGGAATCAAAGGTATCAACGGTGCCGGGTTTTATGAGAAGACCCAGAAGATTATGAGAAGTTTTGTGTGGAATTTCGGTGGGTGTAGCCTTTTGAGAGGCAGCTTTCGATGATGATTTTGCGGAAGCCTTTGATTTGGTCATCGTGTTTTGAAGACGACGATTGAAGAAATTTGTGGAGAAATTTGATGAAATGTGAGTAAACTGCTTTGAGAAGAGAATTTTTGTGAATTCAATTCGACAGTAAAACCCTGTTTGGGGTTTTGAAGGGGGTTTTATAGAAGAAAAAGTGAATGGTGACGTGGCAGCGGTTACAAAAGGTCTGACCACTATGTACTGTCCACGTACCATCCCCTGATGAAGCAAAGGACAGTACTTTTGTGAAAACTACTGGTGAAGGCACTGGTTGCAATGATAATGGAGGCAGTGGATGATTTTACTATTAGTGGATGCATTTTACTACATCAGTGGATAGCATATCAGTGGTTGTGAAGGAACTGGTTGCAACGATAATGGAGGCAGTGGATGCTTTTTACTATTAGTGGATGCTTTTTACCACATCAGTGGATAGCATATCAGTGGATAAAACACTGATTTTGAACAATAGTGCATATCATGAAGGTGAGAGAACAGAGGTTAACTATCAACAGTGGACACTGTTTAGAAACCAGATGTTTGATTACAACAGCGGTTGAAACAATGGTGAGTTTTTGAAAAGCTTTTACATCAGCACCTGTTAGTGCAGCAGTGGTTGAACTTTTGACAAATAATTTTAGCATTTGCTTTTTCGGATAAGGGAATTGATTTTGGTCTTGTGAAAACAAAATATCATGTCCAACATCTGTTGAGCTACAGAAATGCTATACTTAACAAAATACATTTTAGATGCAGATTATCAAGTTTAAATTGTCAGAAGTTATCCCAGAAATTTTTGTTCAAGGTTTTGCCACATGTTCATTATTCCTGACAGTGGTTCAGCATCCCAGATGATGATGAAAGCTTCTTTACTAAGGCTACTCATTTTATGTCTAATTATTTAAATTAGAACATGAGTATCTCAGTAGTTTAAAAATCCATTTGCAATCAATTTTTCATCTGTGATAAGCAAACTTGAGTCTGATATGACTTTGACATATGTACTATACCCTTTTGAGCTATTTTTAGGGATAATAACTTCACAAAAAAAAAGGAAATTACATCCTGACCGGTGAGGAAACTTTTACTATCAAAAATGAGTAAAAGTACACTATATATTATTCAGAAAAAAAAATAATATATCCGGTTTTATTGGAGAAAAGCACCTTTCTAAAATTAAAGGTTATTTTGAAAGTACATCAAAAGGGTCTGGTAGCTTCCCAAAAAGGCTCATGATCACATCATTCTCAAGTTATTATGACCACTGTTTAGGATCATTTTCTTGTCAATTGATTGCAAATTCTTCTTTTAAGGACAATCACTGGAGATACCATTGTTACCTGAACTTTTCCTGAATTAATGAATGCACATAGTTGCATGATGACCATTGTTTACCCAACTTTGGACTCATAGGTGTTTTATGTTTATACTCTTTTCTTTTGACTTCAAAAGTTTTGAGATAAACACACTTTTGAGTTTTGTTCATGACCAGAACACCAACGAAGTCTTCAAAATAGTTGACTTTTCGAATGAAATTTGGGGTTCAGTTGGTCTAGAATATTCAAGAACCTCTGAACCAACCTCTTCATTATGGTTTCCAAGATGTCCGATAAGGTGGCCACCTTATCACACATCTTTGAAACGGTATTGAGAGGATGGCTCAGAAGTTCTACAATGTTCTAGAACAACCGAACCCCATCTTTCATTCGAAGAAGCCAACTCCTTTGAAGACTTCCGTATTCTGGTCAACGTAGTCAGCATTGACCATCAGCTAACCGATGATGTTAGGATGGGCTATTACAAACTATGCTTGTATAAGAAAGAATTTCGTCATCCGGAAGACGTGCATGACAAGTTAGTGGTGGGTATGATTTGTCTACTAACCGTAGAGATTGCTGGTAAGATTAAGAAGTGCAAGCTCACCACAACATAGGAAGAGTTTGATAAATGGGATAAGCATCTGAAAGCTTTTGTGAATTTTGCCATGAAAGTTGGGTTTTTACGCGATAAGTTAATCACACTTGAAATGCTTGTGCTTGATTCAGAATGTGCATTGGACATAAAGCAGTACATATATGCAACACGTGAACATAAACTCATCAAAGATGAGTTAAAGAATGTAGTGCTAACAACCGTCAGGAGATTTCGGGTATTATAAAGCAGAAAGTTGAGAGGCATGAACCTAGGTTCAAGAAGGTGGTGAATGCACCATGGTAGGCTCTATCATAGAGTTATTAAGTTGGTTTTCTTTTTATGGTGAACTGTAAAACCTATGAGTAATGAACCACATTTAGTGAACCACATCTTGTTTTACAGCTTACCATATCTTGGAAAAACTCCTTTGTGAGAATTGATAGAGCTTCCCATGGTGCATTCACCACCTTCTTGAACCTAAGTTCTTGCATCTCAAATTTCTGCTTTAAAGTACTCGAAATCACCTGACAGTTTTTAGCACTTCCTTTAAACTCCTTACGCATGGCATTTACTTTCTTTAACTCATCTTCATGCGTTTATGTTCATGTGTTGCCTCCATGTACTGCTTAATGTCCAATGCACCTTCAGAATCAAGCACAAGCGTTTCAATTGTGATTAAAAATTTATGGTGTAGTAACCCAACTTTCATGCCAAAACCCTCGAAAGATTTCAAGGTACTTATCCCATTTATAATACTCTTCCTTAGCCGTGCTGAGCTTGCACTTCTGTCATACACGTCTTCCAAATGAAGAAATTCTTTCTTATACAAGCAAAGTTTGTGGTAGCCCATTCTAACATTATCGGTTAGCTGATGGTCCATCCTGACTTCCATTGACCAGAACACCAGGGAAGTCTTGAAAAGAGTTGACTTTTCAAATGAAATTTAGGGTTAGGTTGGTATAGAATATTTAAGAACCTCTGAACAAACCTCTTCATTACCTTTTCCAAGATGTCCGATAAGGTGGCCACCTTATCGGACATCTTGGAAACGGTATTGAGAGGATGGTTCAGAGGTGACCAACCGAACCCCATCTTTTATTCGAAGAAGCCAACTCTTTTGAAGACTTCCATATTCTGGTCAACATACTCAGCATTGACCATCAGCTAACCGATGATGTTAGGATGGGCTACTACAAACTATGCTTGTATAAGAAAGAATTTCTTCATCCGAAAGACGTGTATGACAAGTTTGTGGTGGGTATGATTTATCTACTAACCGTAGAGATTGCTGGTAAGATTAAGAAATGCAAGCTCACCACAACTAAGGAATAGTTCGATAAATGGGTAACTACCTGAAAGCTTTTGAGAATTTTGCCATGAAAGTTGGGTTTTTACGCGATAAGTTAATCGCACTTGAAATGCTTATGCTTGATTCAGAAGGTGCATTGGACATAAAGTAGTACATGGAGGCAACACATGAACATAAACTCATCAAAGATGAGTTAAAGAATGTAGCTGCCAAGCATAAGGAGTTGAAGGGAAGTACTAACAACCGTCCGGAGGTTTCGGGTATTATAAAGCAGAAAGTTTAGAGGCATGAACTTAGGTTCAAGAAGGAGGTGAATGCACCATGGTAGGCTCTATCATTTCGTCATTAAGTTGGTTTTCTTTTTATGGTGAACTGTAAAACCTATGAATAATGAACCACATTTAGTGAACCATATCTTGTTTTACAGCTTACCATATCTTGGAAAAATTCCTTTGTGAGAATTGATAGTGCTTACCATGGTGCATTCACCACCTTCTTGAACCTATGTTCTTGCATCTCTAATTTTTGCTTTAAAATACCCAAAATCCCCTGACAGTTTTTAGCACTTCCTTTCAACTCCTTACGCATGACATTTACTTTCTTTAACTCGTCTTTATGCGTTTATATTCATGTGTTGCCTCCATGTACTGCTTTATGTCCAATGTACCTTCTGAATCAAGCACAAGCGTTTCAAGTGTGATTAACTTATCGTGTAATAACCCAAACTTCATGCCAAATCCCTCGAAAGCTTTCAGGTACTTATCCCATTTATCAAACTCTTCCTTAGTTGTGCTGGGCTTGCACTTCTTAATCTCACCAGCAATCTCTACGGTTAGAACGATTCATACCAACCACTAAACTGTCATACATGTCTTCCGGATGAAGAAATTCTTTCTTATACAAGCATAGTTTGTAGTAGCCCATTCTAACATCATCGGTTAGCTAATGGTCGATCCTGACTCCATTGACCCGAACACCAGGGAAGTCTTCAAAAGAGTTGACTTTTCAAATGAAATTTAGGGTTCGGTTGGTCTAGAATATTCAAGAACCTCTAAACCAACCTCTTCAACCGATAATGTTAGGATGGGTTACTACAAACTATGCTTGTATAAGAAAGAATTTCTTCATCCGGAAGACGTGTATGACAAGTTTGTGGTGAGTATGTTTTGTCTACTAACTGTAGAGATTGCTGGTAAGATTAAGAAGTGTAAGCTCACCACAACTAAGGAAGAGTTCTAAATGGGATAAGTACCTGAAAGCGTTTGTGAAATTTGCCATGAAAGTTGGGTTTTTATGCCATAAGTTAATCACACTTGAAACGCTTGTGCTTGATTCAGAAGGTGCATTGGACATAAAGCAGTACATTGATGCAACACATGAACCTAAACTCATCAATGATGAGTTAAAGAATGTAGCTGCCATGCGAAAGGAATTGAAGGGAAGTGCTAACAACCGTCAGGAGATTTGGAGTATTATAAAGCAAAAAGTTGAGAGGGATGAACATAGGTTGAAGAAGGTGGTGAATGCACCATCATAGGCTCTATCATTGAGTCATTAAGTTGGTTTTCTTTTTATGGTGAACTGTAAAACCTATGAATAATGAACCACATTTAGTAAACCACATCTTGTTTTACAGCTTACCATATCTTGGAAAAACTCCTTTGTGAGAATTGATAGAGCTTACCATGGTGCATTCACCACCTTCTTGAACCTAAGTTCTTGCATCTCAATTTCTGCTTTAAAATACCCGAAATCTCCTGACAGTTTTTAGCACTTCCTTCCAACTCCTTACGTATGCCATTTACTTTCATTAACTCATCTTTATACGTTTATGTTCATGTGTTGCCTCCATGTACTGCTTTATGTCCATTGCACCTTCTGAATCAAGCACAAGCGTTTCAAGTGTGATTAACATATCGTGTAATAACCCAACTTTCATGCCAAAACCATCCAAAGCTTTGAGGTACTTATCCCATTTATCAAACTCATCCTTAGCTGTGCTGAGCTTGCACTTCTTAATCTCACCAGCAATCTCTACTATTAGAACGATTCATACCAACCACTAACCTGTCATACACGTCTTCCGGATGAAGAAATTCTTTCTTATAAAAGCATAGTTTGTAGTAGCCCATTCTAACATCATCAGTTAGCTGATGGTCGATCCTGACTTCCATTGACCAAAACACCAGGGAAGTCTTCAAAAGAGTTGACTTTTCGAATGAAATTTGGGTTCGGTTGGTCTAGAATATTTAAGAACCTCTGAACCAACCTCTTCACTACTGTTTCCAGGATGTCCGATAAGGTGGCCACCTTATCGGACATCCTGGAAACGGTATTGAGAGGATGGTTTAGAAGTTCTAGAATGTTCCAGACCAACCGAACCCCATCTTTCATTCGAAAAAGCCAACTCTTTTGAAGACTTACGTATTCTGGTCAACGTTGTGAGCATTGACCATCAGCTAACCGATGATATTAGGATGGGCTACTACAAACTATGCTTGTATAAGAAAGAATTTCTTCTTCCAGAAGACGTGTATGCCAAGTTAGTGGTGGGTATGATTTGTCTACTAACCGTAGAGATTGCTGGAAAGATTAAGAAGTGCAAGCTCACCACAATTAAGGAAGAGCTTGATAAATGGGATAAGTACCTGAAATCTTTTGAGAATTTTGCCATGAAAGTTGGGTTTTTACGCGATAAGTTAATCACACTTGAAACGCTTGTGCTTGATTCAGAAGGTGCATTGGACATAAAGCAGTACATGGAGGCAACACATGAACATGAACTCATCAAAGATGAGTTAAAGAATGTAGCTGCCATGCGTAAGGAGTTGAAGGGAAGTGCTAACAACCTTCATGAGATTTCGGGTATTATAAAGCCGAGTGTTGAGAGGCATGAACTTAGGTTCAAGAAAGTGGTGAATGCACCATGGTAGGCTCTATCATATCGTCATTAAGTTGGTGAACAGAAAAACCTATGAATAACGAACCACATTTAGTGAACCACATCTTGTTTTACAGGTTACCATATCTTGAAATACTCTTTTGTGAGAAATGATAGAGGTTACCATGGTGCATTCACCACCTTCTTGAACCAAAGTTCTTGCATCTCCTGACAGTTTTTAGCACTTACTTTCAACTCCTTACGCATGTCATTTACTATCTTTAACTCATCTTTATGCGTTTATGTTCATGTGTTGCCTCCATGTACTGCTTTATGTCCAATGCACCTTCTGAATCAAGCACAAGGGTTTCAAGTGTGATTAACTTATCGTGTAATAATGTAGGTCCCGATACGGATCGTCGGACTACGATGATTTCTTGTTTCAGATGCCGTAGCGAGTGCGGAATCCAAGCTACGACACAAACCGAGCGAGAGAATGAACAATACGCAAAGATATTTAACAATTAACGGTTTCGTGTATTGATTTCGACAGAGTTTCGGTACAACATTCGACTAATACAAAGCAACCCGACAACTGTCTCTCACTACACTCTCTCTCTTGTGTATCTCTATCTTTTCTGTGTGTTCTATCTGAATATATATAAAGACAGACATGACGAAACTGAACAGGTCGATGAAACTTCAAAGTCGATGAAACCTCAAGAGTTTCGTCGACATGCATGCAAACAAATGGGGTTCGGCCCAGTTGAAGGTTTCGGCCCATATGAGTGGCCCAAACAAATTAATTGGTCCAAACTGCATGTACGTGAATTCTGAAAATACACATTTGTAAAGATTAGTCAACTTACGACATGATCATGATGATGTCGATGATGTCATGATGATGTGTCGGCGGGAAACGCTCACGGCTCTCCGTGCTTCGCGTGTCGAACTCTAGGGCGCAGGACAGAGGAATGTCGTGACGTCGGGCTTGTGCCGAACCTAACCGAGTCGAACCGAAACGAGTCGAATCGAGTCGCGTCCACATTAAGTGTACCAACAAACTCCTCCTTGGACGCTACTCATGAGGTTCATCGTCCATGTCTTCCATGTCAGAGGATCTTCAAAGTCTTCACGTGTCGCAAGTAGAAAGTGGATCAACAAACTCCCCTTTTCATTTAGGAAGTGTGTTAACAAACTCCCCCTTAAAATAAACTCTCCCTTGAGTTATGCTCGTGAATCTTTTGATCTTCAATTCTTTTTTAGATCCTTGTGGTGTTGATGATAGGTCAGCGGCAACTCGATAATCTTCATCTTTTGAGTGCCTCCACGTCGTGTCTTCATTCCAAAGCTTGTTATCGAACACGTTCTCTTCGCCTTTAGCTGGTTTGATGTTGCATCTGCACATACAGGAAAGCTAAACGCATAATGAGAACAACCGCTTGGAATATAGTTAACAATTAAACAAACGACACACATGTGACCAGTTTTCAATCAACTACCGTCTGACAATTTGTTTGAAAGTTTAACGTATTTTTCACTTTTAGTTTTTAACTTTCAAAACTTGCAAATTTCGGCCGTTTATGAAGAATCAGTGGTTTTGGTTTTCAATCAGATTTCAGGTGTCGAAGACTCGAGTTCCGACGTCGGTTGATCAAAAGAAATTAGAAATAAAATCTTTTTGGCTTTTATAAAGTTTATATTAAAACACACCTAAAATCTTTTTGGTATTTTTGAATATTTCAAATGTAAAGATAGAAAGCAGTAAATAAATATATACAGAGATGCAGAAACGAAAAGCAGTAAATAAATATTTACAGACATTCTTTTTGCGAGTTTCGAGGGTAAGAGAATCATACCAGTGTACACGGTCATGCGAAAACACTCTTGTTATTCAAATAGTTAATATTAAGATAAGTATCCTATAATGATTATCGGTATTGTTGTCCACTTAAGCTCAACTTATCAGATGTACTCGTGGCGAGGGGATACGATTAGTGTATGATTTATACTTACCGACCAGTGTTCATCCACACACGACACATTCCCGTATCAAGGTATGCACGAGAGTTCATCTTACTGGTGAGTATATGTGACAACTCGAGTTTCCGACTTTTATTTTCGCATTTAATGCACATTGACTTTGACTGTCTAGCTGTTGACTTGTTTGACTTGTAACAATACACGTTGCGTTATAATGAAACGTATTGTGATGGTTATACGTATATGTGTTAATGATATAATGTGAACCTGTTAGTAAACACTTGAACTAGTTAAGTCCTGGATAACCTTCACGAATCAACCAAACGAAACAAGTGTATCTCGCCAAGTTCACCTCGACGAAACAGAGGCTGTTTCGTTACAACCTCCTCGAGGAAACAAAAGTGTTTCGCCGGCCCATGTATTCGCCGAAGCCCATTACAGGCCCAGTACGGTTAATCGAGTATAATAACATACATAGACTTCTGTTTCATACGTTTGGCAAAAATAAGAAAACCCTAGAGCTTCCTGTTCCCTGTTGACGGCAATTGTGTGTTCCCGGAAACCCGAATCGATCTAGTTGCTATTCCATCCTTCGTGGTTAGTGTTTAAGCTTTGCGTATTGATTGAATTATATCCATTGCTAACTGTTTTGCTTGAAAACGATGGGGTTTGATGTTATATAACGTTTATGTTCATGTTGCATGATAAATTAATATTACTTGAATATATTCTATCGATTTCAATTTCTGGGTATCGAGATTTGGATTGCTTGTGGTTGTTGATTATGCTTTCTGGGAAAGGCCAACATAAATGGTTTAGGGTTAGCACATGATTATATGATTATGATATGCAAGGATTTGTAATCAATGAAAACCGATGATTTTGCTGAATACCGTATGATTTCTGGGTAATGATTGTTGTACGATGATTAGATGGTGATTCTGTGATTGATGATGATGGTATGATTGTATGATTGATGACGGCTAGTCCAATGATTAGGGTTTCTAGTAAACTGTAACTGATCCACGACGTAACTGAATAAATGACGAAACCAACTCACGGCGAAAC
This sequence comes from Helianthus annuus, assembly GCF_002127325.2. Classification (NCBI taxonomy): domain Eukaryota; kingdom Viridiplantae; phylum Streptophyta; class Magnoliopsida; order Asterales; family Asteraceae; genus Helianthus; species Helianthus annuus. The sequence goes on along the minus strand of NC_035441.2, from coordinate 102,043,275 downwards.
AGATTCGACGAAACAAAATGCGTTTCGTCGGAACCAGTCTCGACGAATCAAAGGTATGTTTCGCCAAGGGTGTCAATGACGAAACAGGTGTGCGTTTCGTCAAAGGGGCTTAACGACGAAACAAAGGGGTGTTTCGTCGGATAGATAATTTGCACAGTAACTTGATTTAACTCTGTTAGAAGTTAACTGGATTGATTAACTGCTGTTAAGTGATATGCATGACTTGTATGATGTTGGATACATGTTTAGTACTTCTGTGATTATACCTATACGTGAACAACTTGGATATAAACTGATTATGTACACGTGCGTACTCTAGGACTTGATTGATAAACTGTGAGCACATACTTAGCGTACCGAGCAAACCAAGGTGAGTTCACACACTTACCAAGGCATGGGATTCCCGGGTTGGGAATGGGATTGGATGACTTACTTGTACTTACCTAGTAATGGAACTTAGTGATATTGTCCTCGGGAGAGGAAGGTTGTGGATAGATACTGCTAGACTAGTGATACATACTCTTCCCTTCGCACATACGCCGGGATTGGCCGCGATAATAGAACTAATCTTCGCACACATGCCTAGAATGGCCGTGAACTGTACACAAAACTTCGCACACATGCCGGGTGGGCTGCGATACAAATATACCTAGTCTAGAATACTTGAGAAACTTTTCCCTAATCTTCGCATACATGCCTAGAGGGCCGCGATACGAACTATAACAATACATGGCATAACGAACAACATAAGTCTTACTATACTACTATAATTACTAAACTCCAAACTGTGAACTCGCTCAACTAGTTGTTGACTCTCTGTTACATGCCTTGCAGGACCTTAGGTACTATGGAGCTTGCACGGGAGGCGCGGTCGTTGTGGGCACGGATTGTGGATGTTTCGATAAACACTTTTATGACATTTCATACTTTACTTATGTTGGGTTTTTATTTATACGCTTCCGCTAAACAGTGATAATATACTTAGGGTTTGGAACACCTTTCATATTGGTTGGGTTGAATAACATTTACTTTTACTTATTAATTACATGTTCAATATGATTGGTGGCTTGATCCTGGTCATGTCACGCCTCCAAGTGGTGGTACTCCACGTGTGGATTTTGGGGGTGTGACAGATTGGTATCAGAGCCATTGGTTATAGAGAACTTGGTTTAATATGGGAAAACGTTTTTATTAAAACCAGACTATAACCAGAACGGTGTTCTCAACGATCCACAACGACGCTTCGCTCCACGTGCAAGACTTAACATCTTAGGTAATATGGTTTATGTTTATTACCTGCTTGCTAGTTTACATAGAACCTTGCTCAGGGTATGCTTAGGTTAACGAGACAACTATTGTTTGAGAATACTTATGTGCTTACACTCTTCTGTCATCGCATTACTCGCGAACCTTTTCTCATATATGTTGCCTTTGATGTGAAGATCAATGGCCGGACGCATTAACCTAACTCAAGCCCAGTTGACGGCTCTTATCAACGAACAAGTTGCTGCAGCACTTGCAGCCGCACAAGCAGGTAGTATACCCTGCAGATGTGAATCACACTAGGATCTTTAGATCCTACATTCTTAAACCATCTCTTTTGTTTAACCTTGTCCTATTCTTACACAATAGGTCAACCCGCTCAACAACCTGTCTGCACATTCAAGAACTTCATGGACTGTCGCCCAGGCACGTTCAGTGGTACAGAAGGAGCAGTGGGACTCCTCCATTGGTTTGAGAAGCTCGAGTCAGTGTTTGAAATGTGTGAATGCCCTGAGGCTCGCAGGGTCAAGTACGCCACTGGTACTCTGGAAGGAATCGCGCTAACCTGGTGGAATGCGCAAGTTCAGCTTTTGGGGTTGGCAGCTGCTAACGCCACCCCTTGGAACGATTTCAAGGAACTGATCAAAAGGGAATACTGCTCACGTGACGACATCCACAAGTTAGAAGTGGAGTTTTTCAATCTGAAGATGACGGGGTCAGAAAACGAGGCATATACTAAACGGTCAAACGAGTTGGCCGTCCTGTGTCCAACTATGGTGGACCCTCCTGTCAGGCGTATAGAGTTGTATCTCAAGGGGCTGGCACCAGAAATCCAGAGCCACGTGACATCGGCTAATCTCGATAACATCCAGGACATCCAGCGTCTTGCTCATCGCCTCACCGATCAAGCAGTAGAACAAGACAGACTGCCTAAACGCATCAGTGCTACCGCTACCACTACTCCCACTACTCCCAGTGACAACAAGCGGAAATGGGATGGGGATTCCAGCAAGGGATCAGTTTCTGTTCAGTCTCAGGCACAGCAGCGCAAGACAAATGACTACCAGAGTCCGAGTCAACAGTCATCAGGCAGTCAGGGGCAGGGTGGATATCGCTCTCAGAGATGTCTCAAGATAGGGCACGAAGCTAAAGATTGCAGAAGCTCACGACCAGCAAAGATGAACCAGCAACAACAACCACCAGTTCCTCGGAACCAGTAGCAGCAGTAACAGCGAGGCAACAGGGGATGCTTTCAGTGTGGTGCTGAAGGCCACTTTAAGCGGGATTGCCCTCAACTAAACCAGAATCGCAACAACAATAACAATCAGGGCAATGGAAACAACGTGGGGAACAATGATGGCAATGAAGCTAGGGGTCGCACATTTGTCTTGGGTCAGGGTGACGCAAGAAACGATCCTTACGTGGTCATGGGTAAGTTTCTTCTCGACGACTTTTACGTTACTGTTTTGTTTGATTTGGGTGCGGATACCAGTTATGTGTCTTTAAAGGTTAGTCAAATGTTAAAACGTACACCAACACCCCTAAACACCAAACATGTCGTAGAATTAGCAAATGGTAAAAGTGTAGAAGCCTCACATGTAGTCAAGGGTTGTAACATCGTCTTAGCCGGTCATACGTTTTCGATTGATCTCATTCCCATAGTTTTGGGTAGTTTCGACATTGTTATTGGGATGGATTGGTTATCCCAACAGCAAGCAGAGATCTTATGCAAGGAAAAGATAGTTCGCATTCCTCGTTTTGGCAAAGAACCTCTCGTAATTCAAGGCGACAAGAGTGGTGCCGTAGTTGGCATCATCTCCTTCCTGAAGGCTCAGAAATGTTTACGAAAGGGGCACACTGCCATCTTGGCACTTGTTACTGATGCATCAGCAAAGGAAAAGAAATTGGAAGATATTCCAGTGGTATGTGACTACCCTCAAGTGTTTCCTGAAGACTTACCTGGTCTACCGCCTCATCGCCAGGTCGATTTTGAAGTCGAGCTAGCTCCAGGAGCAGCACCAATAGCTCGCGCACCGTATCGTTTAGCTCCAACAGAACTGGAAGAACTGTCAAAGCAACTACAAGAGCTCTTGGATAAGGGTTTTATCCGCCCTAGCTCTTCGCCCTGGGGAGCTCCAGTGTTATTCGTGAAAAAGGACGGTACCTTCAGGATGTGCATTGATTACCGTGAACTGAACAAGGTGACAGTGAAGAACCGCTACCCTCTTCCGCGTATTGACGACTTATTCGACCAGTTACAAGTGTCGAGCTAATACTCCAAGATAGACCTGAGGTCAGGTTACCATCAGTTGAGAGTCCGGGATGAGGACGTCTCCAAGACAGCATTCAGAACTCGCTACAGCCACTACGAGTTTCTAGTCATGCCTTTTGGGCTAACGAACGCACCGGCAGTCTTTATAGATTTAATGAATAGAGTGTGCAAGCCTTATCTAGACAAGTTCGTCATCGTTTTCATCGACGACATTCTGATTTACTCCAAGAGTCAGGAGGAACACGAGCAGCATTTACGGCTTATCTCGGAACTTCTTCGAAAGGAACAGTTGTACGCCAAGTTTTCAAAATGTGACTTCTGGCTTCGTGAAGTCCACTTTCTAGGCCATGTGGTAAACAAGGATGGGATTCATGTTGATCCATCCAAGGTAGATTCGAACAGAAACTGGCCTGCACCGCGTACACCAACGGAAATATGCCAATTCTTGGGTTTGGCGGGTTATTATAGATGGTTTATCAAAGACTTCTCAAAGATCACGCAGCCTCTTACGCTACTGACATAGAAGGGTGTCACTTATCGATGGGGTAATACCCAGGAAGCCGCTTTTCAGCACTTAAAGGATAGACTCTGCAGTACACATATCCTCTCGTTGCCACAGGGCACGGACGATTTTGTGGTCTATTGTGACGCATTGATACAGGGGCTTGGTTCTGTATTGATGCAGCGGGATAAAGTTATTGCTTATGCGTCACGCCAACTCAAGATTCACGAGCGGAACTACACGACGCATGATTTAGAGCTGGGAGTTGTTGTTTTCGCGCTTAAGATATGGCGACACTACCTATACGGTACCAGGTGCACTATTTACACCGATCATAGGAGTCTCGAGCATATCTTCAAGCAGAAGGAATTGAACATGCGGCAACGTCGATGGGTTAAACTACTGAACGACTACGAATGCGCCATCAAGTACCATCCGGGCAAAGCCAATGTTGTGGCTGATGCCCTCAGTCGCAAAGATACTACACCTAGACGTGTACGGGCATTGCAGCTCACTATCCAGTCCAGTCTTCCTGCACAGATACGCGATGCTCAGATAGAAGCACTAAAACCAGAAAACGTCAAGGCTGAAGCCCTACGCGGCTCAAGACAACGACTACAACAAAAGGAAGACGGCGCTTACTATGTAACGGGGCGCATTTGGGTCCCACTATATGGCGGTCTACGAGAACTTGTGATGGATGAAGCGCACAAGTCTCGCTACTCGGTACATCCAGGGTCGGATAAAATGTACCACGATCTCAGAACAACGTATTGGTGGCCAAGCATGAAAGCCCTCATCGCGACTTACGTCGGCAAATGTTTGACTTGTGCGAGGGTCAAAGTTGAATACCAGAAACCCTCAGGCCTACTTCAGCAACCCAAGATACCGCAATGGAAACGGGAAGAAATTTCCATGGATTTTGTTACAGGCCTACCTAGATCCCAGCGTGGGAACGATACTATTTGGGTGATTGTGGATCGACTCACAAAGTCTACACACTTCTTGGCAATCAAAGAAACGGACAAGTACTCCACATTAGCAGACATCTACTTGAAGGAAGTGGTCTCGAGGCACGGGGTGCCCATCTCTATCATTTCAGATCGTGATGCACGATTCACATCAGAACTATGGCAAGCAACGCACAAAGCTTTTGGCTCGCGGCTAGACATGAGTACATCATATCACCCTCAGACGGATGGGCAGTCTGAGCGCACGATTCAAACCTTAGAAGACATGCTTCGGGCATGCGTTATCGATTTCGGCAACAGCTGGGAAACACACCTCCCTTTAGTGGAATTTTCGTACAATAACAGTTACCACACTAGCATACAAGCCGCTCTATTCGAGGCATTGTACGGACGTAAATGCCGGTCACCTCTCTGTTGGGCAGAGGTGGGGGATAGTCAAATCACAGGCCTGGAAATGGTAGTTGATGCTACTGAACGAATTGCACATATACGGCAACGCATGGCGGCGGCTCGTGACCGTCAGAAAAGTTACGCTGATAAGCGCAGAAAACCGCTCGAGTTCCAAGTTGGGGATCGAGTGCTACTCAAGGTCTCACCCTGGAAGGGTGTGGTTCGTTTTGGCAAACGAGGCAAACTCAATCCGCGGTATGTCGGACCGTTCGAAATCACAGAACGAATAGGCAAGGTGGCCTACAGACTGAACCTACCAGCAGAACTCGGGGCAGTTCACAATGTCTTTCATGTGTCAAATCTGAAGAAATGCCTGTCAGATGAGACCCTCATAGTTCCTTTGAAGGAACTCACTATCGACGAGCGGTTGCAGTTCGTCGAGGAACCTGTTGAAATCACGGACCGGGATGTTAAGGTCCTCAAGAACACCAGAATACCTCTTGTTCGAGTTCGTTGGAACTCCCGTCGTGGCCCAGAGTATACCTGGGAACGAGAAGATCAAATGGAACTCAAATATCCCCAGTTATTCGAAACCAATGCAACCACTACTGAGTCTGAAGCTACTACAGAATTTCGGGACGAAATTCCAACTCAACGGGGGGATGATGTGACACCCCAGGAAAACCAGTGAACGATACAACTTACCTAGCTCCCTCACTAACCGCATGCTAAATTTCGGGACGAAATTTCTTTCAAGTTGGGGATAATGTGACAACTCGAGTTTCCGACTTTTATTTTCGCATTTAATGCACGTTGACTTTGACTGTTTGGCTGTTGACTTGTTTGACTTGTAACAATACACGTTGCGTTATAATGAAACGTATTGTGATGGTTATACGTATATGTGTTAATGATATAATGTGAACCTGTTAGTAAACACTTGAACTAGTTAAGTCCTGGATAACCTTCACGAATAAACCCAACGAAACAAGTGTATCTCGCCAAGTTCACCTTGACGAAACATAGGCTGTTTCGTCACAACCTCCTCGACGAAACAAAAGTGTTTCGCCGGCCCATATATTCGCCGAAGCCCATTGCGGGCCCAGTACGGTTAATCGAGTATAATAACATACACAGACTTCTGTTTCATACGTTTGGCAAAAATAAGAAAACCCAAGAGCTTCCTGTTCCCTTTTGACGGCAATTGTGTGTTCCCGGAAACCCGAATCGATCTAGTCGCTATTCCATCCTTCGTGGTTAGTGTTTAAGCTTTGCGTATTGATTGAATTATATCCATTGCTAACTGTTTTGCTTGAAAACGATGGGGTTTGATGTTATATAACGTTTATGTTCATGTTGCATGATAAATTAATATTACTTGAATATATTCTATCGATTTCAATTTCTGTGTATCGAGATTTGGATTGCTTGTGGTTGTTGATTATGCTTTCTAGGAAAGGCCAACATAAATGGTTTAGGGTTAGCACATGATTATATGATTATGATATGCAAGGATTTGTAATCAATGAAAACCGATGATTTTGCTGAATACCGTATGATTTCTGGGTAATGATTGCTGTACGATGATTAGATGGTGATTCTGTGGTTGATGATGATGGTATGATTGTATGATTGATGACGGCTAGTCCAATGATTAGGGTTTCTAGTAAACTGTAACTGATCCACGACGTAACTGAATAAATGACGAAACCAACTCACGGCGAAACAGATTCGACGAAACAAAATGCGTTTCGTCGGAACCAGTCTCGACGAATCAAAGGTGTGTTTGGCCAAGGGTGTCAACGACGAAACAGGTGTGCGTTTCGTCAAAGGGGCTTAACGACGAAACAAAGGGGTGTTTCGTCGGATAGATAATTTGCACAGTAACTTGATTTAACTCTATTAGAAGTTAACTGGATTGATTAACTGTTGTTAAGTGATATGCATGACTTGTATGATATTTGATACATGTTTAGTACTTCTGTGATTATACCTATACATGAACAACTTGGATATAAACTGATTATGTACACGTGCGTACTCTAGGACTTGATTGATAAACTGTGAGCACATACTTAGCGTACCGAGCAAACCAAGGTGAGTTCACACACTTACCAAGGCATGGGATTCCCGGGTTGGGAATGGGATTGGATGACTTACTTGTACTTACCTAGTAATGGAACTTAGTGATATTGTCCTCGGGAGAGGAAGGTTGTGGATAGATACTGCTAGACTAGTGATACATACTCTTCCCTTCGCACACACGCCGGGATTGGCCGCGATAATAGAACTCATCTTCGCACACATGCCTAGAATGGCCGCGAACTATACACAAAACTTCGCACACATGCCGGGTGGGCTGCGATACAAATATACCTAGTCTAGAAGACTTGAGAAACTTTTCCCTAATCTTCGCATACATGCCTAGAGGGCCGCGATACGAACTAACACAATACATGGCATAACGAACAACATAAGTCTTACTATACTACTATAATTACTGAACTGCAAACTGTTAACTCGCTCAACTAGTTGTTGACTCTCTGTTACATGCCTTGCAGGACCTTAGGTACTACAGAGCTTGCACGGGAGGCGCGGTCGTTGTGGGCACGGATTGTGGATGTTTCGATAAACACTTTTATGACATTTCGTACTTTACTTATGTTGGGTTTTTATTTATACGCTTCCGCTAAACAGTGATAATATACTTAGGGTTTGGAACACCTTTCATATTGGTTGGGTTGAATAACATTTACTTTTACTTATTAATTACATGTTCAATATGATTGGTGGCTTGATCCTGGTCATGTCACGCCTCCAAGCGATGGTACTCCGCGTGTGGATTTTGGGGGTGTGACAGTATACCATTTATCATCTGTTTTGACGTATAAAATGTGAGATACTCACTTATTTTGGATGAATACAAGCCCTATGTGATTAAATCACTTATTGATGAGGAAGTTGATATTCAATGCATGAAGGGCACAAGAGCAAGTCCGTGAACAGGTTAGTACCATCGTACTGACAAAGAGACGAACTTGACTCCCGGATAAACTGTGATATTTTATCACTTATTGATTGGGACATGTGATTGTTTATCACTTATTGAGGTCGAATGCATCATGTAATATATACATGTTTGTATGATATTTACACGTATGTATGGTATCATGGAAGATCTAGACTTGCGTCCCCGTTGTTTTCGGTAAAAGAAACAACCATGATACCCAGATGATAGACATCATAAAGACCACGTATCTCAGAACCTCGGCAATCTATCAAACGAATATTCGGTACCAAGACCATATGCCAATGAGCGGTTCCCACACGGTCTTCAGTCGATTTAAGTTTATATCACCCTGCACACTTTAAAATGACTGTGAGCCAACCGATACATCTTATATAGAGCTACTTATCTTTTTATTTAAGGTTTAAAGAGGTTTGGACACACCACTGATGTACTATCATTATCTCTTTTGCTCGTCAGGAAACTCATTTTTGTTTTTTTCTATTGTTTTTGTGTTTTTGAAATTTTTCGATGTTTTTGTATTTTTAAAATTTTTCAGTGTTTTTGTATTTTTCGTTTTTACTCCCCCTAAAATGCAAAAAGTACGAGAAATTAAGAAAACACAAACAAATATTTACAAAAATGATTTTCCGATGTTGGTTAACTCATGTTTTACCACGATGCCATTTACCAAAAAATGATTTATCGAATTTTGGAAAAATCAGTTGGAATGTCGGTAAATGATGTGGGCCAAAACACATTGACAGGTTTCATATTGAAACAATCACGTGTGAGGTGATATTCAAGATCAACATGTCTGGCCAAGGTGTGCTGTTCGAGATGTTAGAAATTCAAAAAGCAGCTTAAATAACGACAAAGATAGGAGAGATTAGAAATTTAAAACCGTAATCCTGCAACTGCATCGTGTATTGCTAGGAATCTGAGTGCCCTCCTAAACTAGATATCCACCCGGTGTGGATTTCAAAGTCGATTTTGCAGCTACTTCAATGAACCGAGAATTCCTTTACAGCAACAAGGTGATAAACCTTCGGGTCTGGCTGGTAAGTGGCAAATGGAGCATGTGGGAAAGCTTGTACACATCATCATGGGACGGTCCATGTATGATGTCTTCCACATGCTTTTGCACCAGCAAAGGTCTTCGCCTTTCTCCTTTAGAAGTAGTGTGCGGTTGTTCAATCCATGCCAAGGTATCCGCACACCCGGTTGGTTTGTTCAACAAACACATTTTCTTCAATCATACCGAAGAGAAAAGTACCCTACACGTTCATTTTGTAGACTTCGAACTTCTTGTGGAAGAAAAATCCATGACTCTTCAAAAAGCCTTAGACGTATTGCAGGCGTGTACTTTTCATTGGAATCTTTCTTGAGGACACCATCAAAACCATAACAACCCAATTTTGGCACATTTTTCACCTTGTCGAATTTTTCAACTTCATCCAACCACATTCTTTCACCATCATTCCATCATTGGAAATTTTTTGTCTTCTTTTCTCCTCTCTCCATCAAAGGCAACAATATTCTCCTTGGATATAACAATGTTTCGAAGCCTTATGTCGCCAATCTTGTGCATGGACGCTCCACTATCAACAATCCTAAGACCATCAATAGTTCCTCCTAGAACATCCTGCACACTCATTCAGAGATTAGTTGGAGAGGGGGACCCAAGCCTTCACAGACTTGGGTCGTCCATCATCATCGAGAATTGTGACATCCATTTCCCGATGATTCAGAATTGATGTAGCTCCCCCTGAAACAGTTTCCGATTTTGGTTTCCAAATCTGTTTTTGTTTTTCATTTTTAACTTCTAAGTTAACAGACTGCGTTTGGATAACCTCTGGTTTTAAAACCTTTTCAATTTCTTTTCTTTGTTTCTTTTTCTTTTTCTTTTCTCGTTGTTTAACAAAACGAAGGTCCTGTTTTGGTGAAATAGATTTTGTACGGTAACTGTTACCATGGGGGGCATCAACTTTTGCTTTTCCTTTCGTGAGATATGGACAGTTTCTGACAATGTGACCGTACTCACCACATTCAAAACATGATCTCCTCTCAACAAACCTCGGAGTATCATAATTGTAAAGACTTGATGATGAACTTCGTGATCTTGAGATACTTGGTCCTACATCACAACAGTTTGTGTGCTGTGTATAGTTGTTTTGACTATTTATTTTCAAAATTTTCTTTTGCATAACAAAATCTGTGTTTGATTTGTTTTCAAAAGATTCAATTTTATCAATCTCCCGAGACTTCACGAAGTTTATCTTTTGAAGCTTTTTCTTGTTTTGAGCCCTTTTGCCCTTTCTCTTTCCTTGATTAGCGTGATTTTGCTTTTGTCGAACTGGAAGTTTTTGATTTCCATATTGTTTCCGAACTTCAGCTTTTGGGATAGGAATGCACTGAGTTACTACAACTCCTGGGCTCGACTTTCCCAAAAACTTACTAGTAGAATCTTCAAAAACTTTATCAATCAAGGATTGATTGACATTCTTGATTGGGAAATCCTTGTCTGAATATATTTTATCAGATCCAATCAACGTGTAAAGCAAATTCACGCTTTCACAAATCTCAGACTCTTGCGTAGAGGTGGACTCAACCAGAACAGTCTTAGCAAGTTTTGCGGGAGGATCACATAGAATATGATTCTCAAGAGGTATGTCCTCTGCATCTGACTGTGCTGAGTTATTATCCTCGGATTCATCATCTGAAGAATCAGCATCCTCAACAATGACCGGAGGATCCTGATTTTGTTCAGCAGTTGATACTTTCGTATCTGCTGACACATCCGAATCTGATGATACTTTCTTCTTGTAACCAAGTCCAGCTGCAAATTCCTCAACATCTAAAGGAACAGATGGCTCAAAGTGAGGTTTATCTTCCTCACCAGGCATCGCGGTATAATTGTGTCTAACAGGTGGAGCACACTTCTTATATCCAACGCACGTGACATCATCTTTCTTTTTCTGTATGTCAATGATGTGATCCAGCACATACCTAGAGTTTGAGTAACTATCTAATCTAAGTTGGATCGCCTTATTTTCACACTTGACACATGCCAACTCTTTTTGTGCTTCCTCGAGCCTAGTGATGTAATTGTTTATCGCGGTTTGTTTTCTTGAAACCATTTTTGTTAGCTCGGACTTATCTTCCCTTAATGTGTCAATTATCTTTTTAAATTCATTTTCATGATTTTTGTGAAACATATTGGCCTTTGTGCATTTTGAAAGATCCACAATCAAACTTTGATTGTGGATAAATGTCACGTCGTACTTGCTTTGCAAATCGTCATATTTGCTTTGCAAATCCGACAATTTGATTTGCAAATCAGACAATTTAGCATTTAACTCAACACAATTATCACACCTATCAGAACTTGGTTTATCGACACATACCTGACTGGATTCGCTCTCAGATATTGACTCATTTGCCTCAGAATCAACAACCTCCCTCGATGATTCACATTCAGATCCATCCTCGCTTGAACTTGAACTAGTAACATCTTCAACTGAACTACCGCCATGTTCAGAACTGTTATCATTTCCCGAGGACTGACCATTGCTGACATCCTTGACAATTTTGGCATAAAACGCCGTTCTTGTTTGACCATTGTAGTTTGGATCAAGAAATGATGGTACTCCAGTAGACCGATAGCTTTGTTCTGAGACAACTGGTTGCGGTGTTCCATACATATCGGTTGCTAAACCCTTTCTTGTATACGTGTTATTTGACGGTGTAGGAGACTGAAACCAAGATGGCACTGAACCCTTTTGCGTATACAAATTGTCCGCATTTGAATCTGGAATCCAACGACCGTACATATCTGTTGCCATTTTCGGTTTACTTTGATGAGAAGGATCATTTAAAGATTGAGATCCTAAAAGTACTTGACTCCAAAGGTGTGTACTCATGATGAACCGAAAATAAGCAACTTAACAACCAACTTTGAACCAACTGTGAACTGACTTTCTGTGAATCTCACTGTGAAAGATTAGAAACCACGAAAAAATAACGAGTCCACTAAAGACTGAAAGGACAAAACACCAACTCTAATTTAAAAGCCTACGAAAAATGAAGATTGTATAAACGAAAAATCCTATTTTTCGTGAGGTCCCAAATTCAACTCAAGTCCACGAACAACTTAGATATTTCATGAAGCCCAAACTTAAAACCCAACAATTCAATTAATTTAATTTGCCTGACCCCATGAAGTCATGATGTGTAGAGAATAACAATTTAAGATCAATCAACACCTTCACTGTGATACACCAACCCAACACTTAATACGAAAAATAATAGGAAGAACAATAAGGCCCAATGTCTAAATTGGCCCACGAAGAGTTGTTATTTACTAGGAACAATAATCCAACGAAGATTGATTTTTTTTTAATTGTTTCAATGGGTCTACGAAGAGTATTGAATGACAAGGCCCACGAAGTTTGATTGTCAAAGGGAGCTGATGTCCAATTCACCTACGAAGACTAGGCCCAAACAATGGCCCAAGCACTACGAAGTATGTTAATGGATTAAGTAAACTGTGGAGCCCAAAAGTCAATTTCACAAAGATTTATAACCCACAAACAAGACCACAGAATGTGACAAATAGTTGGCGGTTTTCGTTGACCAAGAAGGATAGTCTGACAACCTTTGGTGGGTTGGTGAGATATAGAGAAAAAGGTTGACAGAATTTTGGCAAAACCTTATCCATAGGTAGAAAAAGTTGGTGAAAACCTTTCTAAGTTGAGTAAACCTTATCAACAGAGAAAGAAAAGTTGGAGAATTATCAGACAATGAAGAGCACAGTTCTGCAACACAAATCAACCAACGAGCTTTCAACCAAAATGTACTATTCCGGTAATGTATTCCGGTCACCTTTTTGCCGGAAAAAATGGTGATTTCAGTTTTGTTCTTCAATACTCAGCAAAACTTGTGTTTATCATCATCTCTACCATGTTTAACAAAAATATAATCACATAACATCTGATTTTCATGTTTTAATTCAGTTTTTCAGCCAACAAAACTGGGTTTTTGAAATTTTATACATACCACACACAAAACCCACTCGATAATCACACCAAAAACTCGGTTTTCAACAAGAAATCGAGCCTTACGCTCTGATACCACTTGTAGGTCCCGATACGGATCGTCGGACTACGATGATTTCTTGTTTCAGATGCCGTAGCGAGTGCGGAATCCAAGCTACGACACAAACCGAGCTAGAGAATGAACAATACGCAAAGATATTTAACGATTAACGGTTTCTTGTATTGATTTCGACAGAGTTTCGGTACAAGATTCGACTAATACAAAGCAACCCGACAACTCTCTCTCACTACACTCTCTCTCTCTTGTGTATCTCTATCTTTTCTGTGTGTTCTATCTGAATATATATAAAGACAGACACGACGAAACTGAACACGTCGACGAAACTTCAAAGACGACGAAACCTCAAGAGTTTCATCGACTTGCATGCAAAGAAGTGGGGTTCGGCCCAGTTGAAGGTTTCGGCCCATATGAGTGGCCCAAACAAGTTGATTGGTCCAAACTGCATGTACGTGAATTCTGAAAATAAACATTTGTAAAGATTAGTCAACTTATGACATCATCATGATGATGTCGATGATGTCATGATGATGTGTCGGCGGGAAACGCTCACGGCTCTCCATGCTTCGCGTGGGGCGCACGACGGAGGAATATCGTGACGTCGGGCTTGAGCCGAACTTAACCGAGTCGAACTGAAACGAGTCGAATCGAGTCGCGTCCACATTAAGTGTACCAATAAATAACCCAAATTTCATGCCAAATCCCTCAAAAGCTTTCAAGTACTTATCCCATTTATCAAATACTTCCTTAGTTGTGCTGATCTTGCACTTCTTAATCTCACCAGCAATCTCCACGGTTAGAACGATTCATACCAACAACTAACCTATCATACACGTCTTCCGGATGAAGAAAATCTTTCTTATACAAGCATAGTTTCTAGTAGCCCATTCTAACATCATCGGTTAGCTAATGGTCGATCCTGACTCCATTTACCAGAACACCAGGGAAGTCTTCAAAAGAGTTGACTTTTCGAATGAGATTTGGGGTTCGGTTGGTCTAGAATATTCAAGAACCTCTAAACCAACCTCTTCATTACCGTTTCCAAGATAATGTCTGATATGAGATGTCCGATAAGATGCCCAGCTTATTGGACATCTTGGAAACGGAATTGAGAGGATGGTTCAGAAGTTCTAGAATGTTCTAGACCAACCGAACCCCATCTTTCAATCGAAGAAGCCAACTCTTTTGAAGACTTTCGTATTCTGGTCAACGTAGTCAGCATTGACCATCAGCTAACCGATAACGTTAGGATGGGTTACTACAAACTATGCTTGTATAAGAAAGAATTTCTTCATCCGGAAGACGTGTATGAAAAGTTAGTGGTGAGTATGATTTATCTACTAACCGTAGAGATTGCTGGTAAGATTAAGAAGTGCAAGCTCACCACAACTAAGGAAGAGTTCTAAATGGGATAAGTACCTGAAAGCGTTTATGAAATTTTCCATGAAAGTTGGGTTTTTACGCGATAAGTTAATCACACTTGAAACGCTTGTGCTTGATTCAGAAGGTGCATTGGACATAAAGCAGTACATTGATGCAACACATGAACATAAACTCATCAAAGATGAGTTAAAGAATGTAGCTGCCATGCGAAAGGAGTTGAAGGGAAGTGCTAACAACCGTTAGGAGATTTCGAGTATTATAAAGCAAAAAGTTGAGAGGCATGAACTTAGGTTGAAGAAGGTGGTGAATGCACCATGGTAGGCTCTATCATAGAGTCATTAAGTTGGTTTTCTATTTATGGTGAACTGTAAAACCTATGAATAATGAACCACATTTAGTGAACCACATTTTGTTTTACAGCTTACTTTATTTTGGAAAAACTCCTTTGTGAGAATTGATAGAGCTTACCATGGTGCATTCACCACCTTCTAGAACCTAAGTTCTTGCATCTCAAATTTCTGCTTTAAAATACCCGAAATCTCCTGACAGTTTTTAGCACTTCCTTCCAACTCCTTACGCATGCCATTTCCTTTCATTAACTCATCTTTATGCGTTTATGTTCATGTGTTGCCTCCATTTACTGCTTTATGTTAATGCACCTTCTGAATCAAGCACAAGCGTTTCAAGTGTGATTAACATATCGTGTAATAACCCATCTTTCATGCCAAAACCCTCCAAAGCTTTCAGGTACTTATCCGATTTATCAAACTCTTCCTTAGCTATGCTGAGCTTACACTTCTTAATCTCACCAGCAATCTCCACGGTTAGAACGATTCATACCAACAACTAACCTATGATACACGTCTTCCGGATGAAGAAAATCTTTCTTATACAAGCATAGTTTCTAGTAGCCCATTCTAACATCATCGGTTAGCTAATGGTCGATCCTGACTCCATTTACCAGAACACCAGGGAAGTCTTCAAAAGAGTTGACTTTTCGATTGAGATTTGGGGTTCGGTTGGTCTAGAATATTCAAGAACCTCTAAACCAACCTCTTCATTACCGTTTCCAAGATAATGTCTGATATGAGATGTCCGATAAGATGCCCAGCTTATTGGACATCTTGGAAACGGAATTGAGAGGATGGTTCAGAAGTTCTAGAATGTTCTAGACCAACCGAACCCCATCTTTCAATCGAAGAAGCCAACTCTTTTGAAGACTTTCGTATTCTGGTCAACGTAGTCAGCATTGACCATCAGCTAACCGATAACGTTAGGATGGGTTACTACAAACTATGCTTGTATAAGAAAGAATTTCTTCATCCGGAAGAAGTGTATGAAAAGTTAGTGGTGAGTATGATTTATCTACTAACCGTAGAGATTGCTGGTAAGATTAAGAAGTGCAAGCTCACCACAACTAAGGAAGAGTTCTAAATGGGATAAGTACCTGAAAGCGTTTATGAAATTTTCCATGAAAGTTGGGTTTTTACGCGATAAGTTAATCACACTTGAAACGCTTGTGCTTGATTCAGAAGGTGCATTGGACATAAAGCAGTACATTGATGCAACACATGAACATAAACTCATCAAAGATGAGTTAAAGAATGTAGCTGCCATGCGAAAGGAGTTGAAGGGAAGTGCTAACAACCGTTAGGAGATTTCGAGTATTATAAAGCAAAAAGTTGAGAGGCATGAACTTAGGTTGAAGAAGGTGGTGAATGCACCATGGTAGGCTCTATCATAGAGTCATTAAGTTGGTTTTCTATTTATGGTGAACTGTAAAACCTATGAATAATGAACCACATTTAGTGAACCACATTTTGTTTTACAGCTTACTTTATTTTGGAAAAACTCCTTTGTGAGAATTGATAGAGCTTACCATGGTGCATTCACCACCTTCTTGAACCTAAGTTCTTGCATCTCAAATTTCTGCTTTAAAATACCCGAAATCTCCTGACAGTTTTTAGCACTTCCTTCCAACTCCTTACGCATGCCATTTCCTTTCATTAACTCATCTTTATGCGTTTATGTTCATGTGTTGCCTCCATTTACTGCTTTATGTTAATGCACCTTCTGAATCAAGCACAAGCGTTTCAAGTGTGATTAACATATCGTGTAATAACCCATCTTTCATGCCAAAACCCTCCAAAGCTTTCAGGTACTTATCCGATTTATCAAACTCTTCCTTAGCTATGCTGAGCCTACACTTCTTAATCTAACCAGCAATCTCTACGGTTAGAACCATTCATACCAAGCACTAACCTATCATACACGTCTTCCGGAAGAAGAAATTCTTTCTTATAAAAGCACAATTTGTAGTAGCCCATTCTAACATCATCGGTTAGCTGATGGTCGATCCTGACCTCCATTGACCAGAACACCAGGGAAGTCTTCAAAAGAGTTGACTTTTCGAATGAGATTTGGGGTTCGGTTGGTCTAGAATATTCAAGAACCTCTAAACCAACCTCTTCATTACCGTTTCCAAGATAATGTCTGATATGAGATGTCCGATAAGATGCCCAGCTTATTGGACATCTTGGAAACGGAATTGAGAGGATGGTTCAGAAGTTCTAGAATGTTCTAGACCAACCGAACCCCATCTTTCAATCGAAGAAGCCAACTCTTTTGAAGACTTTCGTATTCTGGTCAACGTAGTCAGCATTGACCATCAGCTAACCGATAACGTTAGGATGGGTTACTACAAACTATGCTTGTATAAGAAAGAATTTCTTCATCCGGAAGACGTGTATGAAAAGTTAGTGGTGAGTATGATTTATCTACTAACCGTGGAGATTGCTGGTAAGATTAAGAAGTGCAAGCTCACCACAACTAAGGAAGAGTTCTAAATGGGATAAGTACCTGAAAGCGTTTATGAAATTTTCCATGAAAGTTGGGTTTTTACGCGATAAGTTAATCACACTTGAAACGCTTGTGCTTGATTCAGAAGGTGCATTGGACATAAAGCAGTACATTGATGCAACACATGAACATAAACTCATCAAAGATGAGTTAAAGAATGTAGCTGCCATGCGAAAGGAGTTGAAGGGAAGTGCTAACAACCGTTAGGAGATTTCGAGTATTATAAAGCAAAAAGTTGAGAGGCATGAACTTAGGTTGAAGAAGGTGGTGAATGCACCATGGTAGGCTCTATCATAGAGTCATTAAGTTGGTTTTCTATTTATGGTGAACTGTAAAACCTATGAATAATGAACCACATTTAGTGAACCACATTTTGTTTTACAGCTTACTTTATTTTGGAAAAACTCCTTTGTGAGAATTGATAGAGCTTACCATGGTGCATTCACCACCTTCTTGAACCTAAGTTCTTGCATCTCAAATTTCTGCTTTAAAATACCCGAAATCTCCTGACAGTTTTTAGCACTTCCTTCCAACTCCTTACGCATGCCATTTCCTTTCATTAACTCATCTTTATGCGTTTATGTTCATGTGTTGCCTCCATTTACTGCTTTATGTTAATGCACCTTCTGAATCAAGCACAAGCGTTTCAAGTGTGATTAACATATCGTGTAATAACCCATCTTTCATGCCAAAACCCTCCAAAGCTTTCAGGTACCTATCCGATTTATCAAACTCTTCCTTAGCTATGCTGAGCTTACACTTCTTAATCTCACCAGCAATCTCTATGGTTAGAACCATTCATACCAAGCACTAACCTATCATACACGTCTTCCGGAAGAAGAAATTCTTTCTTATAAAAGCACAATTTGTAGTAGCCCATTCTAACATCATCGGTTAGCTGATGGTCGATCCTGACCTCCATTGACCAGAACACCAGGGAAGTCTTCAAAAGAGTTGACTTTTCGAAAGAAATTTGGGGTTGGGTTGGTCTAGAATATATAAGAACCTCTGAACCAACCTCTTCATTACCGTTTCCAAGATGTCTGATAAGGTTTATCGGACATCTTGGAAACGGTGTTGGTGCACTTGTGTCTGTACTTTGTCTATATTCGGTCACGATGTAAACGATGTCCGTGTCAGTCCTGTAAGTTGACCAAGTCAACCGTCCTCCTGGTTTGACTTGGTAAACAGTTAGAAAGATGGTAGTCTGTCTCGAAGGATAAGAGATCGAAGGATAATGTGGATCCTTCGATCTCCTCGAAAGATATGCTTCGATAGATAGACCTCGAAAGACAATCTTTCGAGGTCCTTGCTGATCCTTCGAAAGCATCGTATTCGAAAGATGATCCTTCGGACCATCTATCGGATCCTTCGGTCAGACCTGCTGTGTATGGGTATATATATACCCATGCAGTGTGTTGTGTTTCACTTAGACACTTAGAAAGACAGACAGAAAGATAGAGCTGAGAGCATTCTATCCGAAACACACACACACATAGTGAGAGTTTGCAAGTTAGATTTGTAAATATTGTGCTTGTAACTGGAACCTTCATACGTATTAATACATTGGTGTTAATCGGTGAACCTTGTGTGTTGTGTTTATACTTGCTTCATCCCGGTTTGCTTGCTAGCTTGGATTCCGCACTCGCTAGTAGGTTTGTATAACAAGGTTTAGGTTCGTCATCCTCCGGAAAGGGACCTACAAGTGGTATCAGAGCCGTGGCTCTTTACCTTGTTTAAAACCGGGTTTGTTCAAGTTCTTGGTGTGTTTGGACACTAGGTTTAGCACCCGTTTTGGTGGTTTTTCTTGCTTTTCTAAACTGAAAAACGGTTTCTAAACCTTCGGGAGTGTTCAAGGTTGGGTTGGGTAACTTGAAAACTTGTTTTTAAGTGACTTTGAATTTTCCGGCCACATTTCCGGTGTGTTCAGGTGACCGGATCTTTTGGATAAGGTTTGCCATTTTTGGGTATACTTTGTTTGAAAGTCAAAGTTGGTGAAAAGTTGTTGGCAGAACATCCTTTCTGCCGAAAGTTGGTATACCAACCTATCACCTTTCGTACCAACCTGTCACCTTTTTCAGTTGTGTCAGAAGGATTCGAAGGATATCTTTCGACATCGAAAGACCATCTTTCGATCAGGAAGGATCGATAGATAATCATCTTTCGACCCATCCTTCGAAGTCAGAGATCTATCCTTCGAACCAGGGAATCTTTTCGAAAGATAAGGATCCTTCGTGTTGGTGAATCTTTCGAGATCTGTGTTCGAAATATCAGGAGAATCTTTCGAAATCATCTTTCGAGAGATAAGGATCCTTCGTGTGGTCAATCTTTCGAAGTCAATCCTTCGAAATCATTGTTCGAAACTCAACAGGGATCTTTCGAACCTTGTTGATCGTTCGAACAAGTGTTGATCCTTCGAACAAGTCTTGTATCTTTCGATTTGTGTCTGTGTACACTTAACAGTTTGTGCTTGTGTAGATCTTCAATTAATATTTGATCAAAATGAGCTGTACAAGTCCCTGGGATTGGAGTTTGGACTCACGATCCAATCAAGAGTTAGTCACTGCTGCAGATTGGGCAAAGAGTATGTTACCTTCTCCATCAATCAGTCCAAGTCAATGGGCTTTGGTATCCAATCAAAGTCAAAGCATTCAAAACCTTTTGATCAGTGAAAGCGAAACGGGCAGTAACAATCGCCCACCAAAGCGAAATCATATGAATGAGTTTCCATCATGGAAAAACCGCTTTCACACGTATGTCCAAGGGCAAAGCACCGATCTTTGGACGTGTTTCATCAATGCATTCAATGAAAATCTGGAGACTGCTGCGTCCACTTCTGAGGGTTATGCCAATATGCTTGAAAAAGACAAGAAGGCTTATGAATTGGAGAAAAAGGCCTTTGCCACACTTACTCAAGCACTCAACAAGGACATCTACCATCAGGTCTCATACTGCAAGACCACGAAAGCATTGTGGGATTGTTTAGTAGCTAGAGGAGAAGGCAATGCAGCTGCTCGAAAGTCTCGGCATGATTTGTTGAAGAAAGAGTTTGAATCTTTTCAGTTTTTGGAAAACGAGACTCTGAATGATATGACCACACGTTTCTATCATTTGATTAGTGAAATGTGTGCTTATGGAGTTGTCTCTACTCGACAAGACATGGTGAATAGGTTTGCTGACGCTTTGCCTCCAAAATGGAGTTCATTTATTGAGTTGTTGAAGCACACTGGAACTCTAGACACGGTTAATATCTACGAGTTCATTCAAAAGC
Organism: Helianthus annuus; assembly: GCF_002127325.2. Lineage (NCBI taxonomy): Eukaryota > Viridiplantae > Streptophyta > Magnoliopsida > Asterales > Asteraceae > Helianthus > Helianthus annuus. Next base: position 102,022,242 of record NC_035441.2, on the reverse strand, counting down.
TAGAACATAAAAATGATGAAGAAATCAGGAAAGCAAGGCGTGCTCCAGCTCCTCAGAATACAGAAATGTACCTTCCAGGCTTCGATGCCTTGGCAAGGTCCGCTGCAGCTCAGCAACAGCAACCTAAACTGCAGACTGCATTTGTATCCAACACAAGTTCCTTTCCATTTCCTCAGTCAACAGCTGCTCCACCACAACCTCAATTCGATCCGAGGTCTTACATTCCTGTTCCAACACAGCCACAAGTCCAACCTCAACAACAACAACAACAAGCTCATTATACAAGCAATCCTCAACCTCAAAATCCTAACACAATCCGAGTCGACAACTCAAATCTTTCACATCTTAGCATTGAAGTTGCTAAGGAACATATGGAAATTATCAACACCATGGTCAGTGCTTACTGTGGTTTGATAGCAGGTCAGCTTGGAAACATCAATATGACAAATGAAGACTACCAACAGATCGACAAGGAAGAAATGGAGTTGATGGATATTAAGTGGGCTTTTGCAAGTGCGGTTAGAAGGGCCAAAGACTTCATGGCTCGTACTGGTAGAACTTCGTTGGAAGGAAAGAAAGATACGAAGTATGGGTTTGATATCAACGCCGTTACATGCTTCAACTGTGGTAATAAAGGGCACTTCAAACGTGAGTGCACTTTACCAACAAAACACGGCAATCACAACCCCTTCAGAAACCAGACGAGTACGACGAATGTGAATGAAAACCGTGAGAGGAGGATGGTGGCAGTTAATAACAATCAGGGCCAGCCTGGATCTTCAAATACCAATCGGGCCTTGGCTGTTCAAGCTGATGAGGGTTGTGACTGGTCAGTGCAGTTTGGTGATGATGATCAGAGAAGTGGAACAGCTCTTTATGCAAAGATCATCGAGCAGGTTCATAAAGAAGAATCTTCTGGAAGCGATGATAGTTCTGGTTATTCTGGAAGCTCAGATGAAGAAGGCTCTGTTTCTGGGGATAATCACTCAGAGCCTGATGAGAAGGAGGAAGGAGATGATGATATTCAGGATCTACTGAATGAAGCTGATGAGCTTAAATGTCAGAAATCAATTCTGATTAGAAAGGCGGATACTGCATCAAAGGAAATGGAAAAGCTATTTTCTGAAGATGGAGCTTTTTCTTTTCAAACTGCCTTTATGGCAAACGGTTCAGCCTCTTCTAGTCAGGTAATTTCTGAACCTCCTGCTCCTAGTGTCTGTAAATCATGTGCTGATATGAAGCTTGAATCAGAAAAGCTTCATAGTCATAACCAGAATTTGGTTATTGAACTGTCGAAATGCAAAGAGGCAAACATGGCTTTAACCCGAAATGAAAAAGAATTTAAATCTGTAATAGAAACATTAAAGAAGAATGTGTCCGAGGTTAACAAAGTAGTTTACCACAAGCAAGTAAGTATAAACGAATACATTAACATTGTGGAAGAAACTAAGAAGCAATTAGCCATTGCCCAATGTGAGCATGATGCGATCAAACAGAAATTGGATAGTTATTCTAACTCCCAATTTGTGCTTGATCACATCATCGAGGTTCAACAACCGAAGGGAAATCAGAAAGGCATAGGGTATAGGAAATGTCCGCCCCCTTTGATGAACAACTATACCAAGATGCCTGATGAGGAGGAAATGCCTCGGTATGAACCTAGTGTGCCTCTTGATGTTGAGGAGTTTGCTACTGGCCTTGGGTTCAAACCGGACAATTCTTCGAACACAGCCTCTAAGGAACAAGAAACTTCATCATCCATGAAGCAAAGTCCTCCAATTATCGAGGACTATGAGACATCGGATGATGAATCAGAAGTGGCTGTAAGTGATCAGGACAAATCACTTAGCAAGATGAAAGGAGTAGATATTCCACGAGAGAATCACATCCTTTGTGATCCTGATACTCCTGAGGTTCCATCTGTTAAGAAGCAAGTGATTGATCCTGTCAAAGCTGATAAGACAGGTGTGACTACTGTTAAAAGCAGTAACGTGCTGTATACATTGGTTGGAGATAATAAAATCTACTCAGATCATGTTTTCCCAATTAAAAATGTAAATAAATCTTTGATTGACAAAGTCTTTGAAGACAACACAAACAAATTTTTGGGAAAAACACTTCCGGGAATTGTGGTAACACACTGTGATCCAATTCCTAAGGCTGAGATTAGAAAACAGTTTGGTAAACAAAAATCTTCAACCACTCAACAACCTGCTGCTTCTAATGGTAAACAACCAGTCAAACGAGCTCAAAAGCATAAAGTTTCTCAGATGAAGTCTGAAACAAAAGGAGCTCGTTTTCAAAAGAAAGCAAAAGATGTCAAGTTCGTGTCATCCAAGGGTACTGATAAGATTGAAACTTTTGAAAACAAATCTAACACGGATTTTGTAAAACAAGTAACAATCTTAAAGCGTAACAGTGATAACAATTACACTCAACGCACAAATGGGTGTGCTGAAAAGGCTAGTACCTCGGGTTCCACGAGTTCGACATCTTGTGGTCAATCAAGTTCTCCAAAATCTGTTGAAAGGAGAACATGTTTTAAATGTGGAGAAATTGGGCACATCATCAGAAACTGCCCAAATGCTCCAAAGAGTAAATTTGTTGAGAAAACTCCACCTGAAACAGTTCATCCACAACGTCGGTCAGTTTCACCTAAACAAGATAAACGAACTGTAAAAGAACAAGAAACTAAACAACGACGTAAGAACATGAAAACTGTTGAAAAAGCTTTAAAATCTGAGATTAAAACAGTTCAAAGGGAACCAAGTGTGTCACAACCTGTAAAACCAGAATCTTCAAAAACTGGTAGGCACAGACGAACTTGGTTACCTAAGTCGGGTGACAATTCAGGGGGAGCAATTATTCTTGAAAACCATCAAGAGATTGATATCACGTTTCGTGATGCTCAGGGACGACCCAAGACCACTAAGGCTTGGGTCCCCATTCTCAACTGATGTGTTTAAATGACATGTGCAGGATGTTCTAGGAGGAACTATTAATAGTCATTGGATTGTTGATAGTGGAGCATCCAGGCACATGACTGGCGACTTACGGCTCCTATACGACGTGAGAAACATTAGAGGAGGGTATGTTGCTTTTGCGGGTGACAAAGGCGGATTTATCACTGGAGAAGGAAGTATTTCAAATGGCATGGTGTGCTTCGATAAGATTAATTATGTTAAGCAAATTGATCATAATCTTCTCAGTGTGTCACAAATCTGTGATAAGAAATTCACCGTGCATTTTGATGATGCCGGCTGCTATGTGCTGAAACCTGGATTCAAAATTCCACAAGAATGGATTCTCTTATCGGCTCCGAGAGTTAATGATCTTTATATTCTTGACATGAGCCAGGCGATTACAACATCTGCACAAGTCACTTGCTTTGTCTCAAAAGCCACAGAAAAGGAGTCTATATCTTGGCACAAAAGAATGGGACACATTCACTTGAGAAAGATGAACCATTTGGTGAAAAATAATCTTGTGAATGGTGTGCCTGTGAGAAGTTTTCATCTACAAGATATCTGTGTCTCGTGCCAAAAAGGGAAGCAAACGAAGAAGTCTCACCCGTTGAAGAAAATCAACACTGTCAGCATGCCTCTCGAACGTCTTCATATGGACCTTTTTGGACCTATGAAACACAAGACAACGTTCGGTGATGCCTATTGTCTAGTTGTTACTGATGATTACTCTAGATTTTCTTGGGTATCCTTCATGGCACACAAGAGTCAAACTCCTGGCATCCTCAAGGATCTTCTTACAATGTTGGAGAATCTCTATTCGTTGAAAGTAAAGAGGATCCGAAGCGACAATGGAACTGAATTCAAGAATCAAGTTATGGATGAGTTTTGTACTTCTAAAGGCATTCTTCATGAGTACAGTTCTCGATATACTCCACAACAAAATGGTGTCGCGGAGAGGAAGAATCGAACGATTATCGAAACTGCAAGAACAATGTTAGTAGAGTCGGAACTCCCTATTCAATTCTGGGGGGAGGCTGTATCGGCTGCATGCTACACGTTAAACAGAGTTCTTACAGTAAAGAGACATGGCAAGACTTGTTTCGAACTCCTTCAGAAAAGGAAACCGGATCTTTCTTACCTTGAACCGTTTGGTGCTCCATGTACTATGATTGAGCCGGATGGAAAGTTTGGTGCAAGAGCTATCGAGGGTTTCTTCCTTGGATATGCTACTCCGAATTTTCGTGTTTGGAATCTAGCTACCAAAAAGATTGAGCTATGGAGCGAAGTTAGGGTGCAAAGGTACACGAGTCCTGTTAGGGCTCCGGGTGATCCGTGGATGTTCGATTATGATGGGCTATTTGACTCCTTCAATCTGCCAACCTTTGACGAAGAATCAGCAGCGGCTAGGATGTTGTTGGAAAGTGACAACGCTGCTGTCTCGCCATTGGTTAGACCTATTGTTGTTGACCCTCAAGCTTCTTCGTCAGTCAACAATATGGTTCAAAATGAGGTTTATGAAGATGCTGCTGATTATACTGATTCTTCTGAAGATGATGAATATCATGATGCAGCTGAAGGATCCTCAGCTCCAGCTGCTCCTGTTCAAGGTGCCTCTGGTGATACACCTCATACGCAGAATATAGACACTGCTGAAGGGAATGCATCCACCTCTACCCACATTCCTGGTGTGGAGTTGGTTGTTGATCTTAATCTTACCAATTTGGGTATCAATGCACGTGTGCCAGATAATCCTGAAATGAGGATTCATGATACCCACCCCCAGCAGAACATTATAGGAGATGTCCATCGCGGTGTGCAGACGCGTAATCAGCTGAGAAACAACCGAAATGCTGGTTTGTATTCAGCTATAAGAGAATCTGGCCAACAAAATGACTGGTCCTTCGCGTGTTACGTGTCACAAGAAGAACCAAAGTCGTGGAAAGAAGCATTGAAAGACAGTGCTTGGGTTGAAGCCATGCAGGAAGAATTACAGCAATTTCACAAGCTTGGTGTTTGGAAGCTTGTTGAAAAGCCTGAGAACTACAAGAAGATTGGCACTCGATGGGTCTTCAAATGCAAGAAAGACGACCGTGGAGTGGTTATTCGGAACAAAGCTCGTTTAGTCGTTCAAGGTTTTTGTCAGATAGAAGGGATCGACTACAACGAAGTCTATGCACCAGTTGCACGTCTGGAAGCTATTCGGATCTTTCTGGCTTATGCCTTATTCAAAGGATTCAAGGTTTACCAGATGGACGTCAAAAGTGCATTTCTACATGGTGTGGTTGAAGAAGAGGTATATGTCGAACAGCCTCCAGGTTTTGAAGATCCTGTCCATCCCGATCGGGTTTGGTTGCTCAACAAAGCTCTCTATGGTCTTCATCAAGCGCCACGAGCTTGGTATGCAACCTTATCTACATATCTGCTGGAGAACGGTTTTCGAAGAGGTCTTATCGATTGTACTCTCTTCATCAAAGAACAAGATGGAGATCTTCTTCTGGTACAGGTATATGTTGATGATATTATTTTTGGTTCTACTAATGATGTTTTGTGTAGGAATTTCGAGCGCATTATGCAGGATAAATTCGAGATGAGTGCTATGGGGGAAATGAATTTCTTCTTGGGCCTACAAGTGCAACAAACGGAGTCTGGGATATTCATCCATCAGACTAAATATGTTGGCGACATCTTGAGCCGGTTTCAGATGTCCGATGCAACGCCCATTGGTACCCCATTGCCAACTAATCACGGAATTACTCCTGACTTGAAGGGTGAACCTGTTAGCCCTTCATACTATCGCGCGATGATCGGATCCCTTATGTACCTCACAGCATCAAGGCCAGATATAATGTACCCAACGTGCCTGCTTGCCAGATATCAAGTTAACCCGAAGGCCTCACATCTTGCAGCTGTCAAAAGGATTTTTCGTTATTTGAAGGCTTACCCCGACACCGGTCTGTGGTATCCTAGGGATAATAACTTTGACTTGGTCGCATTCAGTGATTCTGATTTTGGCGGATGCAAAATCGACGGCAAATCCACAACGGCTGGATGTCAGTTTTTAGGAAATCGCCTAGTCACATGGCAGTGCAAGAAGCAGACATGCGTCGCTACATCAACATGCGAAGCTGAATACATTGCTGCCTCAAGTTGTTGCTCCCAAGTTCTTTAGATCCAACAACAATTGCGGGACTACGGTTTTGAATTCCTAACTACTCCTATTTACGTTGATAATTCTGCTGCTTTAGATATCACTAAAAATCCTGTCCAGCATTCAAAGACCAAACACATCGAAATCAAATATCACTTCATACGTGATTGCTTTGAGAAAAGGCTAATCGATGTTGTTAAGGTCCACACCGATGACCAACGTGCCGACTTATTTACCAAAGCTTTTGACAAATCTAGATTTGACTTCTTATTATTGGTAAACGGCATTAAGGTCAAGAAAGAGTAAAACCAACAACGGAAAATCATTTTTGTAAATACCTTTGTGTGTTTTAAATTTATCTTAGTTTATTGATTTTAGGGGGAGTAAATCCAAAAATCTGAAAATCCAAAAACATCGAAAAATTCCAAAAACACAAAAACAATAGAAAAACAAAAATGAGTCTCCTGGCGAGCAAAAGAGAAAATGATAGTACATCAGTGGTCTATCCAAACCTCTTTAAACCTTAAATGAAAAACGATAAGCAGCTCTATATAAGATGTATCGGTAGGCTCACAATCATTTTAAAGTGTGCAGGGTGATATAAATCTTAATCGAACCATTCATTGGCATATGGTCTTAGTACCGAAATTTCGTTTGATAGATTGCCGAGGTTCTGAGATATTCGGTCTTTATGTTGCTTATCATCTGGGTATCATGGTTGTATCTTTTACCGAAAAATAACGGGGACGCAAGTCTAGATCTTCCATGATACTATACATAGTGTACATAATACATACTGCATTCGACCTCAATAAGTGATAAACAATCACATGTCCCTACAAATAAGTGATAAAATATCACATCTATCCGGGTGTCAAGTTCGTCTCTCTGCTGTACGGAAGTACTGACCTGTTCACGGACTTGCACCTGTGCCCTCATGCATATGAAAATCAAGTTCCTCATCAATAAGTGATTATATCACATAGGGCTTGTTTTCAAATCAAAATAAGTGAGTACCTCACAGCTTATACGGTCAAATAGATGATAATCGGTATACTCACCGGTAAGATGAACTCTCGTGCATACCTTGATACGGGAATGTGTCGTGATGTGGATGAACACCGGTCGGTAAGTATAAATCATACCTTAACGTATCCCCTCGCCATGATTACATCTGATAAGTTGAGCTTAAGTGGACAACAATACCGATAATTGTTATAGGATGCTTATCTTAATGTTAACTAACTGAACAACAAGAGTGTTTTGGCATGACCGTACACTGATATGATTCTCTTACCCTCGAAACTCGCAAAAAGAATGTTTGTGTATATTTATCTATTTACTGCCTAACTTTTATTGTTTTCTTTTAAACAGTTTCGTCGTTTGGTGCAGATCAGCACGACATTAGCGGTGATGTCGTTTGATAACACTCAAAGGATTTTAAATTGTTGTCTTTTAATTTCAAAAATACCAAAAAGATTTTATGTGTGTTTTAATATAAACTTTATAAAAGCCAAAAAGATTTTATTTCTACTTTATTTTCGATCGTACGATGTTGGAGCTCGAGTCTTCGTTACCTGAAACCTGAACGAAAACCAAATTGACTAAATCTTCATAAACGGTCGAAATTTGCAAGTTTTGAAAGTTAAGTCTAAAATTGACAAATTTATTAAACTTTCAAACTGTCGGACGGTGTTTGATTGTGACATGGTCATTCGTGTGTCATTTGTTTATGCTAACTATTCCAAGCAGTTGTTCTCATTACGCGTTTAGATTTCTTGCATGTGCAGATTCTAAAGGCTAGGAGAACATGGTCGATGACAAAGCTTTGGAATGAAGACACGACGTGAAGGCACTCAAAGGATGAAAATGATCGAGTAGCCGCTGACCATCATCAACACCACAAGGATCTCACTTCATAAAGCTCAAGTATTTCACGAGCATAACTCAAGGGGGAGTTTATGTTAAGGGGGAGTTTGTCAACACACTTCCTACATGATACGGGTAGTTTGTTGATACACTCTCTGCTTTCAAGACGTGAAGACTTTGAAGATCCTCCGACATTGAAGACTTGAAAGGACATCAGAGTTTTGAGAACTCGAAGACCAAAGACCATCGAAGTTCGAGACGAGTCTACAACTATAGAAGATAAAGACAAAGCTACAGCCAAGGGGGAGTTTGTTGGTGCACTTGTGTCTGTACTTTGTCTATATTCGGTCACGATGTAAACGATGTCCGTGTCAGTCCTGTAAGTTGACCAAGTCAACCGTCCTCCTGGTTTGACTTGGTAAACAGTTAGAAAGATGGTAGTCTGTCTCGAAGGATAAGAGATCGAAGGATAATGTGGATCCTTCGATCTCCTCGAAAGATATGCTTCGATAGATAGACCTCGAAAGACAATCTTTCGAGGTCCTTGCTGATCCTTCGAAAGCATCGTATTCGAAAGATGATCCTTCGGACCATCTATCGGATCCTTCGGTCAGACCTGCTGTGTATGGGTATATATATACCCATGCAGTGTGTTGTGTTTCACTTAGACACTTAGAAAGACAGACAGAAAGATAGAGCTGAGAGCATTCTATCCAAAACACACACACACATAGTGAGAGTTTGCAAGTTAGATTTGTAAACATTGTGCTTGTAACTGGAACCTTCATACGTATTAATACATTGGTGTTAATCGGTGAACCTTGTGTGTTGTGTTTATACTTGCTTCATCCCGGTTTGCTTGCTAGCTTGGATTCCGCACTCGCTAGTAGGTTTGTATAACAAGGTTTAGGTTCGTCATCCTCCGGAAAGGGACCTACAAACGGTATTGAGAGGATGGTTTAAAAGTTCTAGAATGTTCCAGACCAACCGAACCCCATCTTTCAATCGAAGAAGCCAACTCTTTTGAAGACTTCCGTATTCTGGTCAACGTAGTCAGCATTAACCATCAGCTAACCGATGATGTTAGGATGGGTTACTACAAACTATGCTTGTATAAGAAAGAATTTCTTCATCCGGAAGACGTGTATGACAAGTTAGTGGTGAGTATGATTTATCTACTAACCGTAGAGTTTGCTGGTAAGATTAAGAAGCGCAAGCTCACCACAACTAAGGAAGAGTTCTAAATGGGATAAGTACCTGAAAGCGTTTATGAAATTTGCCATGAAAGTTGGGTTTTTACGCGATAAGTTAATCACACTTGAAACGCTTGTGCTTGATTCAGAAGGTGCATTGGACATAAAGGAGTACATTGATGCAACACATGAACATAAACTCATCAAAGATGAGTTAAAGAATGTAGCTGCCATGCGAAAGGAGTTGAAGGGAAGTGCTAACAACCGTTAGGAGATTTCGAGTATTATAAAGCAAAAAGTAGAGAGGCATGAACTTAGGTTGAAGAAGGTGGTGAATGCACCATGGTAGGCTCTATCATAGAGTCATTAAGTTGGTTTTCTTTTTATGGTGAACTATAAAACCTATGAATAATGAACCACATTTTGTTTTACAGCTTACTATATTTTGGAAAAACTCCTTTGTGAGAATTGATAGAGCTTACCATGGTGCATTCACCACCTTCTTGAACCTAAGTTCTTGCATCTCAAATTTCTGCTTTAAAATACCCGAAATCTCCTGACAGTTTTTAGCACTTCCTTCCAACTCCTTACGCATGCCATTTCCTTTCATTAACTCATATTTATGCGTTTATGTTCATGTGTTGCCTCCATTTACTGCTTTATGTTAATGCACCTTCTGAATCAAGCACAAGCGTTTCAAGTGTGATTAACATATCGTGTAATAACCCATCTTTCATGCCAAAACCCTCCAAAGCTTTCAGGTACTTATCCCATTTATCAAACTCTTTAGCTATGCTGAGCTTGCACTTCTTAATCTCACCAGCAATCTCTACGGTTAGAACGATTCATACCAACCACTAACCTGTCATACACATCTTCCGGAAGAAGAAATTCTTTCTTATAAAAGCATAATTTGTAGTAGCCCATTCTAACATCATCGGTTAGCTGATGGTCGATCCTGACCTCCATTGACCAGAACACCAGGGAAGTCTTCAAAAGAGTTGACTTTTCGAAAGAAATTTGGGGTTGGGTTGGTCTAGAATATTTAAGAACCTCTGAACCAACCTCTTCATTACCGTTTCCAAGATTTCTGATAAGGTTTATCGGACATCTTGGAAACCGTATTGAGAGGATGGTTTAGAAGTTCTAGAATGTTCCAGACCAACCGAACCCCATCTTTCATTCGAAGAAGCCAAAGCTTTTGAAGACTTACGTATTCTGGTCAACGTAGTGAGCATTGACCATCAGCTAACCGATGATGTTAGGATGGACTACTACAAACTATGCTTGTATAAGAAAGAATTTCTTCATCCGGAAGACGTGTATGACAAGTTCGTGGTGGATATGATTTATCTACTAACCGTAGATATTGCTGGTAAGATTAAGAAGTGCAAGCTCACCACAACTAAGGAAGAGTTTGATAAATGGGATAAGTACCTGAAAGCTTTTGAGAATTTTGCCATGAAAGTTGGGTTTTTACGCGATAAGTTAATCACACTTGAAACGCTTCTGCTTGTTTCAGAAGGTGCATTGGACATAAAGCAGTACATGGAGGCAACACATGAACGTGAACTCGTCAAAGATGAGTTAAAGAATGTAGCTGCCATGCGTAAGGAGTTGAAGGGAAGTGCTAACAACCATCATGAGATTTCGGGTATTATAAAGCAGAATTTTGAGAGGCATGAACTTAGGTTCAAGAAGGTGGTGAATGCACCATGGTAGGCTCTATCATGACGTCATTAAGTTGTTTTTCTTTTTCTGGTGAACAGTAAAACCTATGAATAGTGAACCACATTTAGTGAACCACATCTTGTTTTACAGGTTAGCATATCTTGGAAAAACTCTTTTGTGAGAATTGATAGAGCTTACCATGGTGCATTCACCACCTTCTTGAACCAAAGTTCTTGCATCTCAAATTTCTGCTTTAAAATTCCCGAAATCTCCTGACAGTTTTTAGAACTTACTTTCAACTCCTTACGCATGGCATTTAGTTTCTTTTATTCATCTTTATGCATTTATGTTCATGTGTTGCCTCCATGTACTGCTTTATGTCCAATGCACCTTCTGAATCAAGCACAAGCGTTTCAAGTGTGATTAACTTATCGTGTAATAACCTAACTTTCATGCCATAACCATCGAAAGCTTTGAGGTACTTATCCTATTTATCAAACTCTTCCTTAGCTGTGTTGAGCTTGCACTTCTTAATCTCACCAGCAATCTCTATGGTTTGAACGATTCATACCAACCACTAACCTGTCATACACGTCTTCTGAATGTCTTCTGAATGAAGAAATTCTTTCATATACAAGCATAGTTTGTATAGCCCATTCTAACATCATCGGTTAGCTGATGGTCGATCCTGACATCCATTGACCACCAGGGAAGTCTTCAAAAGAGTTGACTTTTCCAATGAAATTTGGGGTTCGGATGGTCTACAATATTCTAGAACCTCTGAACCAACCTCTTCATTACCGTTTCCAAGATGTCCGATAAGGTGGCCACCTTATCGAAGTTCTAGAATGTTCTAGACCAACTGAACCCCATCTTTCATTCGAAGAAGCCAACTCTTTTGAAGACTTCCGTATTCTGGTCAACGTAGTCAGCATTGACCAACAGCTAACCGATGATGTTAGGATGGGCTACTACAAACTATGCTTGTATAAGAAAGAATTTCTTCATCCGGAAGACGTGCATGACAAGTTAATTAGTGGTGGGTATGATTTGTCTACTAACTATAGAGATTGGTGGTAAGATTAAGAAGGGCAAGCTCCCCACAACTAAGGATGAGTTTGATAAATGGGATAAGTACCTGAAAGCTTTTGAGAATTTTGCCATGAAAGTTGGGTTTTTACGCGATACGTTAATCACACTTGAAACACTTATGCTTTATTCAGAGGGTGCGTTGGACATAAAGCAGTACATGGAGGCAACACATGAACATAAACTCATCAAAGATGAGTTAAAGAATGTAGATGCCCAGCGTAAGGAGTTGAAGGGAAGTGCTAACAACTGTCAGGAGATTTCGGGTATTATAAAGCAGAAAGTTGAGTGGCATGAACTTAGGTTCAAGAAGGTGGTGAATGCACCATGGTAGGCTCTATCATATCATAATTAAGTTAGTTTTCATTTTATGGTGAACTATAAAACCTCTGAATAATGAAACACATTTAGTGAACCCCATCTTGTTTTACAACTTACCATATCTTAGAAAAACTCCTTTGTGAGAATTGATAGAGCTTACCATGGTGCATTCACCACCTTCTTGAACCTAACATCTTGCATCTCAAATTTCTTCTTTAAAATAACTTAAATCTCCTGATAGATTTTAGCACTTCCTCTCAACTCCATACGCAAGCATTTACTTTCTTAAACTCATCTTTATGCGTTTATGTTCATGTGTTGCCTCCATGCACTGCTTTATGTCCAATGCACCTTCTGAATCAAGCACAAGCGTTTCAAGTTTGATTAACTTATCGTGTAATAACCCAACTTTCATGCTAAAACCCTTGAAAGCTTTGAGGTACTTATCCAATTTATCAAACTCTTCCTTAGCTGTGCTGAACTTGCACTTCTTAATCTCACCAGCAATCTCTATGGTTAGAACGATTCATACCAACTACTAACCTGTCAAACACGTTTTCCGAATGAAGAAATTCTTTCTTATACAAGCATAGTTTGCATTAGCCCATTCTAACATCATCGGTTAGCTGATGGTCGATCCTGACTTCCAATGACCAGAACACCAGGGATGTCTTCAAAAGAGTTGACTTTTTGAATGAAATTTGGGGTTCGGTTCGTCTAGAATATTCAAGAACCTCTAAACCAACCTCTTCATTACAGTTTCCAAGATGTCCAATAAGGTGTCCGATAAGGTGGGCACCTTATCGGACATCTTGGAAACGGTATTGAGAGGATGGTTCAGAAGTTCTAGAATGTTCTAGACCAATCGAACCCCATCTTTCAATCGAAGAAGCCAACACTTTTGAAGACTTCCGTATTCTGGTCAACGTAGTCAGCATTGACCATCAGCTAACTGATGATGTTAGGATGGGTTACTACAAACTATGCTTGTATAAGAAAGAATTTCTTCATCAGGAAGACGTGTATGACAAGTTTGTGGTGGGTATGATTTGTCTACTAACCGTAGAGATTGCTGGTAAGATTAAGAAGTGCAAGCTCACCACAACTAAGGAAGAGTTCTAAATGGGATAAGTACCTGAAAGCGTTTGTGAAATTTGCCATGAAAGTTAGGTTATTAGGCAATAAGTTAATCACACTTGAAACGCTTGTGCTTGATTCAGAAGGTTCATTGGACATAAAGCAGTACATTGATGCAACACATGAACATAAACTCATAAAAGATGAGTTAAAGGATGGAGCTGCCATGCGAAAGGAATTCAAGGGAAGTGCTAACAACCGTCAGGAGATTTCGAGTATTATAAAGCAAAAGGTTGAGAGGCATGAACTTAGGTTGAAGAAGGTGATGAATGCACCATGGTAGGCTCTATCATTGAGTCATTAAGTTGGTTTTCTTTTTATGATGAACTGTAAAACCTATGAATAATGAACCACATTTAGTGAACCACATCTTGTTATACAGCTTACTGTTGATGCAGATTTTGTGTCCTATGCTTGTCGAATAGATTAGATTTTATTTTACGTTGAATATGTAACAGTTAGTGAAATGGTCAAACGAATGTGTTTTGACCCACTCGTTTGAAGTGGTCAAACGAGAGGGTAATGTGTTCGACCGTGTGTGTGTGCAAGTGAAATGGGTGTGGGTATAAATACCACCCTTGTGTTTCATTTGCACTAGAGAGATAGTTAGAGAGTGTGGTGAGTTCATTTGAGAGTTCACATTGAGCTTTATTGTGTGGGGGAGAGATCACCACTTGGTCTCTCCCCGGATGTATACTCCTTTGGTATTAGTTCGGTTATCATATAATCGGGCCGATTTGTAATGTTTTACTACCGATTAATACAAAGAAGTTGTGTTTATCCATCTCTAATCTCTCCCGTCTTGAACTGATCTCACACTAATCACGGTTTCGGTCCTAAAATTGGTATCAGAGCCATGGTGCCCGATTTAGTAAATCTAACCGTTTACTAAGAGCCATGGTGCCCGATTTAGTAAATCTAACCGTTTACTAAGTCACATGTGCTCTAGATCTATGATTTTAGTGGTTTTTGTTCAAGATGTAAAAAAATGGTGAAATAAGAAAAACCCAGATTTGAACCCGCATATGCAGATCTGTGATGGAACGGACTGTACAAAAGGTTTGGGTTTTGTATTTCACACTAGAAAATCAAGTTATCATCATCAAATATCATATATACAATGTTTTTATACAGATCTGCAGAATAAACAGTGGCTGTGTTCTTGAGATGTTCTTGGCGGCTGTTAAGAAATTTTAGGGTTTCCGACGAAACCCCATTTCCCCTGGACATGACGAAACGCCCCGCCCACGAAACTCCTGAATATCCTGTTTCGTCGGCTTCCTTGTTTCATCGACCTGGTCATAGTTTCGTCGGCTCCTTGGCTGATTATCAGCTAGTATCGCAGAAAGAGAAAGGATGTTGGCTGCTGTTCTTTGTTTATCGAAGATAACAAAAGAAGAGGAAGATACCAAGATGATGTCAGCTGGTTGCTATTGTGTATCGAAGAGGAGAAGAAAGGGGTTTTGGGAAATTGAGAGAGACTTGAAATTAGGGAGGTTGTCTGCTCCTGTGGTTGGAATTGCAAAGATTAAAAAAAAGGGGGTTTATTGGATGCTGATGTTGTGACAACCGGTACCTAATGGCTTCTAATTACGAGGTTAACAAACGTTTAAGGCGACAATAATTAGTGTTTAAGGCATGAATTAACTTAATTAGGCTCTCGGTATGCCTCGGAACGTTGATCGGACGTTAAAGTGCATGTATGAGGATTTTCGTGAAATCTACTGAATATTAAGCGATAACGAACTGACACCGTACAAACTACTAACAACGCCGACAAATACGAAGTTTATATGTATAATTTATGCATACGAATGTGGTTTTTGCGAAAATATCATACTTTCGAAGGGCTTAAACTAAATAAATAATTAAAGCGTGAAAACAATATAATTGTTACTTCCTTATCTTTCATATACTCAAATTATTATTATTTAGGTGTGCGGCATCAGACAACTCGCATATGCGGTGTACACTTGCACACATCAAGAACCCAACTAGTTACGCAATTATTTGCAAGACGACAAAATTTATTATCATGTATAGCTTTTACATAGAAAAACCCAAACGTACACTATACATCTTAAATATGCGTGTGTATAAATAAGCTTGTAACCTATACATCTACACTTACATTAATATATATATACACACACTTAAATTGTCTACATCTATATTTTTTTATAAAAAAAAAAACAAAGATGTAGATGAATTAATTGTATAAATGAAAGTAAAAATATATCAACAATCACCAACTCTCATGGCAAGTTAACATCACGTGGCTTTTGTCCCACCATCATTTCTTTTCTTGTTGGGTTGTATAAACATTTATAAGGCATGGTCATGGTCAGTTGTTGTTGAAAAAGAAATAATAAATAAATAATAATAACAATCTAAAACCCATCCTTTGACCATCAAAACTCCAAAACTCCCAAAACACACACACTGGCACTTTCAAAACTAAAAGCTCTCAAACCCCTCCTCTTGCTCTCCCCTTCTTCTTCGATTACAGACCCAAGACCAGACACCCCTCATCTCTTTGCCCTCTATCTCCTCCGGTGACCGGAGCCGCGCCTCAGGCGACCTCCGGCACCCCTCTTTCTCCGACTTGTTATCTCAGACCCGACACACCCACCTGAAACCTCTTAGAGAGAGAAATCAGAGGCAGGAGAGAGAGAGAGTCGACGAGAGAGAGGGAGGACGGGAGAGAGATCTGCGAGAGAGATGGCAACGACGACGGTGGCGTACGGTGGCGGTGGACGTCAGAGATGAATGTTTACGGTAACCCCACTCAATCTCTCTTTTATTTGATTTTTTTTATGTTCAAGTTAATGTCAGGAGAGGTGATTTTGTTTCCGGTGATGTTTCTCCGACCATGTTTCGATGAGGGTGATGATGATCGATGATGACGGAGACGACGATTATGATGATGACGATGACTTCAGGCTGCGGCGGTAGAGGGTGGTGCTCAACGACAGCCGACCGGCGTCAGGGTCACCGGCGACGGCTAACGACGTCCGGGAGGTGAGTTGGGTCAACGATGTTCGATTTTGGTTTAAATTAGTTCAGTCTCAACTCGATTCAGTTTCTGGTTCGAGTAAACATGTCTACATGTTTCTGATGTCATCTTGGGTCAAGTGCAGTTTCGGGACTTGATTCGGTCCAGTCATATTTCAGTTCCGGATCGACTCGGTTAACGCACAGTCAACGCCGGTCAACAGTAGTCAACGGTATTGTTCGGGTTCAGTTTTGGTTCAAACTTGGTGCTCGATTCAGCTTCGGGTCACGGCTCGAGTTCCGGTCAAAGGTAGTCAACCAAAGTCAACACGGGTCAACTGAGGTCAAAGCTCAGTCAACTCCCTGGTAAAGTTTATTGGCGCGGATTTTCGTCTTATCATTTAGATAGTTTATATTTCTACGCGAACCGAGCTTGAACCGTCGAATCCTAGTTTATTTATTGTTTAGAATTTGGCAAATTTACAAAAAAAAAAAATATACCTATATTGCGTTGATATATTGTTGAATCGATTGAATTTTGAAAATATATCGACACATTAGTTGTCCGGTTATTCTAAAACAGAGGAAACTCTGCCCGATTTTTGTTAAAGTATAAATTTGTATTTTATACTTATTATTTCAAAAACCGACGGAAACACATCGGGAATTCGAAAACTATACAAAATAAATATATTGTTTATATTTATTACCAATGTCGGAAATTCGGATTTTATATATCAAACGTTTCGGGAATCCGAAGATCATATAAAATAAATATAATAGTTTATATTTATTTTAAACATCAAAAATCTGAATACTTATTTCAAAAGTCGGATAATTTCATAAAATAAATATAATGTTTTATAGTTATTTCAAAAGTCGACGATTCGGGTACTTTTATTTCAAAACACCGACAATTCGAATAACTTCGAATACCTTTATAAAATAAATATAATGTTTATATTTATTTCGAACGTCTAACCGAACGCGACACGTACCGCACGATCATAACACTGTACTAACCGAGTTAGTTTGATAAGAAGTATATATACATACCAACTCCTCACGAAAGCTGTGACGAGACGTACATTGATCCATTTACGTATTTCAATTCGCGACAACAAACAATACTTTTATTTAAATATATAAACATATATATCCTAAATCCTACGAAAACTAAGTCGTTTTCGCGACTTAGTTTTATCCCGATTATAACGGGATCAAATAACCATAGATTGGTTATTCTAAGTCAAGATAACACCACCTTAGAGTCGTTTAGTTAACGATTCGGTAGAGCTCGGACACGTAGTTTAACTACGTCCTCATATTAGAAACTGATAAGTTATTCCATGTTAGGAATACTATAGTTGCACGCTAGCTAATGCACATTCTTGGAACGACACTACGGAATCACGCTAGGCTAGCTTTGCACAGGAATGTCAAGGTGAGTTCATAACCCCCACTTTTTACTGTTTTACGTTTTTATAAATGTTTTCGGGGGTGGAAAGACATGCAAGTTCTTACAAAAGCAAACAACTTTTCGTTGAACGAAAACTCATATTTCTAAACCATATTGCGAATGGATTTCAAGGAACTCAAATGGTTTACGAAAGGTTTATACTAAACATACCGGTTTTACATAACAAACACGTATTTTCGCAAACGTGCATGATTTTCATGACTAGTGACGGGAATGTCCTAGTTACTACAACGGGACTGGGTTGGTCTGCGTACGAACAACGAGACAACCCAATGGGTTTATGTCCCCCCTTTTCTTTTGAAATACATATTAACTAGGGTATGATTAAGCTATGGAATGAACTCTTGGATCACGTGCGAATAGGCGCTAACTTAGGCACCATTAATCCTTTTAAGGACCACGGAACAGGGGGTAGATCTATCGGGTACGGGCGAGCCCCACTCACGGTCCTTGTGCGGCCACTTAGAGTGCTTTTGTGTCCCTGTCGAAGTGAATCGACACTTAAATCGTCTACCGGGTTGAGTGCTTCCTATGTCGGCACACATATTAATGTCTTAGCTACACATTAATGATCAACATGTTCATAGACGCATTACATACCTACTTATAAACTGAACTTTCAAATGTTTTTAAGATTCATTTGATGTAAACTCACAAATACATGGATTTACAAACTTTGGTAACGTTTTTCAAATTATACCTAAGTAAGAGGACGCGCTGATCCTGCTTACAAAGGTTCGTTTGGGCTCGGCCCACTCTCTCTCGTGCAATGCACAAAGACTATTGTGGGCTAGACTCACAGTTTTTCATATATCATGCCAAGAAAATAATTTTACTATATTTTCTTAACATCTTTTAAACCGGTTATCAAAAAGATTTATTTTAAATCTTTTCAAAACAAACTATGAACTCGCTCAACTTTATGTTGACTTTTTCGCATGTTCTTTCTCAGGTTGCATTTTCAAAACTATGGAACAGTTGGAATAGGAGAACCCATGGGATTTCGAGTACTTAGCGAGCGTTCATTGTTTAGATGTCTTAGCTTATTTGCTTCCGCTGTGCAATTAAGATACCAGTCCAGTCACGCCAGCTCTGATATTTTTCGGGGTGTGACAGATTGGTATCAGAGCTATAGGTTTCAGCGAATTAGGTTTCTGTAGGGATACCTAGGCTCTAACCTCACTTTCCTCTGGGGACTTAGATTTTTAAGACTTGAACATATACAGAACGCCTAGGACTTGAATATGGGTTCCAACCGTTGCCAAAACAATCAGAAAACATTTTGGTCTACACATACGTTAGTGTTGTGTTTGATACGCGGTTCAAGAAACAATTACACACAGAAAACAAAACTTTGAGAGTTTTGATAACATGCACTTAGAACCTTTGGAAAGCTTATGTCGAAACTCATTAAACGTCCTCACTTAGAAACCGTGACTAACAACTCGGGCAAACGCCATCATATTATGTCGTCTATGCTATTTTACTTACCCGAGCAGGTAACCTACGCGGAACGAAACGCTAGTGCACAAGTATACATGAAACTCAAACTATACGTCAGCGGACACGACTTTCGAGGCAAGGCCTTGGGGAAAACACAAAGGGGCACGACAACAACGACGCTAATCCCGACAGTGGGAGAACTACGGATCGAAATGCGGCAATTTGCCAAGTGATCCTGCAAGCAACACGAATCATGCTGAGGTACGTTAAAACAAGATTTCACAACAGTCGATACTTAGTCTGAAGAGACTTACAATGGTTGGCGCTACAAAAGAAGTCACACGTCTTCGCATCCCCCCTATTTCATTTACGGCAATTATGAAATGTTCGACATTCCATGGTAATGGTATCTAACAACCGATTATCACACGAAGTTCCAGGTAAAGTCCTTAAACTTTTACTATTGAAATCCTGAATTTTGCATATAGTGAGTAGATTTTCGCATTTCTACTCCCCCTAATGGTCATTGCGTCACGAAAATTTTCTTTCATAATAGCGAATACTCATTTGCTTCATTCTTGACCAATTCATATGTTACACATGCGTTTGTTATGCATGTGGCTTCACTTGAAATTGTTGCTTTATCAAGTTCAAATATTATTTCGCTATGTTCACTCCTTGCATGGTGATCTAGATAAACTTTATTATTGCATAATGTTGACTCTTTGATATCGAGTCAACGAAACTCGTTGAAACTCTTTTCTTTTCAAGCCACATACATGGTTTTCGTTGTAACCATGTCGAAATCTTCTGGTTGATACATGCACCCATTGTTGGACTGTGTTTAAACCAAGTTCAATTGTTTGAACTTGCTCGTAATATACATTCGATTTAAGATTCAATATGATGGATTGAGGCCATCATATTCGAAATGATCCCAACAAGCACTTCATTTGCTTTGAACCATAACATGCTTGTTTGGTCTTTGACTTTATCGAATCGTTTCTTTAATCACGATCACCTTGTGGTGGCGTTTTTTTTTCACAAGTTTGAAGCTTGCGCTAATCTCTTTGCTTACATCATACACGGATTTAATTATTTATTTGTTTATTGATATTAAATCTGCTTGTTCGATTTGTTGTATTAGATCAGTCTTAATACAATCGTGTGTTAAGATAATGGTACACAAATTCATGTCATATTTCGGTGTACCTCTTAACGGTTCTTTAATCATCGATCGAATATTTTGTGATATCTATTGCTCTTTCATTTCCGATCGGAAAACATTATATATTTGTTTCATTATCAATTGAAAATATCATGATGTTTGTTTGGAACAAACATTCACATTTGCTTCGTTGAGCCCTTCATCTGATTTCATACACGGTGATACTTGTTCGTTCACCACTATTATTGAATTATTTCGATCACTACACTACGACACCTTGTGGCGTCGGTGTAAACTTGTAGCTTGTGCTAATCATGATCAGCCGTTTCATGGGAAACTATTTATGTTTTTCGTTTGACACATCGTTTGAATAGTCTTAATGCAACTATGTATTAAGACGATGATACACTAGGTTCGGTTGTATTTCATTTCGGTGTATCCTTGCAACACGTTGATTTTATTCATTAATGGTTCAATAGTTGACAAATCATTTTTGGTCGAGATTCCTCCTTTGTTGGTAGTATATCTCTCGTTTCAAAAATTTATTTACACATTGTGCACGTTCACTTTGAATTCTCTTGGTCGAGTTTCCTCTTTTGTTGAATCTGGTAAAGCTAGTCACATTGGTGATAGTATCACAACATCTCGTTCACTTGACATCGATTTCTAGAACAAACTCAGTTAAACTGTTGGGTTCCTATTGATGCAAAATGACCTTGAATTAACATAATTCGCGTAAGACTTGATTCGATTACGCGGTCATTCACTGTGGTTTTTTTTCGGACTTACCTGCGAAACGACACAACTTGGAGGAGATAACGTAGTACAAATTTCGAGGACGAAATTTCTGTAACAGGGGGAGAATGTGACAACCGGTACCTAATGGCTTCTAATTACGAGGTTAACAAACGTTTAAGGCGACAATAATTAGTGTTTAAGGCATGAATTAACTTAATTAGGCTCTCGGTATGCCTCGGAACGTTGATCGGACGTTAAAGTGCATGTATGAGGATTTTCGTGAAATCTACTGAATATTAAGCGATAACGAACTGACACCGTACAAACTACTAACAACGCCGACAAATACGAAGTTTATATGTATAATTTATGCATACGAATGTGGTTTTTGCGAAAATATCATACTTTCGAAGGGCTTAAACTAAATAAATAATTAAAGCGTGAAAACAATATAATTGTTACTTCCTTATCTTTCATATACTCAAATTATTATTATTTAGGTGTGCGGCATCAGACAACTCGCATATGCGGTGTACACTTGCACACATCAAGAACCCAACTAGTTACGCAATTATTTGCAAGACGACAAAATTTATTATCATGTATAGCTTTTACATAGAAAAACCCAAACGTACACTATACATCTTAAATATGCGTGTGTATAAATAAGCTTGTAACCTATACATCTACACTTACATTAATATATATATACACACACTTAAATTGTCTACATCTATATTTTTTTTTAAAAAAAAAACAAAGATGTAGATGAATTAATTGTATAAATGAAAGTAAAAATATATCAACAATCACCAACTCTCATGGCAAGTTAACATCACGTGGCTTTTGTCCCACCATCATTTCTTTTCTTGTTGGGTTGTATAAACATTTATAAGGCATGGTCATGGTCAGTTGTTGTTGAAAAAGAAATAATAAATAAATAATAATAACAATCTAAAACCCATCCTTTGACCATCAAAACTCCAAAACTCCCAAAACACACACACTGGCACTTTCAAAACTAAAAGCTCTCAAACCCCTCCTCTTGCTCTCCCCTTCTTCTTCGATTACAGACCCAAGACCAGACACCCCTCATCTCTTTGCCCTCTATCTCCTCCGGTGACCGGAGCCGCGCCTCAGGCGACCTCCGGCACCCCTCTTTCTCCGACTTGTTATCTCAGACCCGACACACCCACCTGAAACCTCTTAGAGAGAGAAATCAGAGGCAGGAGAGAGAGAGAGAGAGTCGACGAGAGAGAGGGAGGACGGGAGAGAGATCTGCGAGAGAGATGGCAACGACGACGGTGGCGTACGGTGGCGGTGGACGTCAGAGATGAATGTTTACGGTAACCCCACTCAATCTCTCTTTTATTTGATTTTTTTTATGTTCAAGTTAATGTCAGGAGAGGTGATTTTGTTTCCGGTGATGTTTCTCCGACCATGTTTCGATGAGGGTGATGATGATCGATGATGACGGAGACGACGATTATGATGATGACGATGACTTCAGGCTGCGGCGGTAGAGGGTGGTGCTCAACGACAGCCGACCGGCGTCAGGGTCACCGGCGACGGCTAACGACGTCCGGGAGGTGAGTTGGGTCAACGATGTTCGATTTTGGTTTAAATTAGTTCAGTCTCAACTCGATTCAGTTTCTGGTTCGAGTAAACATGTCTACATGTTTCTGATGTCATCTTGGGTCAAGTGTAGTTTCGGGACTTGATTCGGTCCAGTCATATTTCAGTTCCGGATCGACTCAGTTAACGCACAGTCAACGCCGGTCAACAGTAGTCAACGGTATTGTTCGGGTTCAGTTTTGGTTCAAACTTGGTGCTCGATTCAGCTTCGGGTCACGGCTCGAGTTCCGGTCAAAGGTAGTCAACCAAAGTCAACACGGGTCAACTGAGGTCAAAGCTCAGTCAACTCCCTGGTAAAGTTTATTGGCGTGGATTTTCGTCTTATCATTTAGATAGTTTATATTTCTACGCGAACCGAGCTTGAACCGTCGAATCCTAGTTTATTTATTGTTTAGAATTTGGCAAATTTACAAAAAAAAAAAATATACCTATATTGCGTTGATATATTGTTGAATCGATTGAATTTTGAAAATATATCGACACATTAGTTGTCCGGTTATTCTAAAACAGAGGAAACTCTGCCCGATTTTTGTTAAAGTATAAATTTGTATTTTATACTTATTATTTCAAAAACCAACGGAAACACATCGGGAATTCGAAAACTACACAAAATAAATATATTGTTTATATTTATTACCAATGTCGGAAATTCGGATTTTATATATCAAACGTTTCGGGAATCCGAAGATCATATAAAATAAATATAATAGTTTATATTTATTTTAAACATCAAAAATCTGAATACTTATTTCAAAAGTCGGATAATTTCATAAAATAAATATAATGTTTTATAGTTATTTCAAAAGTCGACGATTCGGGTACTTTTATTTCAAAACACCGACAATTCGAATAACTTCGAATACCTTTATAAAATAAATATAATGTTTATATTTTTTTCGAACGTCTAACCGAACGCGACACGTACCGCACGATCATAACACTGTACTAACCGAGTTAGTTTGATAAGAAGTATATATACATACCAACTCCTCACGAAAGCTGTGACGAGACGTACATTGATCCATTTACGTATTTCTATTCGCGACAACAAACAATACTTTTATTTAAATATATAAACATATATATCCTAAATCCTACGAAAACTAAGTCGTTTTCGCGACTTAGTTTTATCCCGATTATAACGGGATCAAATAACCATAGATTGGTTATTCTAAGTCAAGATAACACCACCTTAGAGTCGTTTAGTTAACGATTCGGTAGAGCTCGGACACGTAGTTTAACTACGTCCTCATATTAGAAACTGATAAGTTATTCCATGTTAGGAATACTATAGTTGCACGCTAGCTAATGCACATTCTTGGAACGACACTACGGAATCACGCTAGGCTAGCTTTGCACAGGAATGTCAAGGTGAGTTCATAACCCCCACTTTTTACTGTTTTACATTTTTATAAATGTTTTCGGGGGTGGAAAGACATGCAAGTTTTTACAAAAGCAAACAACTTTTCGTTGAACGAAAACTCATATTTCTAAACCATATTGCGAATGGATTTCAAGGAACTCAAATGGTTTACGAAAGGTTTATACTAAACATACCGGTTTTACATAACAAACACGTATTTTCGCAAACGTGCATGATTTTCATGACTAGTGACGGGAATGTCCTAGTTACTACAACGGGACTGGGTTGGTCTGCGTACGAACAACGAGACAACCCAATGGGTTTATGTCCCCCCTTTTCTTTTGAAATACATATTAACTAGGGTATGATTAAGCTATGGAATGAACTCTTGGATCACGTGCGAATAGGCGCTAACTTAGGCACCATTAATCCTTTTAAGGACCACGGAACAGGGGGTAGATCTATCGGGTACGGGCGAGCCCCACTCATGGTCCTTGTGCGGCCACTTAGAGTGCTTTTGTGTCCCTGTCGAAGTGAATCGACACTTAAATCGTCTACCGGGTTGAGTGCTTCCTATGTCGGCACACATATTAATGTCTTAGCTACACATTAATGATCAACATGTTCATAGACGCATTACATACCTACTTATAAACTGAACTTTCAAATGTTTTTAAGATTCATTTGATGTAAACTCACAAATACATGGATTTACAAACTTTGGTAACGTTTTTCAAATTATACCTAAGTAAGAGGACGCGCTGATCCTGCTTACAAAGGTTCGTTTGGGCTCGGCCCACTCTCTCTCGTGCAATGCACAAAGACTATTGTGGGCTAGACTCACAGTTTTTCATATATCATGCCAAGAAAATAATTTTACTATATTTTCTTAACAACTTTTAAACCGGTTATCAAAAAGATTTATTTTAAATCTTTTCAAAACAAACTATGAACTCGCTCAACTTTATGTTGACTTTTTCGCATGTTCTTTCTCAGGTTGCATTTTCAAAACTATGGAACGGCTGGAATAGGAGAACCCATGGGATTTCGAGTACTTAGCGAGCGTTCATTGTTTAGATGTCTTAGCTTATTTGCTTCCGCTGTGCAATTAAGATACCAGTCCAGTCACGCCAGCTCTGATATTTTTCGGGGTGTGACAGATGTTGTATCGCATAGAGAGAGTGAAGGGTTTGATGATGTCTGCACAATTTGTATTTGGGGATTGGAGTGATGATTTACGCAATAAGTTAATCACACTTGAAAGGCTTGTGCTTGATTCAGAAGGTTCATTGGACATAAAGCAGTACATTGATGCAACACATGAACATAAACTCATAAAAGATGAGTTAAAGAATGGAGCTGCCATGCGAAAGGAATTCAAGGGAAGTGCTAACAACCGTCAGGAGATTTCGAGTATTATAAAGCAAAAGGTTGAGAGGCATGAACTTAGGTTGAAGAAGGTGATGAATGCACCATGGTAGGCTCTATCATTGAGTCATTAAGTTGGTTTTCTTTTTATGATGAACTGTAAAACCTATGAATAATAAACCACATTTAGTGAACCACATCTTGTTATACAGCTTACTGTTGATGCAGATTTTGTGTCCTATGCTTGTCGAATAGATTAGATTTTATTTTACGTTGAATATGTAACAGTTAGTGAAATGGTCAAACGAATGTGTTTTGACCCGCTCGTTTGAAGTGGTCAAACGAGAGGGTAATGTGTTCGACCGTGTGTGTGTGCACGTGAAATGGGTGTGGGTATAAATACCACCCTTGTCTTTCATTTGCACTAGAGAGATAGTTAGAGAGTGTGGTGAGTTCATTTGAGAGTTCACATTGAGCTTTATTGTGTGGGGGAGAGATCACCACTTGGTCTCTCCCCGGATGTATACTCCTTTGGTATTAGTTCGGTTATCATATAATCGGGCCGATTTGTAATGTTTTACTACCGATTAATACAAAGAAGTTGTGTTTATCCATCTCTAATCTCTCCCGTCTTGAACTGATCTCACACTAATCACGGTTTCGGTCCTAAAATTGGTATCAGAGCCATGGTGCCCGATTTAGTAAATCTAACCGTTTACTAAGAGCCATGGTGCCCGATTTAGTAAATCTAACCGTTTACTAAGTCACATGTGCTCTAGATCTATGATTTTAGTGGTTTTTGTTCAAGATGTAAAAATATGGTGAAATAAGAAAAACCCAGATTTGAACCCGCATATGCAGATCTGTGATGGAACGGACTGTACAAAAGGTTTGGGTTTTGTATTTCACACTAGAAAATCAAGTTATCATCATCAAATATCATATATACAATGTTTTTATACAGATCTGCAGAATAAACAGTGGCTGTGTTCTTGAGATGTTCTTGGCGGCTGTTAAGAAATTTTAGGGTTTCCGACGAAACCCCATTTCCCCTGGACATGACGAAACGCCCCGCCCACGAAACTCCTGAATATCCTGTTTCGTCGGCTTCCTTATTTCGTCGACCTGGTCATAGTTTCGTCGGCTCCTTGGCTGATTATCAGCTAGTATCGCAGAAAGAGAAAGGATGTTGGCTGCTGTTCTTTGTTTATCGAAGATGACAAAAGAAGAGGAAGATACCAAGATGATGTCAGCTGGTTGCTATTGTGTATCGAAGAGGAGAAGAAAGGGGTTTTGGGAAATTGAGAGAGACTTGAAATTAGGGAGGTTGTCTGCTCCTGTGGTTGGAATTGCAAAGATTAAAAAAAAGGGGGTTTATTGGATGCTGATGTTGTATGGCATAGAGAGAGTGAAGGGTTTGATGATGTCTGCACAATTTGTATTTGGGGATTGGAGTGATGATTTACAGTTGTTGCTCTGTTTTGTATCGAAGAGAGAGAGAGAGAGAGTCTGGAAGATGATTGTCGGCTGGTGACAAGTTGAAGGGTTTTTAATGTTTGAATGGGCCTTTGGTTGTGTGTCTCAAGACCAATGTTTAGAGAATGATGAAATATTTATTTTGGGCCTGCATAATTGATGAATTTTATGGATTTTCTTTTTATGGATCCACTTATTTATAAAACATCATAATGATGTTTGGTTGGATTTTTTTTTTGGGGGCCAAATATCTATGTTTCTAGGATGAAACATGGATGACCCGCTTCTATTTGTGAGTTGCAAAGTGGGGTCGGGTGTTCGCAAAGGATATTTGAATCGAACTTTAACGTCAATTTGTACGGGTTCGTGAGCGCGCGGGATCACTTTAAAATGATGAAAGCAGATGATGATATTTTTTGAAAAATGTGGGGTAGTCACGGTTACCGATGCAAACGTCAAATTTTGGTGACTTGACTATTATGGGCCAAAAACCAAAATGGTATGTTCACTTCCGCACGTCAATGTTTGTGATTGTTATCGGTTATTCGTAAATGTTTGAAAACATTTTGTTTATTGTCATATTCTCGCATTTGAAAACGAACGTATGAACCTGAACCTGGAATGTCAATACCGATCCTAATGAGTTCACAAAGTCTTTGGAGGGATACAAGTCGGATCCTACAGGGTACTAGGCGAAATTTCTTTATCAACTAGAATATGCAACGATGAAATCTTTTTGTTTATTGTCATATTCTCGCATTTGGTAACAAATGAATGAACCTAGAAGGTCAACACCGGTCCTAACGAGTTCACAAAGTCTTTGGAGGGATACAAGTCGGATCCTACGGGGTACTAGGGGACGTTCTTATTCAACTAGAATATACAAAGAAGAAAGTCGTTTTGGTGATTTTTCGAACAACCGAGAACATTCAATGAAGATTGATGACAGTTCCGCTTAGTGGAGGGGAATTGGTGAACATTTGAAGATAAATTCTACTCAGTGGAGAGAATTTGTTCTGTGAAATTGATGACAGTTTCTTTGAAGTGGAGGGAATCTGTTAAGGTTTAGAGATCTTACCAAAGAAATGGGGGGATAAAATTTTTCATATGTTGAATTTCTTCGGTAAATTTCTAAACGCAATCACAGGTTGCAGAGCTTGTCTTATGACAGATCAAGACATGATGCAGTTTTTTAAAGAATGGAACCCTTATCAAATGCCGGTTGGAGTATTGGAAGATCAGCGGAAGATCGGTCAATTGAGCCTTGTGAGGAAATTGCACAACACCCAACACGGATACGCGTACTTTGAGGGGGAAATATTATACAAGGAGCGTCAAGATACTACTTATCTGGATCATCGGTCAAGGGGGAATTTGTTGACACATAGAAGATAAATACTTGACTGAAGATCGATTGCAGTTGCATTTTCAGCATTCGACAGCAACGGACAAGGGGGAATTTGTTGATGCAGATTTTGTGTCCGATGCTTGTCGAATAGATTAGATTTTATTTTACGTTGAATATGTAACAGTTAGTGAAACGGTCAAACGAATGTGTTTTGACCCACTCGTTTGAAGTGGTCAAACGAGAGGGTAATGTGTTTGACCGTGTGTGTGTGCAAAACAAAATGTGGTTCACTAAAAACTCAAAACCCACTCGATAATCACACCAAAAACTCGGTTTTCAACAAGAAATCGAGCCTTACGCTCTGATACCACTTGTAGGTCCCGATACGGATCGTCGGACTACGATGATTTCTTGTTTCAGATGCCGTAGCGAGTGCGGAATCCAAGCTACGACACAAACCGAGCTAGAGAATGAACAATACGCAAAGATATTTAACGATTAACGGTTTCTTGTATTGATTTCGACAGAGTTTCGGTACAAGATTCGACTAATACAAAGCAACCCGACAACTCTCTCTCACTACACTCTCTCTCTCTTGTGTATCTCTATCTTTTCTGTGTGTTCTATCTGAATATATATAAAGACAGACACGACGAAACTGGACACGTCGACGAAACTTCAAAGACGACGAAACCTCAAGAGTTTCATCGACTTGCATGCAAACAAGTGGGGTTCGGCCCAGTTGAAGGTTTCGGCCCATATGAGTGGCCCAAACAAGTTGATTGGTCCAAACTGCATGTACGTGAATTCTGAAAATAAACATTTGTAAAGATTAGTCAACTTATGACATCATCATGATGATGTCGATGATGTCATGATGATGTGTCGGCGGGAAACGCTCACGGCTCTCCATGCTTCGCGTGTCGAACTCTGGGGCGCACGACGGAGGAATATCGTGACGTCGGGCTTGAGCCGAACTTAACCGAGTCGAACCGAAACGAGTCGAATCGAGTCGCGTCCACATTAAGTGTACCAATAAATAACCCAAATTTCATGCCAAATCCCTCAAAAGCTTTCAAGTACTTATCCCATTTATCAAATACTTCCTTAGCTGTGCTGATCTTGCACTTCTTAATCTCACCAGCAATCTCCACGGTTAGAACGATTCATACCAACAACTAACCTATCATACACGTCTTCCGGATGAAGAAAATCTTTCTTATACAAGCATAGTTTCTAGTAGACCATTCTAACATCATCGGTTAGCTAATGGTCGATCCTGACTCCATTTACCAGAACACCAGGGAAGTCTTCAAAAGAGTTGACTTTTCAATTGAGATTTGGGGTTCGGTTGGTCTAGAATATTCAAGAACCTCTAAACCAACCTCTTCATTACCGTTTCCAAGATAATGTCTGATATGAGATGTCCGATAAGATGCCCAGCTTATTGGACATCTTGGAAACGGAATTGAGAGGATGGTTCAGAAGTTCTAGAATGTTCTAGACCAACCGAACCCCATCTTTCAATCGAAGAAGCCAACTCTTTTGAAGACTTTCGTATTCTGGTCAACGTAGTCAGCATTGACCATCAGCTAACCGATAACGTTAGGATGGGTTACTACAAACTATGCTTGTATAAGAAAGAATTTCTTCATCCGGAAGACGTGTATGAAAAGTTAGTGGTGAGTATGATTTATCTACTAACCGTAGAGATTGCTGGTAAGATTAAGAAGTGCAAGCTCACCACAACTAAGGAAGAGTTCTAAATGGGATAAGTACCTGAAAGCGTTTATGAAATTTTCCATGAAAGTTGGGTTTTTACGCGATAAGTTAATCACACTTGAAACGCTTGTGCTTGATTCAGAAGGTGCATTGGACATAAAGCAGTACATTGATGCAACACATGAACATAAACTCATCAAAGATGAGTTAAAGAATGTAGCTGCCATGCGAAAGGAGTTGAAGGGAAGTGCTAACAACCGTTAGGAGATTTCGAGTATTATAAAGCAAAAAGTTGAGAGGCATGAACTTAGGTTGAAGAAGGTGGTGAATGCACCATGGTAGGCTCTATCATAGAGTCATTAAGTTGGTTTTCTATTTATGGTGAACTGTAAAACCTATGAATAATGAACCACATTTAGTGAACCACATTTTGTTTTACAGCTTACTTTATTTTGGAAAAACTCCTTTGTGAGAATTGATAGAGCTTACCATGGTGCATTCACCACCTTCTTGAACCTAAGTTCTTGCATCTCAAATTTCTGCTTTAAAATACCCGAAATCTCCTGACAGTTTTTAGCACTTCCTTCCAACTCCTTACGCATGCCATTTCCTTTCATTAACTCATCTTTATGCGTTTATGTTCATGTGTTGCCTCCATTTACTGCTTTATGTTAATGCACCTTCTGAATCAAGCACAAGCGTTTCAAGTGTGATTAACATATCGTGTAATAACCCATCTTTCATGCCAAAACCCTCCAAAGCTTTCAGGTACTTATCCGATTTATCAAACTCTTCCTTAGCTATGCTGAGCTTACACTTCTTAATCTCACCAGCAATCTCCATGGTTAGAACGATTCATACCAACAACTAACCTATCATACACGTCTTCTGGATGAAGAAAATCTTTCTTATACAAGCATAGTTTCTAGTAGCCCATTCTAACATCATCGGTTAGCTAATGGTCGATCCTGACTCCATTTACCAGAACACCAGGGAAGTCTTCAAAAGAGTTGACTTTTCGAATGAGATTTGGGGTTCGGTTGGTCTAGAATATTCAAGAACCTCTAAACCAACCTCTTCATTACCGTTTCCAAGATAATGTCTGATATGAGATGTCCGATAAGATGCCCAGCTTATTGGACATCTTGGAAACGGAATTGAGAGGATGGTTCAGAAGTTCTAGAATGTTCTAGACCAACCGAACCCCATCTTTCAATCGAAGAAGCCAACTCTTTTGAAGACTGTCGTATTCTGGTCAACGTAGACAGCATTGACCATCAGCTAACCGATAACGTTAGGATGGGTTACTACAAACTATGCTTGTATAAGAAAGAATTTCTTCATCCGGAAGAAGTGTATGAAAAGTTAGTGGTGAGTATGATTTATCTACTAACCGTAGAGATTGCTGGTAAGATTAAGAAGTGCAAGCTCACCACAACTAAGGAAGAGTTCTAAATGGGATAAGTACCTGAAAGCGTTTATGAAATTTTCCATGAAAGTTGGGTTTTTACGCGATAAGTTAATCACACTTGAAATGCTTGTGCTTGATTCAGAAGGTGCATTGGACATAAAGCAGTACATTGATGCAACACATGAACATAAACTCATCAAAGATGAGTTAAAGAATGTAGCTGCCATGCGAAAGGAGTTGAAGGGAAGTGCTAACAACCGTTAGGAGATTTCGAGTATTATAAAGCAAAAAGTTGAGAGGCATGAACTTAGGTTGAAGAAGGTGGTGAATGCACCATGGTAGGCTCTATCATAGAGTCATTAAGTTGGTTTTCTATTTATGGTGAACTGTAAAACCTATGAATAATGAACCACATTTAGTGAACCACATTTTGTTTTACAGCTTACTTTATTTTGGAAAAACTCCTTTGTGAGAATTGATAGAGCTTACCATGGTGCATTCACCACCTTCTTGAACCTAAGTTCTTGCATCTCAAATTTCTGCTTTAAAATACCCGAAATCTCCTGACAGTTTTTAGCACTTCCTTCCAACTCCTTACGCATGCCATTTCCTTTCATTAACTCATCTTTATGCGTTTATGTTCATGTGTTGCCTCCATTTACTGCTTTATGTTAATGCACCTTCTGAATCAAGCACAAGCGTTTCAAGTGTGATTAACATATCGTGTAATAACCCATCTTTCATGCCAAAACCCTCCAAAGCTTTCAGGTACTTATCCGATTTATCAAACTCTTCCTTAGCTATGCTGAGCTTACACTTCTTAATCTAACCAGCAATCTCTACGGTTAGAACCATTCATACCAAGCACTAACCTATCATACACGTCTTCCGGAAGAAGAAATTCTTTCTTATAAAAGCACAATTTGTAGTAGCCCATTCTAACATCATCGGTTAGCTGATGGTCGATCCTTACCTCCCACTACTAGAAAATAAACCTTCAATGACACGCATTGCGCGTCATTAAAGTGTAGATATGACACACAAAAGAGTGTCAAGGAAGCCCCTGTCATTAATTAAAGATGACATGCACTTGTGTGTCATTCTTCTATGACACACCTTAATGACACACTTTAATGACACAACTTTATGACACGCTTTAATGACACATTTTAATGACACGTCTTAATGACAGGCGTTTATGACACATTTTAATGACACACATTGCGTGTCATGGTTTTCATTGTTTAATTTTTTTTAGAATTTCCAATTTTCTTTATAAAACCAAAACAATATATAAATCAATTTCATAACAAAATACACATATACCAAAACAATTCATTTCATAGTCATATGTCAAATACAATTCAAATATGTTAAGGTAACAAAAAATATTGTTTGGTGTACATACTTGGACATCTTAAATAGTCACTTAAAAACAAACGTTGCCCCATAACCCGAACACCCTTCACGTATTCCATCAATATCCTCATCCATGTATACCACTTTGCCTCCCCCAACCTGAGAAAAAAATCAAAGAACCTAAATACATACTCTTTGATATGAAAACAATTAATGAAATATATAAACAAAATTATAGAACCTAAATACATGCACTTTGATATGATAATTAAAGATGATATCTACACAATTATATTCTCATTCCATCCGATTATTTAGTTATCTTTTTACCCAGATTCTTTTATATGCAAATCAAACACACAAATCTCATCAAAATCCCCAAAATTATGAACCAAAATCAATGATCTAATAAAAGTTTTGCAACTAATTAGCTAACAAACTAATAATACTCCAAAAGTAATCATTTAAAAAATAGTACTTACATTGTCATTGGCAAGTATTTCAATTCCTTCTTCAACCACCTTTTTCATGAACTTCAACACATAATAGCCACATACAGTACCTCTCGTCTAATATGGACACTACACAATTAAAGATTCCAATTGAGTCGATCAATGAAGTTAAAGCTACAATTTCAACACATGGACACTACACAAATAAAAATATTGATATGTTTCTTTCAATAAGAAATAAGTGCTCACCTTAGCATTAACCCAATTAACACTTTGTATAGCATACAAAACCATTGCCCTAAAACGAATAAGAAATATATCATACTAATATAATATAATATTTCGATAATGTATATTACTTACGCATCAATAATTTACCTCAACACTGGATTAATTGTGTTATTCCTTATTGAATCGAGATAATAGCAAGTATATGCTTTCATGTCCAAAAATGCCAACACCCAATGTCTTCTAAAAAAACTAAAAACCAAATTAGTTCAAATAATATCAACATAATAGTTTTTTTTATGAATGTCTCCCAAAAACCAAATAAAAAAACTAACAATACTAGAGAAATTGAAAACCAACAATATATCTTGCATGCCAATTTATAAATTAAAAAATCACTCCTAAAGTCCTAATACTAGAAAAATTGAAATTTACCTCAAGATCTTCAGCTTTTTTTGTATCTCCTACAACCTCCTTTCTTCATCTACCAAAAGCATCTTTAATATTTAACATATAAGATTAGAATCTGAAAAGGGCAACCAAAACTTAGAATCTATAAACATGCCATGTTTCTCACTACTCAGTTATAAATCTTTGAATACAAACATATAACTAAACCTCAGGTCGGAGCAGATTGGTCAAAATATATTGAATCATAGCAAAATCTAACTCACAATATTACTTACCAACTACATTGTCAAATGCAACTTCTACAAAATACTGTCAAGCATTAGTGGTGTAAACGAGTTACTCGAGATCGGCTTGAAAAAAACTTGAAACAAGTCAAGCTTAAACGAGCCTAAAAATGAACATGTTTGGTAAACAAGTTGAACCCAAGCTTCCCTTATCGAGCTCAAACCGGCTTGTGAGCCTAAATGTGTCCATTTAATATACTAAATATATTTACATAATTATAACAAATATTATAAAATTATGATAAAATAACTAAATTAATATATAAATATATACACACACAAAAAAAATTATAAAATACTCTTATACAAAAATAAAAATTAATTGACAAATAATAAATGAACGGAGCTCAAGCTTGAAAAACTAACAACGAGACAAGCTCGGCTACTTTGCACCCCCTATCAAACATTCTTAACTAGTAATATGTTATATACCTTCGACGATAAACAAAAGGAATTAAAACGGATTATATCTAAAACAATTTGCTTATATTCCAAATAGAAACCATATATTTTACGAACACACTAACTATTAAGAATGAATATCAATGAACAAAGTAATACACTAACTATTAGGAATAAATTGTAAATCTTCCATAACCAAAATCACCAAACCAGTATAAAAATCAAGAAACTAGAAACAAAAAAAGGCAGTATTGAAATCTCAATCCATTATTGTGAGTCCTAGTCATTTCTCCGCCATGTCTACTACTGGAACTGAAAGAAAAATAAACTGATTTTGGGGCACTGAGAATATAAAATGGGAAACAAAACAACTACAATCGATCCAAAATACAAGAACCAGAAATTAGTGAAATCACACGAACCAAAATTTAGTGAACTAAAAATCGAATCATAGTGTGGGATACTAGAGATGAACTACCGGGAATCGAACCAACTCACAAAGCAATGCCGACGCGAAGTACCATATGTACAATGAAAATAAAAAGAGTTACGATTGCGATTGAAATTGCGATGATAACTCAATTTTGCTATTTCCATGACCATGACTTCTAAGGGGCCTTCAACAAAAATTACAAGGGCCTCCACACCCCCTTACAAAGCCTTTGTTCCGCCCATCTTAGATCTGATGATGAAATGACCTAAATTTGAGAACCGCTTTAGTGGATCGATCAGTTGTTTTGTTCAGGGTAAGGGAGAGAGAGATAAAATGGATGGAGAGAGATAAAATTGATGCCTCTGCACATAAACACATAAACACATAAACAAAGGAAAAAGGAGAAAGAACTGAGCAGTTGATTTAGGGTTAAAAAAAGAGAGCGAGAACATGACCATTTTGGGGATGAAATGTTTAAATCAAGGTGTGAAATTTGGGGCGGGAAAGGTTTTTATCAAGCAGCATGGGAGGAGATCTGATGGGGAAAATTGGGTATGTTTGGCATGGAGCTTTGAGGGGTTTTTAGGAGCTTCTAGCTTTAAACTTTTATGAAAAAGCTCCTACTCAATAAAAAGCCTTGTTTGGTTAAAGGGGCTTGAAGCTTTTAGGTTAGGAGCTTGAAGCTTTTGGTTGAACGCTCCTACTAGTAGCGTTTAGAAGGAGCTACAAGCTTTTAAGGAAAAAATGACTATTTTAACCTCTAAAGATAATAAACTTTTTAATGCGCAAACTTTTTAAATATTTAGTTATGTCCATTTTGGTCATTTTATACATTTTATTAAAAGTTCCAGCTACTCTGCCAAACACCAAATATATCTAAAAAGCTACAACTACCAGCTATCAGCTTCCAGCTAACAGCTTCCAGCTAACAGCTTCCAGCCACCAGCTAGTTTTGCCAAACATACCCAATTTATAGAAACTTTTTTTAAGAGTTAATTAGTGTTTTCGTCCCTGTGGTTTTTCAAAAATCACTATTTCAATCCATTAGTTTAAAAATTATGATTTCAGTCCTTGTGGTTTTCACTTTCGTAACCATTTCAGTTCACCAACTTAACTCCATCCATTTATTCTGTTAACTTCGGGTGAAATGACCAAATTGCCCCTATGGTTTAATTAAAAAACGCTGGCCATAGGTTTCGAACTTGTGACCTTTGCTTTGAAATTTTCATTACCATAGCCTATTCATCAAAATCAGTGACAACATTACCATGACACCCCTTAATCAAACTCACCAGAACTAAAACCTTCCAATTTCACTTCATTTCCGATCAATTTCACACCCAGGGATGTATAAAAACCAGCTGCAAGAGCTCTCACAAAGGAGCTGCTCCAACTCGCCGGAACTACTTCACGACGTTGAGACAAGCGGAGCATTCTGCTGCTGAGGTTTTGGCGTGTGACAGAGGTGTGGTGGTGTGTGGCGGAGGTGGTTGTGGTGTGGTGGTGGAGTGACGAGGATGGTGGTGGTTAATGGTTACTGTTGCAGCTTCAATTGTGTGGCGGAGGTGGTAGTGCCGGAATTACTGTTGCAGTTTCAATTGTGCGGCGGCGGAGGTGCTGGTGTCGGAATTGAATCGCCGGAGAAGATGGTGGTGTGCGGTGGAGGTGTGGCGTGGCGGAGGTGGTTGTGGTGTGGTGGCTGTGTGACGAGGATGGTGGTGGAGATGATGAAAGGTGTGGTGGCTGCCATTGATAAAGATGGAAGAAAGGTTTGTGATGATGAATAGGCTATGTTATAAGGAAACCAATTTGAATTCACTCACAATCTTGATGCATGGCTTATTGGTTTAACAATCACATTTCAATGCATAGGTCACATGTTCGAAACCTGTGACTAGCGTTTTTTTTTTTAATTAAACCGTAGGGGTAATTTGTCATTTCACCCAAAGTTACCAAAATAAATGGTTAGAGTTAATTTGGTACACTGAAATGGTTACGAAAGTGAAAACACAGGGACTGAAATCGCAATTTTTAAACTAATTGACTGAAATAGTGATTTTTGACAAACCACAGGGACGAAAAAAATAATTAACTCTTTTTTTAATTTTAAACATTAGAGTAAATTACCTACCAAAATTGTTACTTTAGTCCAAATAGTTTTGTTTTCTGCCATTTTAGTCTCTGACTTTTGTCTTTTTTGTCATTTTTATCCACCACTATCACCACCCACCCCACCACTATCACCACCCACCATTTCCACTAGGGGTGTTCAAAGCTATCCAATCTGAAATATCTGAAAAATCGGATATCCGAATTTTTTGGATTCGGACAGTGATTTTCAAAATTTTCGAATATTTCGGATATCCGAAATATCCAAAAATTTAATTTTCATTTTTTTCGGATATCCGAAGATATCCGAAGTATCCGAAAATATCTGAAATATCTGAAAAATGTCTGAAAATATCGGAAAAATATCCGAAAAACTTATATTCGGATATCCGATACTATCCAAATTATCCATTTCCGAATATGAAAAAATAATAAAAAATAAAAATTAAATAAAAAGTTGGATTTTCGGATATCCGATTCACTATCCGAATTCGTATCCGAAATTTCGGATATCCGGTTTTGAACACCCCTAATTTCCACCACCACCGGCCACTTTTCCGCCACCCACGTCATCAACCAACACCACCGCCATCATCGTAAAACCAACAACCACCGCCATCATCTTCACTGTAAACCGACACAACTCCACCCCCATAACATCGCACCTGCAAAAAAAAAAGAAAGAAAAATGTGGTTTGACCAAAATTCACCTAAGTTAACTAAATTTTTTGAATTGAGTTAGTGGGTTGGATGAAATAATTTCAGAGTTTGTAAAACACCAAACTGTTAATATTAAACAGATTGGCTAAAACTCATATTCCATTACAAATGTATTCATAGGGATAAACGCGTTTTGAAAATATTTTTATCAGCAAGAATACAGAATACTGGCGAGTTCATTCCATTTGAGACTAAAATTCAATAGCCGATAAAATTCACTCCAAAAAGCTATATACTGCACACATATTTGCAACTGAAGTTTAGTCTCCGATAAGGTGCCGCCGAAATATTAGCGACTGACCATTAGTCACTACATTATGTTGCATAAAAATCAGTCCTCCATACCAATAACAACGAATAAATTAGTCCAGATATGATGTCAATCCTTAGTCCCTACTAGTCACTTTTTTTTGTAGCGAGTTGAGCGAGAAGATATGAGAGGTTGTTTTATTATCGATTAAATTGAAAATTTTAAATTGAGGAATTTAATTTAGAAAATATAACATAACACTAAAACATGACATATTTATTTTGATAGTTTTCTATGATGCTAAAAAATATACACAAAAAAGAGTGTCATAAGAATTTAAGGAATCCTGACATTTTTTTCCTTGACACACACTTTCGAATGTCATAAAATGGTCTTGTTTTTTTATGACGCTAAAAATATGACACACAAAACAGAGTGTCATAAATCTATCTAATGTTGTAAACCATGACATTTTTTTCTTGACACACGTTTTCGAATGTCATAAAATGATTTTATTTTTTTCTATGACGTTAAAAAGATGACACACAAAAAATAATGTCATAAATTTATTAGATTTTGTAAACCATGACAATTTTTTCTTGACACACATTTTCGAATGTTATAATATGAGCGTGTGTCATTGTTCGTGTGTCAAGATAGGTGTATTTTCTTGTAGTGTCCATTGACCAGAACACCAGGGAAGTCTTCAAAAGAGTTGACTTTTCGAATGAGATTTGGGGTTCGGTTGGTCTAGAATATTCAAGAACCTCTAAACCAACCTCTTCATTACCGTTTCCAAGATAATGTCTGATATGAGATGTCCGATAAGATGCCCAGCTTATTGGACATCTTGGAAACGGAATTGAGAGGATGGTTCAGAAGTTCTAGAATGTTCTAGACCAACCGAACCCCATCTTTCAATCGAAGAAGCCAACTCTTTTGAAGACTTTCGTATTCTGGTCAACGTAGTCAGCATTGACCATCAGCTAACCGATAACGTTAGGATGGGTTACTACAAAATATGCTTGTATAAGAAAGAATTTCTTCATCCGGAAGACGTGTATGAAAAGTTAGTGGTGAGTATGATTTATATACTAACCGTGGAGATTGCTGGTAAGATTAAGAAGTGCAAGCTCACCACAACTAAGGAAGAGTTCTAAATGGGATAAGTACCTGAAAGCGTTTATGAAATTTTCCATGAAAGTTGGGTTTTTACGCGATAAGTTAATCACACTTGAAACGCTTGTGCTTGATTCAGAAGGTGCATTGGAGATAAAGCAGTACATTGATGCAACACATGAACATAAACTCATCAAAGATGAGTTAAAGAATGTAGCTGCCATGCGAAAGGAGTTGAAGGGAAGTGCTAACAACCGTTAGGAGATTTCGAGTATTATAAAGCAAAAAGTTGAGAGGCATGAACTTAGGTTGAAGAAGGTGGTGAATGCACCATGGTAGGCTCTATCATAGAGTCATTAAGTTGGTTTTCTATTTATGGTGAACTGTAAAACCTATGAATAATGAACCACATTTAGTGAACCACATTTTGTTTTACAGCTTACTTTATTTTGGAAAAACTCCTTTGTGAGAATTGATAGAGCTTACCATGGTGCATTCACCACCTTCTTGAACCTAAGTTCTTGCATCTCAAATTTCTGCTTTAAAATACCCGAAATCTCCTGACAGTTTTTAGCACTTCCTTCCAACTCCTTACGCATGCCATTTCCTTTCATTAACTCATCTTTATGCGTTTATGTTCATGTGTTGCCTCCATTTACTGCTTTATGTTAATGCACCTTCTGAATCAAGCACAAGCGTTTCAAGTGTGATTAAGATATCGTGTAATAACCCATCTTTCATGCCAAAACCCTCCAAAGCTTTCTGGTACTTATCCGATTTATCAAACTCTTCCTTAGCTATGCTGAGCTTACACTTCTTAATCTCACCAGCAATCTCTATGGTTAGAACCATTCATACCAAGCACTAACCTATCATACACGTCTTCCGGAAGAAGAAATTCTTTCTTATAAAAGCACAATTTGTAGTAGCCCATTCTAACATCATCGGTTAGCTGATGGTCGATCCTGACCTCCATTGACCAGAACACCAGGGAAGTCTTCAAAAGAGTTGACTTTTCGAAAGAAATTTGGGGTTGGGTTGGTCTAGAATATATAAGAACCTCTGAACCAACCTCTTCATTACCGTTTCCAAGATGTCTGATAAGGTTTATCGGACATCTTGGAAACGGTATTGAGAGGATGGTTTAAAAGTTCTAGAATGTTCCAGACCAACCGAACCCCATCTTTCAACCGAACCCCATCTTTCAATCGAAAGAAATTTGGGGTTGGGGTTGGGTTGGTCAACGTAGTCAGCATTGACCATCAGCTAACCGATGATGTTAGGATGGGTTACTACAAACTATGCTTGTATAAGAAAGAATTTCTTCATCCGGAAGACGTGTATGACAAGTTAGTGGTGAGTATGATTTATCTACTAACCGTAGAGTTTGCTGGTAAGATTAAGAAGCGCAAGCTCACCACAACTAAGGAAGAGTTCTAAATGGGATAAGTACCTGAAAGCGTTTATGAAATTTGCCATGAAAGTTGGGTTTTTACGCGATAAGTTAATCACACTTGAAACGCTTGTGCTTGATTCAGAAGGTGCATTGGACATAAAGGAGTACATTGATGCAACACATGAACATAAACTCATCAAAGATGAGTTAAAGAATGTAGCTGCCATGCGAAAGGAGTTGAAGGGAAGTGCTAACAACCGTTAGGAGATTTCGAGTATTATAAAGCAAAAAGTAGAGAGGCATGAACTTAGGCTGAAGAAGGTGGTGAATGCACCATGGTAGGCTCTATCATAGAGTCATTAAGTTGGTTTTCTTTTTATGGTGAACTATAAAACCTATGAATAATGAACCACATTTTGTTTTACAGCTTACTATATTTTGGAAAAACTCCTTTGTGAGAATTGATAGAGCTTACCATGGTGCATTCACCACCTTCTTGAACCTAAGTTCTTGCATCTCAAATTTCTGCTTTAAAATACCCGAAATCTCCTGACAGTTTTTAGCACTTCCTTCCAACTCCTTACGCATGCCATTTCCTTTCATTAACTCATATTTATGCGTTTATGTTCATGTGTTGCCTCCATTTACTGCTTTATGTTAATGCACCTTCTGAATCAAGCACAAGCGTTTCAAGTGTGATTAACATATCGTGTAATAACCCATCTTTCATGCCAAAACCCTCCAAAGCTTTCAGGTACTTATCCCATTTATCAAACTCTTTAGCTATGCTGAGCTTGCACTTCTTAATCTCACCAGCAATCTCTACGGTTAGAACGATTCATACCAACCACTAACCTGTCATACACATCTTCCGGAAGAAGAAATTCTTTCTTATAAAAGCATAATTTGTAGTAGCCCATTCTAACATCATCGGTTAGCTGATGGTCGATCCTGACCTCCATTGACCAGAACACCAGGGAAGTCTTCAAAAGAGTTGACTTTTCGAAAGAAATTTGGGGTTGGGTTGGTCTAGAATATTTAAGAACCTCTGAACCAACCTCTTCATTACCGTTTCCAAGATGTCTGATAAGGTTTATCGGACATCTTGGAAACCATATTGAGAGGATGGTTTAGAAGTTCTAGAATGTTCCAGACCAACCGAACCCCATCTTTCATTCGAAGAAGCCAAAGCTTTTGAAGACTTACGTATTCTGGTCAACGTAGTGAGCATTGACCATCAGCTAACCGATGATGTTAGGATGGACTACTACAAACTATGCTTGTATAAGAAAGAATTTCTTCATCCGGAAGACGTGTATGACAAGTTAGTGGTGAGTATGATTTATCTACTAACCGTAGAGTTTGCTGGTAAGATTAAGAAGCGCAAGCTCACCACAACTAAGGAAGAGTTCTAAATGGGATAAGTACCTGAAAGCGTTTATGAAATTTGCCATGAAAGTTGGGTTTTTACGCGATAAGTTAATCACACTTGAAACGCTTGTGCTTGATTCAGAAGGTGCATTGGACATAAAGGAGTACATTGATGCAACGCATGAACATAAACTCATCAAAGATGAGATAAAGAATGTAGCTGCCATGCGAAAGGAGTTGAAGGGAAGTGCTAACAACCGTTAGGAGATTTCGAGTATTGTAAAGCAAAAAGTAGAGAGGCATGAACTTAGGTTGAAGAAGGTGGTGAATGCACCATGGTAGGCTCTATCATAGAGTCATTAAGTTGGTTTTCTTTTTATGGTGAACTATAAAACCTATGAATAATGAACCACATTTTGTTTTACAGCTTACTATATTTTGGAAAAACTCCTTTGGGAGAATTGATAGAGCTTACCATGGTGCATTCACCACCTTCTTGAACCTAAGTTCTTGCATCTCAAATTTCTGCTTTAAAATACCTGAAATCTCCTGACAGTTTTTAGCACTTCCTTCCAACTCCTTACGCATGCCATTTCCTTTCATTAACTCATATTTATGCGTTTATGTTCATGTGTTGCCTCCATTTACTGCTTTATGTTAATGCACCTTCTGAATCAAGCACAAGCGTTTCAAGTGTGATTAACATATCGTGTAATAACCCATCTTTCATGCCAAAACCCTCCAAAGCTTTCAGGTACTTATCCCATTTATCAAACTCTTTAGCTATGCTGAGCTTGCACTTCTTAATCTCACCAGCAATCTCTACGGTTAGAATGATTCATACCAACCACTAACCTGTCATACACATCTTCCGGAAGAAGAAATTCTTTCTTATAAAAGCATAATTTGTAGTAGCCCATTCTAACATCATCGGTTAGCTGATGGTCGATCCTGACCTCCATTGACCAGAACACCAGGGAAGTCTTCAAAAGAGTTGACTTTTCGAAAGAAATTTGGGGTTGGGTTGGTCTAGAATATTTAAGAACCTCTGAACCAACCTCTTCATTACCGTTTCCAAGATGTCTGATAAGGTTTATCGGACATCTTGGAAACCGTATTGAGAGGATGGTTTAGAAGTTCTAGAATGTTCCAGACCAACCGAACCCCATCTTTCATTCGAAGAAGCCAAAGCTTTTGAAGACTTACGTATTCTGGTCAACGTAGTGAGCATTGACCATCAGCTAACCGATGATGTTAGGATGGACTACTACAAACTATGCTTGTATAAGAAAGAATTTCTTCATCCGGAAGACGTGTATGACAAGTTGTAAGGCCTCCTAATCCAAGATCTCACTCAGCCAAAGCAACCAACAGGTGTGCGGAATCCACCTGATGATCAACCACTGTAGATGAAACACAAGAATGCAAAGATTTGAGAGAGAAATCAAGAATACACTGAGTATTCTTGATGAAGATGAATGACGTCACTCACACAAAGCTCCGCCAGACAAAGAGCACAATGATTAGGGCACAGAAATTCACACAGAAATCGTTACCTTGTCTATTCCATATTAAAGTATATATACAAGGTGAAACCCGGACTTTCCACACTAAATAGAAAGCTCGGACTAAACAAAAAGCACAAAGCAAGCACAGAGTTTTTGCTACAAAACTCAGACAAAACTAGACTATACAAACTCAGACAAAGCTAGTCTATATAAACTCTGTCTAAAAATAAACTCTTTCCAAAATAAACTCTTTCTAGCCATAAACTCTTTCTAGCCATAAACTCTTTCCAAAATAAACTCTTTCTAGCCATAAACTCTTTCCAAAATAAACTCTTTCCAACATAAACTCTTTCCAAACTTTGGACATTGTTCAATAAAGACCCTAAATATTGGAAGCCTTGCACTTATCACCCAAAAGTGCATTAACAAACTCCCCCTTGATCAGTGCATGGTCTTCATTGAACTTGAGATCTTCAATTCTTCCATTGGTAACATGGGAGTCATGCACTTATCACCCAAAGTGCATTAACAAACTCCCCCTTGATCAGTGCATGGTCT
This sequence comes from Helianthus annuus, assembly GCF_002127325.2. NCBI lineage: Eukaryota > Viridiplantae > Streptophyta > Magnoliopsida > Asterales > Asteraceae > Helianthus > Helianthus annuus. The sequence continues at coordinate 101,978,102 of NC_035441.2, read as the reverse complement.
TCATTGAACTTGAGATCTTCATCCGTTCTTCGAGAGCTGCTTTCTGCCCAGACCTTGTTCTTCACACAGTACTGAACCACCTTGATGGACTGGTCAGCTAGAACACGATCTTCTTCATTGTATTTTAGAGGCAGGCGCCGAAGCTTCTTCGGATGTGCTCCCCTTAAGTTTGCAAGCCAAATCAGATCCAGCACCTTAGCAATCTCCTCCGTCACTTTCGTTTTAGAAATCACTGATTCCCCAGTCTTGAGATGCACGAGCCAGATGCACACAGCTTCTCCAAATATTCCATCTTGAGATGAACGATCCAGATGCACACAGCTTCTCCAATCTTTCATCTTGAGATGAACGATCCAGACCTGAAACACTTAACCCAGGATTAAGAAACTTGACCCCGAAGATATCGGCCCAAACCTGGATCCCAAAAATAACTTCCAATACCCCAGAATAAACAATTGAAATATTAAACAACCAACATTTAATAACTTATTTAAACAATTTTCACAACCCTAGAGTATTTTTCAGAATGATAACTCGCACACAGAAACAAGAAAGCAAAATCTTTTTGAGGTTTTTTTTTTTTTTTTTAATTTTTGACTGAAATGGAAATTAAACCTACGAACATACTTACACTAATTGTCTTTTTGCGAAATCGGAGCAAAGGAATCATATCGGTTTTTCTGTCGGTATTCAACACAAAAACCATGGCATTTAGCTTTAATGTTTTAGAATAATGTTGACAGTTCAAGACGTTCAACGGTATTGTGGTCCACTTAAGTTTTAGCACGCTTTCGAACACTGTTTTCGAGATATGGAATTAAGTGTATTAAGCTGACATTAACTGTGTTTACCCACCTCAGAATATACTCCCGTATCAAGGTATGCGCGAGAGATCATCTTACTGGTGAGTATACCATTTATCATCTGTTTTTGACGTATAAGCTAATGTGAGATACTCACTTATTTGAATTTCAGATGCAAAGGGCACAAGAGCAAGTCATTTGTGATAGAATCACTTATTGAGGATAGACTTGACTCCCGCAAGATTTTGAGGGACATGTGATTGTTTATCACTTATTCGGGTCGGGTGCATCATGTATTGAAGAAATTTACACGTATTTATGGTATCATGGAAGATCTAGACTTGCGTCCCCGTTGTTTTCGGTAAAAGAAGCAACCATGATACCCAGATGATAAACAGCATAAAGACCACGTATCTCAGAACCTCGGCAATCTATCAAACGAAATTACGGTACCAAGACCATATATCCGAGAGATGCGCCACACGAGTTACGCAGTTCATTATGTTTATATACCAAAGACAGGTTCTTATTTACGCGTAAAACCTACCGATGCAACGTATAATGAAGCTGTCACATTTAAAAGTTAATCTCATATATATATAGCCATAGTCCTGCACCAGATACGACTAACCAATGTACTATCATTTTCCTTATATCTCAACACAACTTCATTTTAGATTTTTCATATGTTTTTGTATTTTTCTGAAATTTATCCTACAACTAAGTAAAATATTTTTGGAGTTTTTCAATTTTTGAAAGCGGTAAGAACTGTACAGAAAAGATAAAATAAAGTTTCTATGCGAGTTTTGAAAGCATTTTACTCTGGGTTGATCATGCCAATCATTCGGACCAGATTTTCAAATCTAGCCCGATCGAATGTTTTCGTAAACAGGTCAGCAAGATTATCCAAGGTGTCTACCCTAACCACTTCTATCAACCCCTTCTCAGCACAGTCGCGAATAAAGTGATGCCTAACATCTATGTGCTTAGTGCGTGAGTGATTTACCGGATTGTTTGTTATGGAAATGGCAGAGTTATTATCAACAAGGATAGGAGTTCGAGTAAAATTCAAACCGTAGTCCCTCATTTGCTGCTGAATCCACAAAACCTGAGCACAACAGCTTGAAGCAGCAATGTACTCGGCCTCGCACGTGGATAGAGAAACGGCAACTTGCTTTTTGCATTGCCAAGAGACAAGACGGTTTCCAAGAAGTTGTGCGCCGCCAGAGGTTGACTTTCTGTTCATCCGGCACCCTCCGAAATCTGCGTCAGCATACGCCATCAAATCCAGACCACCTTCAGCTGGATACCACAATCCAAGCTTAGGCGTTCCTTTCAGATATCTGAAAATACGCTTGACAGCTTTCAAGTGCGATTCCTTCGGAGTTGATTGGTACCTAGCACACAAACAAACAGAGAACATAATATCTGGTCGTGAAGCAGTAAGATACATCAATGAACCTATCATTGCTCGATATAGAGTCGGATCCACTTCAGGATCTTTCTCATCATCGGGTGAAAGCTTGAGATTTGTCGGTAGAGGCGTGTCATAGGGTAAGCTATCTTCCAGTCCAAATCTCTTGAGAATCTCGTGGACATACTTTGTCTGATGCACGTACGTCCCGGTTTTTTCTTGACTCACTTGAAGACCTAAGAAGAAAGATAACTCGCCCATCGCGCTCATTTCAAACTTTGACTTCATCACCTTCTCAAACTCACGACACAACTCTTCATTTGAAGAACCAAAAATTATGTCATCAACGTAAATTTGCACGATCAGAAAATCTCCCCCTTTCTTCAAGATGAACAGTGTGGAGTCGATTGCACCACGCGAGAACCCATGCTCCAAAAGATGCTTTGACAACGTCTCGTACCAAGCTCGAGGAGCCTGATGGAGACCATAGAGAGCCTTGTCCAACAAATAGACCTTGTTGTCTGACCCTGGAGCTTCGAAACCCGGCGGTTGGGACACATACACAGTTTCATGCAATTTCCCGTAAAGGAAGGCGCTTTTCACATCCAACTGATAGACTTTGATACGCATGTGTGCAGCAAAGGCTAGAAACAAACGAATAGCTTCCAGTCTTGCCACCGGTGCATAAACTTCTGTATAATCAATCCCTTCTTCCTGATTGAAGCCTTGAACAACCAACCGTGCCTTGTTTCTGACGACGACACCCTTATCGTCCTTCTTGCACTTAAAACCCATTTCGTGTTGATTGCATGCTGGCCCTTAGGAAGATCGACCAAATTCCACACCTTTAACTTGTCGAACTGAGCTAACTCTTCTTGCATCGCCTCACACCAAGAATTATCCTTCAGAGCCATTTGATAGTTCTTCGGCTCTATCTGAGAGATAAAACATTCATGTAGGCTAAGATTGTAGATTTCCTCTTTCTTGATAGCAGAGAATAAACATTGCATCTCTGAAATACTTCTTCGCGTTTGCACTCCAGCACTTGGATTCCCAATAATATTATCAACAGGATGATGAATATTTGTTCTTGGAACTGGGATTGCCGGAGCTTGAAGATTGTTTCCCAAATTCGATTGAATCTCCCCCTCAGCATGTGCAGTACTACTAGAAGCTCCACCATTACCAGAAGACGCATCAACATTTGGATATGCTGAAAAGTCAACGTATAGATCTCCACTCGTAGTTTGAGCAGCTGCATTGGGGATCTGATCAGCAACAACATCATTTACGGTCGAAGAATCAGCGACTGGAACACTCGAAGACACATTAGTAGGAATACTTGCTCTCCAGCTCGCATCCACTTCATCTTTGTTCACAAGATGTGTGTATACAACCTCCGAATCTTCTTCTGAAACATCAGGAAGATCAAACGAATCAAATAATTTATCATAATCATAACCGCTTTTGGGACCGAATTCGGACGGTGGAGGATCGAAACTCAAAGGAGTTATGTCAAACACAATCTCCACTGTTCGCTTCTTGATGTTATAAACGCGTTTGTTTGGAGTTCCATTGGCATAACCCAAAAAGAACCCAATTTCACCAACTTCACCCATTTTCGGAGTATCTTTGGTGCGTTTGATAACACACTTAATCCCAAAAGGCTGAAAACCAGATACGTTCGGTTTCCTGCCTTCAAGCAATTCATAACAAGTTTTATCTTCTCTTTTGACAGTAAGCACATGATTTAACACATAACATGCAGTGTTCACCGCCTCGGCCCAGAAGAAAATTGGCAATTTTGATTCAGAAAGCATAGTGCGGGCCGCCTCAATCAGGGTACGATTCTTCCGTTCTGCAACTCCGTTCTGTTGAGGAACATATGGAGCGCTGAACTGATGAATTATTCCCATTTCCCGACATAACTCATCCATATACTGATTCTTAAACTCAGTGCCGTTGTCACTTCGGATTTTCTTAATAGGAAGTGAATAATTTTTCTCAAGTTGTTTGAATAAATCTCTTAAAATACCAGCGGTTTGATCCTTTGTTTTTAAGAAAAATACCCATGAATAACGTGAGAAATCGTCAGTGACAACTAAGCAATAAGACATCCCACCAATGCTAGCAACATGGATCGGGCCGAAAAGGTCCATGTGAAGCAATTCAAGTGGTTTTTGGATTGAGTTAACTGTTTTCGGTTTATGAGGCTTTCGTTTGATTTTTCCTTTTTCACATGATTCACATTTGTTATGCATATTAAAACTACGTAAAGGAACCCCCAACACCAAGTTGTTTTTCACTAAGTGGTTCATCTTTCGCAGATGCACGTGGCCCATTCTCCTATGCCAGAGATACGATTGATCTTCAGTCGCCTTTGAAAGTAGACAAGTCACTGGAGCAGACGAGTTAACCAACGGGCGCATGTCCATGACATATGTGTTATTCACCCTTGGAGCCCTTATAACGATCCAATCTTCAGGAACAACAAATCCCGGACGCAATACGAAGCAAGCTTTATCAGTGAACAGCATCGTGTACTTGTTATCACAGATTTGAGAAACCGACATCAAGTTATGCTTCAGTTCTTCAACGTAGTTCACTTTATGCAGCGTGATTTTTCCATTTGACACAGAGCCTTCACCGGTGATGTAACCACCCTTTTCACCGGCAAAATTCACATAACCACCACGAATTTGTTTAAAGTTGTTCAATAATTCTTTATTTCCTGTCATGTGTCTGGAACAGCCACTATCGATATACCAAATATAGATAGCCCTCTTCAGCTGCTCCTCAATGCCAGCCATGAATGCACAAGCCTCGTTTTCTACGGAGTTTTCTTCCAACCTTTTAGCTTCTGCATCCGCAAATTGCTGCATTTCAGCTGTGGAGATGTTGAATTCAAAGCGTTCTCCTTTTTCTCCATCTTCTGTCTTGCTAGGCTTCTCAACAGTCTCTTCGATCGAAGGACTTTCATTTTCAGTAACATTCCCCGAATCCAACTCTTCCCCAAGAACTTCAGCTACAACTGCAAGCTCCTCAATGCTTGTCTCTTCAACAACCTCTTCATACACTTCTTCATTCACAATTTCAGCTATAAAAGCTTGTGACACGATAGCTCCTGAGATGTTTTCCAAAGCACAACCCCAGTCATAAGGCTCAGTCACACTCTGTAAAGGTTGAGCCACCATAGCATTGTTCGTCGAAGATGTGGTATTTTCAGACCCACTTGAACGAGCATTTGAGTTGGAGGTAGCATTTGAAGCATTATATTGAGGTCTTGAGTTGTTTCCTCGGGAGTTGTTGTCTCTGTCAGATCTTTCCATCTTCGGCTTTCGACAATCACGTGCGAAATGCCCGTAGATCCCGCAGTTGTAACATTTTACCTTTGACATGTCAACCCCCATTCGAGTCTTTGTCTGACCCCCTATGAACTTCCTACCCGTCTTCAGCAGAAACTTCTTCGCTCTACGGACTAGCAATGCCATATTGAGTTGTAGATCAAGTTCTTCCATCTCGTCTTGATCTATCTGATCGAAGTCTTCATCGAGACTTGACGGTTCAACGAGTTTCCCAAGACAGAAATTCTCGTATGCAGTCATGAAGGATGCCAACAGACTCATGTTTTCTTCAATCATCTTTAAACAGCTTGCATCTATCTTAGGAATGTTCACACTTGTTCCTTGAGATTTCTGAGCGCCACTAGAAGAGTACATCCCTTGATTTGAATTGGTTGTTCCGCTTGAACTGAAATTGTTGCTTATGAAGGCGTGTTCACTTGCATGACCTTCATTTTCCGAATACAAAGCAACACCGACTCCACCACTACTACCCTTATCCGTTGGTTTCGAAGCCTTATACAACTGAGGATCTTGGATCTTCTCGAATTCAGATGCTTGATCTTCCATATTCCAAGCATAACCCCTCAGCTTCTGAACAACTTCTTCCAATGTAAGCTCTTCGTAGAGAACACCCTCTCTGATCAAAGCGGTGTACATATTCCATTCTCTCGAAAGACAATTCAGAAACTTCTCAACCTTCTCGAATTCAGTGTAGATACCCTCTTTACTTCTATCAAGTTCGCTCAGCAGATGATAAAATCGATTCACTGTGTCATCAAATGACTCATTCTTCAAAGCCTTGAACACAACGAATTGAGTCTTCAACCGTTCGAGACGTCGTTTCTTGTACATTTCGTTTCCTTCATATCGCTGGATCATACTATCCCACAATTCCTTTGAGCTATTTCTCTTACGGAACGTATGAAGTATAGACTGTGTCATTGCCATCGTTATCATTGACATAGCTTTCTCTTCACAGTCATAAAACTTCTTCTGGTCGTCAGTAAGCGCCAAGTACGTATCAATCGTCAACGTACGTACTGGAGTAGCTCCACATCCTTTAACGATACACAACCAGATTTTGATGTCTTTTGCTCGAACATATCTTTCGAAACGCTCCTTCCACTCAGGAAAATCAAGTTCGTTGATCAACAAAGGAGGTTTGTCGTTACTTCCTACCTCAGCATTGTGCTTGAGGCTTTGCACCATCGTAGTCAGATTGTTGTTTGCCATTTCAGAAAACAACAGAGAACTTCCAAGCAGTGAAGTGAGCTATAGTCAGAGTGTGTACCCCGGATCACAGAAACCTGAAATTAAACACAGACAACAGAGCTCGGACACAACACTGTTAGAAATTTAAAACTCAGACACCCTTACTGATTGAAAAATTCGGACACACTGCACTTATACCTCAGACTAGAGTGAGAGTATTAAACTCGGACTCTAACTACAGGATAAAAGTAAACTCAGACGACAAACTCGGACTCAAACTAATTATCTAAAGACTACTCGGACTCAAGATTAAAAACTCAGACTCAAGACAATCTAATAAACTCGGACTAAAAGAAAAGTGTTCTAATAGACTCGGACTCAAAAGGTGTTCTAATAAACTCAGACATAACAATAAATTAAAACACTCGGACCTTTATATATTAAATAACTCGGACACCAAGAGAAAATACTAAACTCGGACTATCTAGACACTCTATACCTCGGACTCAACCTCAAAGAGAAACAACAAAAGAAACTCGGATAAGGCCTTTTGAGATAAACTCAGACTATATATACTTTACTCGGACTCAACTATTAACACACTCTATTATACTCGGACTCAACTAGGGACTAACTAAACTCGGACAATTACTAGCATTAAACTCGGACTCAAAATTTAAAAAACTTAGGGACACAAGAAATTCTAATAAACTCAGACTCAAGATTTACTCGGACTAATATATGTATCACGGACCTAATGAACCTAAACTTGGACCTAAAATAAACTAAACTCGGACCTATATATTCTCTAAATAACTCAGACTCTATATATATATGCTTAATAAACTCAGACTAGAGACTGAATAAAAACTCGGACAAGACAAGAGATAATTAAACTCGGACAAACAAACTACAACTAACTCAGACTAATTTACCTATAAAAGGAAAAATTCGGACCAAACCAATGAAAAACTCAGACTCAATAATCTCTAAAAGGAAAACTCAGACTAGGGAAAAAGCTCAGACTGGTTTGAAACTCAGACAAGTTTCAAAACTCAGAAGGATCCAATCTTCGGAGTATCTCCCCAATGTGACTACACACTGGTTCAATAATACCCCGGAAACACAAACACAAAGTGTAAACCTCAGACCAAGCTTCCAAAGATCAAAACTCAGAATTTTTATCTCCTTCAAAGCTCTGTATGAACAAGAACAAAAACCCCTGTAAAACCCAGATGAAGAAAACACTAAAAACTCACTAACCTACTCAAAATCCATCATCCAAACACTAGAAATGAATGAAGAATCATGAATAACACACAAAAACTCACTAAAATCTCACTAAACCCAATCAAAGTATGAACTAATCTCACCAAAACCTTCAAACTAAGAACACCTACAGTAGTATGAGCACACTGCTCTGATACCACTTGTAAGGCCTCCTAATCCAAGATCTCACTCAGCCAAAGCAACCAACAGGTGTGCGGAATCCACCTGATGATCAACCACTGTAGATGAAACACAAGAATGCAAGGATTTGAGAGAGAAATCAAGAATACACTGAGTATTCTTGATGAAGATGAATGACGTCACTCACACAAAGCTCCGCCAGACAAAGAGCACAATGATTAGGGCACAGAAATTCACACAGAAATCGTTACCTTGTCTATTCCATATTAAAGTATATATACAAGGTGAAACCCGGACTTTCCACACTAAATAGAAAGCTCGGACTAAACAAAAAGCACAAAGCAAGCACAGAGTTTTTGCTACAAAACTCAGACAAAACTAAACTATACAAACTCAGACAAAGCTAGTCTATATAAACTCTGTCTAAAAATAAACTCTTTCCAAAATAAACTCTTTCTAGCCATAAACTCTTTCTAGCCATAAACTCTTTCCAAAATAAACTCTTTCTAGCCATAAACTCTTTCTAGCCATAAACTCTTTCCAAAATAAGCTCTTTCCAACATAAACTCTTTCCAAACTTTGGACATTGTTCAATAAAGACCCTAAATATTGGAAGCCTTGCACTTATCACCCAAAAGTGCATTAACAAACTCCCCCTTGATCAGTGCATGGTCTTCATTGAACTTGAGATCTTCAATTCTTCCATTGGTAACATGGGAGTCATGCACTTATCACCCAAAGTGCATTAACACAAGTTCGTGGTGGATATGATTTATCTACTAACCGTAGATATTGCTGGTAAGATTAAGAAGTGCAAGCTCACCACAACTAAGGAAGAGTTTGATAAATGGGATAAGTACCTGAAAGCTTTTGAGAATTTTGCCATGAAAGTTGGGTTTTTACGCGATAAGTTAATCACACTTGAAACGCTTCTGCTTGTTTCAGAAGGTGCATTGGACATAAAGCAGTACATGGAGGCAACACATGAACGTGAACTCGTCAAAGATGAGTTAAAGAATGTAGCTGCCATGCGTAAGGAGTTGAAGGGAAGTGCTAACAACCATCATGAGATTTCGCGTATTATAAAGCAGAATTTTGAGAGGCATGAACTTAGGTTCAAGAAGGTGGTGAATGCACCATGGTAGGCTCTATCATGACGTCATTAAGTTGTTTTTCTTTTTCTGGTGAACAGTAAAACCTATGAATAGTGAACCACATTTAGTGAACCACATCTTGTTTTACAGGTTAGCATATCTTGGAAAAACTCTTTTGTGAGAATTGATAGAGCTTACCATGGTGCATTCACCACCTTCTTGAACCAAAGTTCTTGCATCTCAAATTTCTGCTTTAAAATTCCCGAAATCTCCTGACAGTTTTTAGAACTTACTTTCAACTCCTTACGCATGGCATTTAGTTTCTTTTATTCATCTTTATGCATTTATGTTCATGTGTTGCCTCCATGTACTGCTTTATGTCCAATGCACCTTCTGAATCAAGCACAAGCGTTTCAAGTGTGATTAACTTATCGTGTAATAACCTAACTTTCATGCCATAACCATCGAAAGCTTTGAGGTACTTATCCTATTTATCAAACTCTTCCTTAGCTGTGTTGAGCTTGCACTTCTTAATCTCACCAGCAATCTCTATGGTTTGAACGATTCATACCAACCACTAACCTGTCATACACGTCTTCTGAATGTCTTCTAAATGAAGAAATTCTTTCATATACAAGCATAGTTTGTATAGCCCATTCTAACATCATCGGTTAGCTGATGGTCGATCCTGACATCCATTGACCACCAGGGAAGTCTTCAAAAGAGTTGACTTTTCCAATGAAATTTGGGGTTCGGATGGTCTACAATATTCTAGAACCTCTGAACCAACCTCTTCATTACCGTTTCCAAGATGTCCGATAAGGTGGCCACCTTATCGAAGTTCTAGAATGTTCTAGACCAACTGAACCCCATCTTTCATTCGAAGAAGCCAACTCTTTTGAAGACTTCCGTATTCTGGTCAACGTAGTCAGCATTGACCAACAGCTAACCGATGATGTTAGGATGGGCTACTACAAACTATGCTTGTATAAGAAAGAATTTCTTCATCCGGAAGACGTGCATGACAAGTTAATTAGTGGTGGGTATGATTTGTCTACTAACAATAGAGATTGGTGGTAAGATTAAGAAGGGCAAGCTCCCCACAACTAAGGATGAGTTTGATAAATGGGATAAGTACCTGAAAGCTTTTGAGAATTTTGCCATGAAAGTTGGGTTTTTACGCGATACGTTAATCACACTTGAAACACTTGTGCTTTATTCAGAGGGTGCGTTGGACATAAAGCAGTACATGGAGGCAACACATGAACATAAACTCATCAAAGATGAGTTAAAGAATGTAGATGCCCAGCGTAAGGAGTTGAAGGGAAGTGCTAACAACGGTCAGGAGATTTCGGGTATTATAAAGCAGAAAGTTGAGTGGCATGAACTTAGGTTCAAGAAGGTGGTGAATGCACCATGGTAGGCTCTATCATATCATAATTAAGTTAGTTTTCATTTTATGGTTAACTATAAAACCTCTGAATAATGAAACACATTTAGTGAACCCCATCTTGTTTTACAACTTACCATATCTTAGAAAAACTCCTTTGTGAGAATTTATAGAGCTTACCATGGTGCATTCACCACCTTCTTGAACCTAACTTCTTGCATCTCAAATTTCTTCTTTAAAATAACTTAAATCTCCTGATAGATTTTAGCACTTCCTCTCAACTCCATACGCAAGCATTTACTTTCTTAAACTCATCTTTATGCGTTTATGTTCATGTGTTGCCTCCATGCACTGCTTTATGTCCAATGCACCTTCTGAATCAAGCACAAGCGTTTCAAGTTTGATTAACTTATCGTGTAATAACCCAACTTTCATGCTAAAACCCTTGAAAGCTTTGAGGTACTTATCCAATTTATCAAACTCTTCCTTAGCTATGCTGAACTTGCACTTCTTAATCTCACCAGCAATCTCTATGGTTAGAACGATTCATACCAACCACTAACCTGTCATACACATCTTCCGGAAGAAGAAATTCTTTCTTATACAAGCATAGTTTGCATTAGCCCATTCTAACATCATCGGTTAGCTGATGGTCGATCCTGACTTCCAATGACCAGAACACCAGGGATGTCTTCAAAAGAGTTGACTTTTTGAATGAAATTTGGGGTTCGGTTCGTCTAGAATATTCAAGAACCTCTAAACCAACCTCTTCATTACAGTTCCCAAGATGTCCAATAAGGTGTCCGATAAGGTGGGCACCTTATCGGACATCTTGGAAACGGTATTGAGAGGATGGTTCAGAAGTTCTAGAATGTTCTAGACCAACCGAACCCCATCTTTCAATCGAAGAAGCCAACACTTTTGAAGACTTCCGTATTCTGGTCAACGTAGTCAGCATTGACCATCAGCTAACTGATGATGTTAGGATGGGTTACTACAAACTATGCTTGTATAAGAAAGAATTTCTTCATCAGGAAGACGTGTATGACAAGTTTGTGGTGGGTATGATTTGTCTACTAACCGTAGAGATTGCTGGTAAGATTAAGAAGTGCAAGCTCACCACAACTAAGGAAGAGTTCAAAATGGGATAAGTACCTGAAAGTGTTTGTGAAATTTGCCATGAAAGTTAGTGTTGGTGCACTTGTGTCTGTACTTTGTCTGTATTCGGTCACGATGTAAACGATGTCCTTGTCAGTCTTGTAAGTTGACCAAGTCAACCATCCTCCGGTTTGACTTGGACAACAGTTTGTAAATGTTGAAGGATGTTCTGTGTCGAAGGATAGCTCATCGAAGGATATTGTAGATCCTTCGATGGAATCGAAAGATAGGCTTCGAATGATAGACCTCGAAAGGTGATCTTTCGAGGTCCCTGCAGATCCTTCGAATGCCTTGTCATCGATAGATGATCCTTCGGACCATCTATCGGATCCTTCGGACCAGACATCATGGGCTGGGTATAAATACCCATGCAGTGTGTTGAGTGTAGATAGATGCACACAGACAAGAGACTTGAGAGCTCGAGAGCATTCTGTTCGAAACACACACACACATAGTGAGAGTTTGCAAGTTAGATTTGTAAACATTGTGCTTGTAACTTGAACCTTCATACGTATTAATACAGTGGTGTTAATCGGTGAACTCTTGTGTGTTTGTTTCTCTACTTGCTTCATCTCGGTTTGCTTGCTAGCTTGGATTCCGCACTCGCTAGTAGGTTTGTATAACAAGGTTTAGGTTCGTCATCCTCCGCGAAAAGGGACCTACAAGTGGTATCAGAGCCTTGGCTCTTTACCTTGTTTAAAACCGGGTTGTTCGAGTTCTTTGGTGTGTTTGGACACTTGGTTTAGCACTCGTTTCTGGTAGTTTCCTTGCATTTTGAAACTGAAAAACGTGTTCTAAACCTTTCGGGAGTGTTCAAGGTCGGTTTGGGTAACATAAAATTTGTTTTTGAGAAACTTTGTATTTTCCGGCCATTTTCCCGGTCATATCTCCGGTGACTGGTTGAGGATAAGGTTTGCTTATTTGGGTAAACTTTTTGAAAGTCAAAAGGTTGGTGGGAAAGGCAAGGGCAGACCATATCCTTTCTGCCGAAAAGTACTTCACCAACCCATCACCTTTTCACCAACCTGTCACGTCTGTGTCAGTGTGTCAGTGAGCTTCCGAAAGATATCTTTCGACTTCGAAAGATCATCTATCGATCAGAGACAGCTCGAAAGATTATCATCCTTCGAGTAGTCTTTCGAAGTCTAAGCATTATCTTTCGTGTTTGGAATCTTTTCGAAAGATTGGTTGTCCGAAAGATAAGGATTCATCTCGAAAGATAAGGATCTTTCAGTTTGAATCTTTCGAGATCAGTATTCGAAAGATAAAGATCTTTCGAACTGTGAATCTTTCGTGATAATTGGTCGAAAGATAAGGATCTTTCATTGTGAATCTTTCGAAGACTTTGCTCGAAACTCAACAGTAATCTTTCGATCACTGTTGATCCTTCGAACTAGTCTTGATCTTTCGAACAAGGTTGTATCTTTCGATTTGTGTCTGTGTACACTAAACAGTTTGTGCTTGTGTAGATCTTCGATTAATATTTGATCAAAATGAGCTGTACAAGTCCCTGGGATTGGAGTTTGGACTCACGATCTAATCAAGAGTTAGTCACTGCTGCAGATTGGGCAAAGAGTATGATACCTTCTCCATCAATCAGTCCAAGTCAATGGGCTTTGGTATCTAATCAAAGTCAAAGCATTCAAAACCTTTTGATCAGTGAAAGCGAAACGGGCAGTAACAATCGTCCACCAAAGCTAAATCATATGAATGAGTTTCCATCATGGAAAAACCGTTTTCACACGTATGTCCAAGGGCAAAGCACCGATCTTTGGACGTGTTTCATAAATGCATTCAATGAAAATCTGGAGACTGCTGCGTCCACTTCTGAGGGTTATGCCAATATGCTTGAAAAAGACAAGAAGGCTTATGAATTGGAGAAAAAGGCCTTTGCCACACTTACTCAAGCACTCAACAAAGACATCTACCATCAGTTCTCATACTGCAAGTCTACAAAAGCTTTGTGGGACTGTTTAGTAGCTAGAGGAGAAGGCAATGCAGCTGCTCGAAAGTCTCGGCATGATTTGTTAAAGAAAGAGTTTGAATCTTTTCAGTTTTTGGAAAACGAGACTCTAAATGATATGATCACACGTTTCTATCATTTGATTAGTGAAATGTGTGCTTATGGAGTTGTCTCTACTCAACAAGACATGGTGAGTAGGTTTGCTGACGCCTTACCTCCAAAGTGGAGCTCTTTCATTGAGCTGTTGAAGCATACTGGAACTCTAGACACGGTTAATATCTACGAGTTCATTCAGAAGTTGGAACATAAAAATGATGAAGAAATCAGGAAAGCCAAGAGAGCTCCCGCCCCTCAAAATACAGAAATGTATCTTCCGGGTTTCGATGCTCTAGCTAGAGCAGCTGCAGCCCAGCAACCTAAACTGCAGACTGCATTTGTCTCCAATACAAGTTCCTTTCCATTTCCTCAATCAACAGCTGCTCCACCACAACCTCAATTTGATCTGAGGTCTTACATTCCTGTTCCAACACAGCCACAACCACAACCTCAACAACAGCAAGCTCATTATGCAAGCAATCCTAAACCTCAACCCCAAAATCCTAACACAATCCGAGTCGACAACTCAAATCTCTCACACCTTAGCATTGAAGTTGCTAAGGAGCATATGGAAATTATCAACACCATGGTCAGTGCTTACTGTGGTTTGGTAGCAGGTCAGCTTGGAAACATCAATATGACCAATGAAGACTACCAACAGATCGACAAGGAAGAAATGGAGTTGATGGATATTAAGTGGGCTTTTGCAAGTGCGGTTAGAAGGGCCAAAGACTTCATGGCTCGTACTGGTAGAACTTCGTTAGAAGGAAAGAAAGATACGAAGTATGGGTTTGATATCAATGCCGTTACATGCTTCAACTGTGGTAACAAAGGGCACTTCAAACGTGAGTGCACTTTACCAACAAAACACGACAATCACAACCCCTTCAGAAACCAGACGAATGTGAATGCCCAACAAGAAAACCGTGAACGGAGGATGGTGGCAGTGAATAACAATCAGGGACAGCCTGGAACTGCAAATCACAATCGGGCTTTGGCTGTTCAAGCTGATGAAGGATGTGACTGGTCAGTGCAGTTTGGTGAAGGTGATCAGGGAAGTGGAACAGCTTTGTATGCTAAGGTCATCGAGCAGGTCCATAAAGAAGAGTCTTCTGGGAGTGATGACAGTTCTGGTTATTCTGGAAGTTCGGATGAAGAAGGCTCTGTTTCTGGGGATAATCACTCAGAGCCTGATGAGAAGGAAGAAGGAGATGATGATATTCAGGATCTTCTGAATGAGGCTGATGAGCTTAAATGTCAGAAATCAATTCTGATTAGGAAGGCTGCTACTGCATCAAAGGAAATGGAGAAGCTGTTTTCTGAAGATGGAGCTTTTTCTTTTCAAACTCAAACTGCCTTTATGGCAAACGGCTCAGCTTCTTCTAGTCAGGTAAATTCTGAACCTCCTGCTCCCAGTATTTGTAACTCATGTGCTGAGATGAAGCTTGAATCAGAAAAGCTTCATAGTCATAACCAGAATTTGGTTATTGAACTGTCGGAATGCAAAGAGGCAAACATGGCTTTAACCCGAAATGAAAAAGAATTTAAATCTGTAATAGAAACATTAAAGAAAAATGTGTCCGAGGTTAACAAAGTAGTTTACCACAAACAAGTAAGTATAAATGAATATATTAACCTTGTGGAAGAAACTAAAAAACAATTAGCAATTGCCCAATGCGAACATGATGCGATCAAACAGAAATTGGATAGTTATTCTAACTCCCAATTTGTGCTTGATCACATCATCGATGTTCAACAACTAAAGGGAAATCAGAAAGGCATAGGGTATAACAAATGTCCGCCCCCCTTGATGAACAACTATACCAAGATGCCTGATGAGGAAGAAATGCCTCGGTATGAACCCAGTGTGCCTCTTGATGTTGAGGAGTTTGCTACTGGCCTTGGGTTCAAACCGGACAATTCTTCAAACACAGCCTCTAAGGAACAAGAAACTTCACCATCCATGAAGCAAAGTCCTCCAATTATCGAGGACTATGAGACATCGGATGATGAATCAGAAGTGGCTGTAAGTGATCAGGATAAATCACTTAGCAAGATGAAAGGAGTAGATATTCCACGAGAGAATCACATTCTTTGTGATCCTGATACTCCTGAGATTCCATCTGTTAAGAAGCAAGTGATTGATCCTGTCAAGGTTGATAAGACAGGTGTGTCTACTGTTAAAAGCAGTAATGTGTTGTACACTTTGGTTGGAGATAATAAAATCTACTCAGATCATGTTTTTCCAATTAAAAATGTAAATAAATCTTTGATTGACAAAGTCTTTGAAGACAATACAAACAAATTTTTGGGAAAAACACTTCCGGGAATTGTGGTAACACAATGTGATCCAATTCCTAAGGCTGAGATTAGAAAACAGTTTGGTAATCAAAAATCTCCAACCACTCAACAACCTACTGCTTCTAAGGGTAAACAACAACAGCGAGCTCCAAAGCCAAAGGCTAAGGTTGAATCAAAAGGAGCTCGTTACATGAAGAAAGGAAAAGATGTTAAATTTGTAGCATCAAAAGGTACAGATAAAATTGAGACTTTTGAAAACAAATCAAACACTGATTTTGTACAACAAGTCAAGATTTTGAAACGTAACAGTGATAACAATTACACCCAACACACAAACGGGTGTGATGAAAGAGCAAGTACCTCAGGTTCTACAGGTTCAACATCTGGTAGTCGATCAAGTTCTCCTAAGTCTGTTGAAAGGAGAACTTGTTTCAAATGTGGAGAAATTGGGCACATTATCAGAAACTGCCCAAATGCTCCAAAGAAGAAATTTGTTGAAAAAGCTCCACCTGAAGCAGTTCACCCTCAACGTCGGTCAGTTTCACCTAAACATGATAAACGAACTGTAAAAGAACAAGAAACTAAACAACGACGTAAGAACATGAAAACTGTTGAAAAAGCTTTAAAATCTGAAGTTAAAACAGTGCAAAAGGAACCAAGTGTGTCACAACCTGTAAAACCAGAATCTTCAAAAACTGGTAGGCAAAGACGAACTTGGTTACCTAAGTCGGGTGACAATTCAGGGGGAGCAGTTGTTCTTGAAAATCATCAAGAGATCGAGCTCACGTTTCGTGATGCTAAGGGACGACCCAAGACCACTAAGGCTTGGGTCCCCATTCTCAACTGATGTTTTTATGACATGTGCAGGATGTTCTAGGAGGAACTATTAATAGTCATTGGATTGTTGATAGTGGAGCATCCAGGCACATGACAGGCGACTTACGGCTCCTATACGACGTGAGAAATATTAGAGGAGGGTATGTTGCTTTTGCGGGTGACAAAGGCGGTTTTATCACTGGAGAGGGAAGTATCTCCAATGGCATCGTGTGCTTTGATAAGATCAATTATGTGAAGCAAATTGATCACAATCTTCTCAGTGTGTCGCAAATCTGCGATAAGAAATTCACCGTGCATTTTGATGATGCCGGCTGCTATGTGCTTAAACCTGGATTCAAAATTCCACAAGAATGGATTCTCTTATCGGCTCCGAGAGTTAATGATCTTTATATTCTCGACATGAGCCAAGCGATTACAACATCTGCACAAGTCACTTGCTTTGTCTCAAAAGCCACAGAAAAGGAGTCTATATCTTGGCACAGAAGAATGGGACACATTCACTTGAGAAAAATGAACCATTTGGTGAAAAATAATCTTGTGAATGGTGTGCATGTGAGAAGTTTTCATCTACAAGATATCTGTGTCTCGTGCCAAAAGGGGAAGCAAACAAAGAAGTCTCACCCTTTGAAGAAAATCAACACTCTCAGCATGCCTCTCGAACGTCTTCATATGGACCTTTTTGGACCTATGAAGCACAAGACAACGTTTGGTGATGCCTATTGTTTAGTAGTTACTGATGACTACTCTAGATTTTCTTGGGTATCCTTCATGGCACACAAGAGTCAAACTCCTGGCATCCTCAAGGATCTTCTTACAATGTTGGAGAATCTCTATTCATTGAAAGTAAAAAGGATCCGAAGCGACAATGGAACCGAATTCAAGAATCAAGTTATGGATGAGTTTTGTACTTCTAAAGGCATTCTTCATGAGTACAGTTCTCGTTATACTCCACAACAAAATGGTGTCGCTGAGAGGAAGAATCGAACGATTATTGAAACTGCAAGAACAATGTTAGTAGAGTCGGAACTCCCTATTCAATTCTGGGGGGGAGGCTGTATCGGCTGCATGCTACACGTTAAACAGAGTTCTTACAGTAAAGAGACATGGCAAGACTTGCTTCGAACTCCTTCAGAAAAGGAAACCGGATCTTTCTTACCTTGAACCGTTTGGTGCTCCTTGTACTATGATTGAGCCGGATGGAAAGTTTGGTGCAAGAGCTATCGAGGGTTTCTTCCTTGGATATGCTACTCCGAATTTTCGTGTTTGGAATCTAGCTACCAAAAAGATTGAGCTATGGAGCGAAGTTAGGGTTCAAAGGTACACGAGTCCTGTTAGGGCTCCGGGTGATCCGTGGATGTTCGATTATGATGGGCTATTTGACTCCTTCAATCTGCTAACCTTTGACGAAGAATCAGCAGCGGCTCGAATGTTGTTGGAAAGTGACAATGCTGCTGTCTCGCCTTTGGTTAGACCTATTGTTGTTGACCCTCAAGCTTCTTCGTCAGTCAACAATATGGTTCAAAATGAGGTTTATGAAGATGCTGCTGATTATAATGAATCTTCTGAAGATGATGAATATCATGATGCAGCTGAAGGATCTTCGGCTCCAGCTGCTCCTGTTCAAGGTGCTTCTGTAGATACACCTCATAAGCAGAATGTAGACACTGCTGAAGGGAATGCATCCACCTCTACCCACATTCCTGGTGTGGAGTTGGTTGTTGATCTTAATCTTACCAACTTGGGTATCAATGCTCGTGTGCCAGATAATCCTGAAATGAGGATTCACGATACCCACCCCCAGCAGAACATAATAGGAGATGTCCATCGCGGTGTGCAGACGCGTAATCAGCTGAGAAACAACCGGAATGCTGGTTTGTATTCAGCTATAAGAGAATCTGGTCAACAAAATGACTGGTCCTTCGCGTGTTACGTGTCACAAGAAGAACCAAAGTCGTGGAAAGAAGCATTGAAAGACAGTGCTTGGGTTGAAGCCATGCAGGAAGAATTACAGCAATTTCACAAGCTTGGTGTTTGGAAGCTTGTTGAAAAGCCTGAGAATTACAAGAAGATTGGCACTCGATGGGTCTTCAAATGCAAGAAAGACGACCGTGGAGTGGTTATTCGGAACAAAGCTCGTTTAGTCGTTCAAGGTTTTCGTCAGATAGAACGGATCGACTACAACGAAGTCTATGCACCAGTTGCACGTCTGGAAGCTATTCGGATCTTTCTGGCTTATGCCTCATTCAAAGGATTCAAGGTTTATCAGATGGACGTCAAAAGTGCATTTCTACATGGTGTGGTTGAAGAAGAGGTGTATGTCGAACAGCCTCCAGGTTTTGAAGACCCTGTCCATCCCGATCGGGTTTGGTTGCTCAACAAAGCTCTCTATGGTCTTCATCAAGCGCCACGAGCTTGGTATGCAACCTTATCTACATATCTGCTGGAGAATGGTTTTCGAAGAGGTCTTATCGATTGTACTCTCTTCATCAAAGAACAAGATGGAGATCTTCTTCTGGTCCAGGTATACGTTGATGATATTATTTTTGGTTCTACTAATGATGTTTTGTGTAGGAATTTCGAGCGCATTATGCAGGATAAATTCGAGATGAGTGCTATGGGGGAAATGAATTTCTTTTTGGGCCTACAAGTGCAACAAACGGAGTCTGGGATATTCATTCATCAGACTAAATATGTTGGTGACATCTTGAGCCGGTTCCAGATGTCCGATGCAACGCCCATTGGTACCCCATTGCCAACTAATCACGGAATAACTCCTGACTTGAAGGGTGAACCTGTTAGCCCCTCATACTATCGCGCGATGATCGGATCCCTTATGTACCTCACAGCATCAAGGCCAGATATAATGTACCCAACGTGCCTGCTTGCCAGATATCAAGTTAACCCGAAGGCCTCACATCTTGCAGCTGTCAAAAGGATTTTTCGTTATTTGAAGGCTTACCCCGACACCGGTCTGTGGTATCCTAGGGATAATAACTTTGACTTGGTCGCATTCAGTGATTCTGATTTTGGCGGATGCAAAATCGACGGCAAATCCACAACGGCTGGATGTCAGTTTTTAGGAAATCGCCTAGTCACATGGCAGTGCAAGAAGCAGACATGCGTCGCTACATCAACATGCGAAGCTGAGTACATTGCTGCCTCAAGTTGTTGCTCCCAAGTTCTTTGGATCCAACAACAATTGCGGGACTACGGTTTTGAATTCCTAACTACTCCTATATACGTTGATAATTCTGCTGCTTTAGATATCACTAAAAATCCTGTGCAGCATTCAAAGACCAAACACATCGAAATCAAATATCACTTCATACGTGATTGCTTTGAGAAAAGGCTAATCGATGTTGTTAAGGTCCACACCGATGACCAACGTGCCGACTTATTTACCAAAGCTTTTGACAAATCTAGATTTGACTTCTTATTATTGGTAAATGGCATTAAGGTCAAGCAAGAGTAAACCAACATCGGAAAATCATTCTTGTAAATATCTTTGTGTGTTTTAAATTTATCTTAGTTTATTGATTTTAGGGGGAGTAAATCCAAAAATCTGAAAATCCAAAAACATCGAAAAATTTCAAAAACACAAAAACAATAGAAAAGCAAAAATGAGTTTCCTGGCGAGCAAAAGAGAAAATGATAGTACATCAGTGGTCTATCCAAACCTCTTTAAACCTTAAATGAAAAACGATAAGCAGCTCTATATAAGATGTATCGGTAGGCTCACAATCATTTTAAAGTGTGCAGGGTGATATAAATCTTAATCGACTGAAGACCAGGTGGGAACCACTCATTGGCATATGGTCTTAGTACCGAAATTTCGTTTGATAGATTGCCGAGGTTCTGAGATATTCGGTCTTTATGCTGCTTATCATCTGGGTATCATGGTTGTATCTTTTACCGGAAAAATAACGGGGACGCAAGTCTAGATCTTCCATGATACTATACATACGTGTACATATTACATACTGCATTCGACCTCAATAAGTGATAAACAATCACATGTCCAAAACAAATAAGTGATAAAATATCACATTTATCCGGGTGTCAAGTTCGTCTCTCTGCTGTACGGAAGTACTGACCTGTTCATGGACTTGCACTTGTGCCCTCATGCATATGAAAATCAAGTTCCTCATCAATAAGTGATTATATCACATAGGGCTTGTTTTCAAATCAAAATAAGTGAGTATCTCACAGCTTATACGGTCAAACAGATGATAATCGGTATACTCACCGGTAAGATGAACCCTCGTGCATACCTTGATACGGGAATGTGTCGTGATGTGGATGAACACCGGTCGGTAAGTATAAATCATACCTTAACGTATCCCCTCGCCATGATTACATCTGATAAGTTGAGCTTAAGTGGACAACAATACCGATAATTGTTATAGGATGCTTATCTTAATGTTAACTAACTGAACAACAAGAGTGTTTTGGCATGACCGTACACTGATATGATTCTCTTACCCTCGAAACTCGCAAAAAGAATGTTTGTATATATTTATTTATTTACTGCTTAACGTTTATTGTTTTCTTTTAAACAGTTTCGTCGTTTGGTGCATATCAGCACGACATTAGCGGTGATGTCGTTTGATAACACTCAAAGGATTTTAAATTGTTGTCTTTTAATTTCAAAAATTCCAAAAAGATTTTAGGCTTGTTTTAATATAAACTTTGTAAAAGCCAAAAAGATTTTATTTCTATTTTATTTTCGATCGTACGATGTTGGAGCTCGAGTCTTCGTTACCTGAAACCTGAACGAAAACCGAACTGACTTAATCTTCATAAACGGTCGAAATTTGCAAGTTTTGAAAGTTAAACTAAAATTGACAAATTTATTAAACTTTCAAACTGTCGGACGGTGTTTGATTGTGACATGGTCATACGTGTGTCATTTGCTTATGCTAACTATATTCCAAGCAGTTGTTCTCATTACGCGTTTAGATTTCTTGCATGTGCAGATTCTAAAGGCAAGGAGAACATAGTCGATGACAAGCTTCGGAATGAAGACACAACGTGAAGGCACTCAACTGATGAAGATGATCGAGTTGCCGCTGGCCATCATCAACACCACAAGGATCTCACTTCATAAAGATAAAGTTTTTCACGAGCATAACTCAAGGGGGAGCTTATGTTAAGGGGGAGTTTGTCAACACACTTCCTACGTGATATGGGTAGTTTGTTGATACACTCTCTGCTTTCAAGACGTGAAGACTTTGAAGATCCTCCGACATTAAAGACCTGAAAGGACATCAGAGTTTTGAAAACTCGAAGACCAAAGACCATCGAAGTTCGAGACGAGTCTACAACTACAGAAGATAAAGACAAAGCTACAGCCAAGGGGGAGTTTGTTGGTGCACTTGTGTCTGTACTTTGTCTGTATTCGGTCACGATGTAAACGATGTCCTTGTCAGTCATGTAAGTTGACCAAGTCAACCATCCTCCGGTTTGACTTGGGCAACAGTTTGTAAATGTTGAAGGATGTTCTGTGTCGAAGGATAGCTCATCGAAGGATATTGTAGATCCTTCGATGGAATCGAAAGATAGGCTTCGAATGATAGACCTCGAAAGGTGATCTTTCGAGGTCCCTGCAGATCCTTCGAATGCCTTGTCATCGATAGATGATCCTTCGGACCATCTATCGGATCCTTCGGACCAGACATCATGGGCTGGGTATAAATACCCATGCAGTGTGTTGAGTGTAGATAGATGCACACAGACAAGAGACTTGAGAGCTCGAGAGCATTCTGTTCGAAACACACACACACATAGTGAGAGTTTGCAAGTTAGATTTGTAAACATTGTGCTTGTAACTTGAACCTTCATACGTATTAATACAGTGGTGTTAATCGGTGAACTCTTGTGTGTTTGTTTCTCTACTTGCTTCATCTCGGTTTGCTTGCTAGCTTGGATTCCGCACTCGCTAGTAGGTTTGTATAACAAGGTTTAGGTTCGTCATCCTCCGCGAAAAGGGACCTACAGTTAGGTTATTACGCAATAAGTTAATCACACTTGAAAGGCTTGTGCTTGATTCAGAAGGTTCATTGGACATAAAGCAGTACATTGATGCAACACATGAACATAAACTCATAAAAGATGAGTTAAAGAATGGAGCTGCCATGCGAAAGGAATTCAAGGGAAGTGCTAACAACCGTCAGGAGATTTCGAGTATTATAAAGCAAAAGGTTGAGAGGCATGAACTTAGGTTGAAGAAGGTGATGAATGCACCATGGTAGGCTCTATCATTGAGTCATTAAGTTGGTTTTCTTTTTATGATGAACTGTAAAACCTATGAATAATAAACCACATTTAGTGAACCACATCTTTTTATACAGCTTACTGTTGACGCAGATTTTGTGTCCTATGCTTGTCGAATAGATTAGATTTTATTTTACGTTGAATATGTAACAGTTAGTGAAATGGTCAAACGAATGTGTTTTGACCCGCTCGTTTGAAGTGGTCAAACGAGAGGGTAATGTGTTCGACCGTGTGTGTGTGCACGTGAAATGGGTGTGGGTATAAATACCACCCTTGTCTTTCATTTGCACTAGAGAGATAGTTAGAGAGTGTGGTGAGTTCATTTGAGAGTTCACATTGAGCTTTATTGTGTGGGGGAGAGATCACCACTTGGTCTCTCCCCGGATGTATACTCCTTTGGTATTAGTTCGGTTATCATATAATCGGGCCGATTTGTAATGTTTTACTACCGATTAATACAAAGAAGTTGTGTTTATCCATCTCTAATCTCTCCCGTCTTGAACTGATCTCACACTAATCACGGTTTCGGTCCTAAAATTGGTATCAGAGCCATGGTGCCCGATTTAGTAAATCTAACCGTTTACTAAGAGCCATGGTGCCCGATTTAGTAAATCTAACCGTTTACTAAGTCACATGTGCTCTAGATCTATGATTTTAGTGGTTTTTGTTCAAGATGTAAAAATATGGTGAAATAAGAAAAACCCAGATTTGAACCCGCATATGCAGATCTGTGATGGAACGGACTGTACAAAAGGTTTGGGTTTTGTATTTCACACTAGAAAATCAAGTTATCATCATCAAATATCATATATACAATGTTTTTATACAGATCTGCAGAATAAACAGTGGCTGTGTTCTTGAGATGTTCTTGGCGGCTGTTAAGAAATTTTAGGGTTTCCGACGAAACCCCATTTCCCCTGGACATGACGAAACGCCCCGCCCACGAAACTCCTGAATATCCTGTTTCGTCGGCTTCCTTATTTCGTCGACCTGGTCATAGTTTCGTCGGCTCCTTGGCTGATTATCAGCTAGTATCGCAGAAAGAGAAAGGATGTTGGCTGCTGTTCTTTGTTTATCGAAGATGACAAAAGAAGAGGAAGATACCAAGATGATGTCAGCTGGTTGCTATTGTGTATCGAAGAGGAGAAGAACGGGGTTTTGGGAAATTGAGAGAGACTTGAAATTAGGGAGGTTGTCTGCTCCTGTGGTTGGAATTGCAAAGATTAAAAAAAAGGGGGTTTATTGGATGCTGATGTTGTATGGCATAGAGAGAGTGAAGGGTTTGATGATGTCTGCACAATTTGTATTTGGGGATTGGAGTGATGATTTACAGTTGTTGCTCTGTTTTGTATCGAAGAGAGAGAGAGAGAGAGTCTGGAAGATGATTGTCGGCTGGTGACAAGTTGAAGGGTTTTTAATGTTTGAATGGGCCTTTGGTTGTATGTCTCAAGACCAATGTTTAGAGAATGATGAAATATTTATTTTGGGCCTGCATAATTGATGAATTTTATGGATTTTCTTTTTATGGATCCACTTATTTATAAAACATCATAATGATGTTTGGTTGGATTTTTTTTTGGGGGCCAAATATCTATGTTTCTAGGATGAAACATGGATGACCCGCTTCTATTTGTGAGTTGCAAAGTGGGGTCGGGTGTTCGCAAAGGATATTTGAATCGAACTTTAACGTCAATTTGTACGGGTTCGGGAGCGCGCGGGATCACTTTAAAATGATGAAAGCAGATGATGATATTTTTTGAAAAATGTGGGGTAGTCACGGTTACCGATGCAAACGTCAAATTTTGGTGACTTGACTATTATGGGCCAAAAACCAAAATGGTATGTTCACTTCCGCACGTCAATGTTTGTGATTGTTATCGGTTATTCGTAAATGTTTGAAAACATTTTGTTTATTGTCATATTCTCGCATTTGAAAACGAACGTATGAACCTGAACCTGGAATGTCAATACCGATCCTAACGAGTTCACAAAGTCTTTGGAGGGATACAAGTCGGATCCTACAGGGTACTAGGCGAAATTTCTTTATCAACTAGAATATGCAACGATGAAATCTTTTTGTTTATTGTCATATTCTCGCATTTGGTAACAAATGAATGAACCTAGAAGGTCAACACCGGTCCTAACGAGTTCACAAAGTCTTTGGAGGGATACAAGTCGGATCCTACGGGGTACTAGGGGACGTTCTTATTCAACTAGAATATGCAAAGAAGAAAGTCGTTTTGGTGATTTTTCGAACAACCGAGAACATTCAATGAAGATTGATGACAGTTCCGCTCAGTGGAGGGGAATTGGTGAACATTTGAAGATAAATTCTACTCAGTGGAGAGAATTTGTTCTGTGAAATTGATGACAGTTTCTTTGAAGTGGAGGGAATCTGTTAAGGTTTAGAGATCTTACCAAAGAAATGGGGGGATAAAATTTTTCATATGTTGAATTTCTTCGGTAAATTTCTAAACGCAATCACAGGTTGCATAGTTTGTCTTATGACAGATCAAGACATGATGCAGTTTTTTAAAGAATGGAACCCTTATCAAATGCCGGTTGGAGTATTGGAAGATCAGCGGAAGATCGGTCAATTGAGCCTTGTGAGGAAATTGCACAACACCCAACACGGATACGCGTACTTTGAGGGGGAAATATTATACAAGGAGCGTCAAGATACTACTTATCTGGATCATCGGTCAAGGGGGAATTTGTTGACACATAGAAGATAAATACTTGACTGAAGATCGATTGCAGTTGCATTTTCAGCATTCGACAGCAACGGACAAGGGGGAATTGTTGATGCAGATTTTGTGTCCGATGCTTGTCGAATAGATTAGATTTTATTTTACGTTGAATATGTAACAGTTAGTGAAACGGTCAAACGAATGTGTTTTGACCCACTCGTTTGAAGTGGTCAAACGAGAGGGTAATGTGTTTGACCGTGTGTGTGTGCAAGTGAAATGGGTGTGGCTATAAATATCACCCTTGTCTTTCATTTGCACTAGAGAGATAGTTAGAGAGTGTGGTGAGTTCATTTGAGAGTTCACATTGAGCTTTATTGTGTGGGGGAGAGATCACCACTTGGTCTCTCCCCGGATGTATACTCCTTTGGTATTAGTTCGATTATCATATAATCGGGCCGATTTGTAATGTTTTACTACCGATTAATACAAAGAAGTTGTGTTTATCCATCTCTAACCTCTCCCTTCTTGAACTGATCTCACACTAATCACGGTTTCGGTCCCGAAACACGCTCCTACACTTACCATATCTTGGAAAAACTCCTTTGTGAGAATTGATAGAGCTTACCATGGGGCACTCACCACCTTCTTGAACCTAAGTTCTTTTATCTCAATTTATGCTTTAAAAAACCCGAAATCTCCTGACAGTTTGTAGCACTTCCTTCCAACTCCTTACGCATGCCATTTACTTTCATTAACTCATCTTTATGCGTTTATGTTCATGTGTTGCCTCCATGTACTGCTTTATGTCCAATGCACCTTCAAGCGTTTCAAGTGTGATTAATATATCGTGTAATAACCCAACTTTCATGCCAAAACCTTCCAAAGCTTTGAGGTACTTATCCCATTTATCAAACTCATCCTTAGCTGTGCTGAGCTTGCTCTTCTTAATCTCACCAGCAATCTCTACGATTAGAACGATTCATACCAACCACTAACCTGTCATACAAGTCTTCCGGATGAAGAAATTCTTTCTTATAAAAGCATAGTTTGTAGTAGCCCATTCTAACATCATCGGTTAGCTGATGGTCGATCCTGACTTCCATTGACCAGAACACCAGAGAAGTCTTCAAAAGAGTTGACTTTTCGAATGAAATTTGGGTTCGGTTGGTCTAGAAAATTTAAGAACCTCTGAACCAACCTCTTCATTACCGTTTCCGAGATGTCCGATAAGGTGCCGAGATGTCCGATAAGGTGGCCACCTTATCGGACATCTCGGAAACGGTATTGAGAGGATGGTTTAGAAGTTCTAGAATGTTCCAGACCTACCGAACCCCAACTTTCATTCGAAGAAACCAACTCTTTTGAAGACTTACGTATTCTGGTCAACGTAGTGAGCATTGACCATTAGCTAACCGATGATGTTAGGATGGGCTACTACAAACTATGCTTGTATAAGAAACAATTTCTTCATCCGGAAGACGTGTATGACAAGTGAGTGGCAGGTATGATTTGTCTACTAACCATAGAGATTGCTGGTAAGATTAAGAAGTGCAAGCTCACCACAACTAAGGAAGAGTTTGATAAATGGGTTAAGTACCTGAAAGCTTTTGAGAATTTTGCCATGAAAGTTGGGTTTTTACGCGATAAGTTAATCACACTTGAAACGCTTGTGCTTGATTCAGAAGGTGCATTGGACATAAAGCAGTACATGGAGGCAACACATGAACGTGAACTCGTCAAAGATGAGTTAAAGAATGTAGCTGCCATGCGTAAGGAGTTGAAGGGAAGTGCTAACAACCGTCATGAGATTTCGGGTATTATAAAGCAGTATTTTGAGAGGCATGAACTTAGGTTGAAGAAAGTGGTGAATGCACCATGGTAGGCTCTATCATATCGTCATTAAGTTGGTTTTCTTTTTATGGTGAACAGTAAAACCTAGGAATAATGAACCACATTTAGTGAACCACATCTTGTTTTACAGGTTACCATATCTTGGAAAAACTCTTTTGTGAGAATTGATAGAGGTTACGATGGTGCATTCACCACCTTCTTGAACCAAAGTTCTTGTATCTCAAATTTCTGCTTTAAAATTCCCCAAATCAACTGACAGTTTTTAGCACTTACTTTCAACTCCTTACGCATGGCATTTACTATCTTTAACTCATCTTTATGCGTTTATGTTCATGTGTTGCCTCCATGTACTACTGCTTTATGTCCAATGCACCTTCTGAATCACGCACAAGCGTTTCAAGTGTGATTAACTTATCGTGTAATAACCCAAATTTCATGCGAAATCCCTCGAAAGCTCTCTGGTACTTATCCCATTTATCAAACGCTTCCTTAGCTGTGCTGATCTTGCACTTCTTAATCTCACCAGCTATCTCTACGGTTAGAACGACTCACACCAACAACTAACCTGTCATACACGTCTTCCGGATGAAGAAATTCTTTCTTATAAAAGCATTGTTTGTAGTAGCCCATTCTAACATCATCGATTAGCTAATGGATCCTGACTCCATTGACCAGAACACCAGGGATGTCTTCAAAAGAGTTGACTTTTCCAATAAACATGGGGTTCGGTTGGTCTAGAATATTCAAGAACCTGTAAACAAACCTCTTCAATACCGTTTCCAAGATGTCCGATAAGGTTTATCGGCCATCTTGGAAACCGTATTGAGAGGATGGTTTAGAAGTTCTAGAATGTTCCAGACCAACCGAACCCCATCTTTCATTCGAAGAAGCCAAATCTTTTGAAGACTTATGTATTCTGGTCAACGTAGTGAGCATTGATCATCAGCTAACCGATGATGTTAGGATGGGCTACTACAAACTATGCTTGTATAAGAAAGAATTTCTTCATCCGGAAGACGTGTATGACAAGTTAGTGGTGGGTATGATTTGTGTACTAACCGTAGAGATTGCTGGTAAGATTAAGAAGTGCAAGCTCACCACAACTAAGGAAGAGTTTGATAAATGGGTTAAGTACCTGAAAGCTTTTGAGAATTTTGCCATGAAAGTTGGGTTTTTACGTGATAAGTTAATCACACTTGAAACGCTTGTGCTTGATTCAGAAGGTGCATTGGACATAAAGCAGTACATGGAGGCAACACATGAACGTGAACTCGTCAAAGATGAGTTAAAGAATGTAGCTGCCATGCGTAAGGAGTTGAAGGGAAGTGCTAACAACCGTCATGAGATTTCGCGTATTATAAAGTAGAATTTTGAGAGGCATGAACTTAGGTTCAAGAAAGTGGTGAATGCACCATGGTAGGCTCTATCATATCGTCATTAAGTTGTTTTTCTTTTTCTGGTGAACAGTAAAACCTATGAATAATGAACCACATTTAGTGAACCACATCTTGTTTTACAGGTTACCATATCTTGGAAAAACTCTTTTGTGAGAATTGTTAGAGGTTACGATGGTGCATTCACCACCTTCTTGAACCAAAGTTCTTGTATCTCAAATTTCTGCTTTAAAATTCCCCAAATCAACTATCAGTTTTTAGAACTTACTTTCAACTCCTTATGCATGGCATTTAGTTTCTTTAACTCATCTTTATGCATTTGTGTTCATGTGTTGCCTCCATGTACTGCTTTATGTCCAATGCACCTTCTGAATCAAGCACAAGCGTTTCAAGTGTGATTAACTGATCGTGTAATAACCTAACTTTCATGCCATAACCCTCGAAAGCTTTGAGGTACTTATCCCATTTATCAAACTCTTCCTTAGTTGTGCTGAGCTTGCACTTCTTTATCTCACCAGCAATCTCTATGGTTTGAACAATTCATACCAACCACTAACCTGTCATACACGTTTTCTGAATGAAGAAATTCTTTCAAATACAAGCATAATTTGTAGTAGCCCATTCTAACTTCATCGGTTAGCTGATGGTCGATCCTGACATCCATTGACTAGAACACCTGGGAAGTCTTCAAAAGAGTTGACTTTTCCAATGAAATTTGGGGTTCGGTTGGTCTAGAATATTCAA
Organism: Helianthus annuus; assembly: GCF_002127325.2. Lineage (NCBI taxonomy): Eukaryota > Viridiplantae > Streptophyta > Magnoliopsida > Asterales > Asteraceae > Helianthus > Helianthus annuus. Next base: position 101,948,128 of record NC_035441.2, on the reverse strand, counting down.
GAACCTCTGAACCAACATCTTCATTCCGTTTCCAAGATGTCCGATAAGGTGGCCACCTTATCGAAGTTCTAGAATGTTCTAGACCAACCGAACCCCTTCTTTCATTCGAAGAAGCCAACTCTTTTGAAGACTTCAGTATTCTGGTCAACGTAGTCAGCATTGACCAACAGCTAACCGATGATGTTAGGATGGGCTACTACAAACTATGCTTGTATAAGAAAGAATTTCTTCATCCGGAAGACGTGTTTGACAAGTGAATTAGTGGTGGGTATGGTTTGTCTACTAAGTGTAGAGATTGCTGGTAAGATTAAGAAGTGCAAGCTCCCCACAACTAAGGAAGAGTTTGATAAATGGGATAAGTACCTGAAAGCTTTTGAGAATTTTGCCATGAAAGTTGTGCTTGATTCAGAAGGTGCATTGGACATAAAGCAGTACATGGAGGCAACACATGAACGTGAACTCGTCAAAGATGAGTTAAAGAATGTAGCTGCCATGCGTAAGGAGTTGAAGGGAAGTGCTAACAACCGTCATGAGATTTCGCGTATTATAAAGTAGAATTTTGAGAGGCATGAACTTAGGTTCAAGAAAGTGGTGAATGCACCATGGTAGGCTGTATCATATCGTCATTAAGTTGTTTTTCTTTTTCTGGTGAACAGTAAAACCTATGAATAATGAAACACATTTAGTGAACCCCATCTTGTTTTACAACTTACCATATCTTGGAAAAACTCCTTTGTGAGAATTGATAGAGCTTACCATGGCGCATTCACCACCTTCTTGAACCTAAGTGCTCGCATCTCAAATTTCTTCTTTAAAATAACCGAAATATCCTGACAGTTTTTATCACTTCCTTTCAACTCCTTACGCATGGCATTTACTTTCTTTAACTCATCTTTATGCGTTTATGTTCATGTGTTGCCTCCATGCACTGCTTTATGTCCAATGCACCTTCTGAATCAAGCACAAGCATTTCAAGTGTGATTAACTGATCGTGTAATAACCTAACTTTCATGCCATAACCCTCGAAAGCTTTGAGGTACTTATCCGTTTTATCAAACTCTTCCTTAGTTGTGCTGAGCTTGCACTTCTTAATCTCACCAACAATCTCTTTGGTTTGAACAATTCATACCAACCACTAACCTGTCATACACATTTTCTGAATGAAGAAATTCTTTCATATACAAGCATAGTTTGTAGTAGCCCATTCTAACATCATCGGTTAGCTGATGGTCGATCCTGACATCCATTGACTAGAACACCAGGGAAGTCATCAAAAGAGTTGACTTTTCCAATGAAATTTGGGGTTCGGTTGGTCTAGAATATTCAAGAACCTCTGAACCAACCTCTTCATTACCGTTTCCAAGATGTCCGATAAGGTGGCCACCTTATTCGAAGAAGCCAACTCTTTTGAAGACTTACGTATTCTGGTCAACGTAGTCAGCATTGACCATCAGCTAACCGATGAGTTAGGATGGGCTACTATAAACTATGCTTGTATAGGAAAGGATTTCTTGATTCGGAAGACGTGTATGACAAGTTTGTGGTGGGTATGATCTTTCTACTAACCGTAGAGATTGTTGGTAAGATTAAGAAGTGCAAGCTCACCACAACTAAGGAAGAGTTTGATAAATGGGATAAGTAGCTGAAAGCTTTTGAGAATTTTGCCATTAAAGTTGGGTTATTACGCGATAAGTTAATCACACTTGAAACGCTTGTGCTTGATTCAGAAGGTGCATTGGACATAAAGCGGTACATGGAGGCAACACATGAACATAAACTCAGCAAAGATGAGTTAAAGAATGTAGCTACCATGCGTAAGGAGTTGAAGGGAAGTGCTAACCCCCATCAGGAGATTTCGGGTATTATAAAGCAGAAAGTTGAGAGGCATGAACTTAGGTTCAAGAAGGTGGTGAATGCACCATGGTAGGCTCTATCATATCGTCATTAAGTTGGTTTTCTTTTTATGGTGAACTGTAAAACCTATGAATAATGAACCACATTTAGTGAACCACATCTAGTTTTACAGGTTACCATATCTTGGAAAAACTCTTTTGTGAGAATTGATAGAGCTTACCATGGTGCATTCACCACCTTCTTGAACCAAATTTCTTGCATCTCAAATTTCTGCTTTAAAATACCCGAAATCTCCTGACAGTTTTAGCACATACTTTCAACTCCTTACGCATGGCATTTACTTTCTTTAACTCATCTTTATGCGTTTATGTTCATGTGTTGCCTCCATGTATTGCTTTATGTCCGATGCACCTTCTGAATCAAGCACAATTGTTTCAAGTGTGATTAACATATCGTGTAATAACCTAACTTTCATGCCAAAACCCTTAAAAGCTTTGAAGTACTTATCACATTTATCAAACTCTTCCTTAGCTGTGCTGTGCTTGCACTTCTTAATCTCGCCAACAATCTCTATACGGTTAGAACGATTCATACCAATCACTAACCTGTCATACACGTCTTCCGAATGAAGAAATTCTTTCTTATACAAGCATAGTTTGTAGTAGCCCATTCTAACATCATCGGTTAACTGATGGTCGATCCAGGTTAGCTGATGGTCGATCCTGACATCCATTGACAAGAACACCAGGGAAGTCTTCAAAAGAGTTGACTTTTCAAATGAAATTTGGGGTTCGGTTGGTCTAGAATATTCAAGAACCTCTGAACCAACCTCTTCATTACCATTTCCAAGATGTCCGATAAGGTGGCCACCTTATCGAAGTTCTAGAATGTTCTAGACCAACCGAACCCCATTTTTCATTCGAAGAAGCCAACTCTTTTGAAGACTTCCGTATTCTGGTCAACGTAGTCAGCATTGACCATTAGCTAACCGATGATGTTAGGATGGGCTACTACAAACTATGCTTGTATAAGAAAGAATTTCCTCATCCGAAAGACGTGTATGACAAGTTAGTGGTGGGTATGATTTGTCTACTAACAGTAGAGATTGCTGGTAAGATTAAGAAGTGCAAGCTCCCCACAACTAAGGAAGAGTTTGATAAATAGGATAAGTACCTGAAAGCTTTTGAGAATTTTACCCTGAAAGTTGGGTTTTTACGCGATAAGTTAATCACACTTGAAACACCTGTGCTTTATTCAGAAGGTGCATTGGACATAAAGCAGTACATGGAGGCAACACATGAACATAAACTCATCAAAGATGAGTTAAAGAAGGCAGCTGCCATGCGTAAGGAGTTGAAGGGAAGTGCTAACAACGGTCAGGAGATTACGGGTATTATAAAGCAGAAAGTTGAGAGGCATGAACTTAGGTTCAAGAAGGTGGTGAATGCACCATGGAAGGCTCTATCATGTCGTCATTAAGTTGGTTTTCTTTTTATGGTGAACTGTAAAACATCTTGTTTTACAGCTTACCATATCTTGGAAAAACTCCTATGTGAGACTTGATAGAGGTTACCATGGAGCATTCACCACTTTCTTGAACCTAAGTTCTTGCATCTCAAACTTCTGCTTTAAAATACCCGAAATCTCCTGATAGTTTTTAGCACTTTCTTTCCACTCCTTACGCATGGACGTTACTTTCTTTAACTCATCTTTATTCATTTATGTTCATGTATTGCCTCCATGTAGTGCTTTATGTCCAATGCACCTTCTCAATCAAGCATAAGCGTTTCAAGTGTGATTAACTTATCGTCTCATAACCCAACTTTCATGCCAAAAATCTCGAAAGGTTTCAGGTACCTATCCCATTTATCAAACTCTTCCTTAGCGGTGTTGAGCTTGCACTTCTTAATCTCACCAGCAATCTCTACAGTTAGAACGATTCGTACCCACCACTAACCTGTCATATGCGTCTTCCAGATCAAGAATTTCTTTCTTATACAAGCATAGTTTGTAGTTGCCCATTCTAACATCATCGGTTATCTGATGGCCGATCCTGACTCCATTGACCAGAACACCAGGGAAGTCTTCAAAAGAGTTGACTTCTTCGAATGAAATATGGGGTTCGGATGGTCTAGAATATTCTAGACCCTCTGAACCAACCTCTTCATTGAACATCTTGGAAACGGTAATGAAGAGAATGGTTCAAAAGTTCTAGAATGTTCCAGACCAACCGAACCCCATCTTTCATTCGAAGAAGCCGACTCTATTGAAGACTTCGTATTCTGCTCAATGTAGTCAGCATTGACCATCAGCTAACCGATGATGTTAGGATGGTCTACTACAAACTATGCTTGTATAAGAAAGAATTTCTTCATCCGGAAGATGTGTATGACAAGTTAGTGGTGGGAATGACTCCGCTACTAACTGTAGAGATTTCTGGTAAGATTAAGAAGTGCAAGCTCACCACAGCATAGGAAGAGTTTGATAAACGGGATAAGTAACTGAAAGCTTTTGACGGTTTTGCCATGAAAGTTTTGTTTTTACGCGATAAGATAATCACACTTGAAACGCTTGTGTTGGATTCAGAAGGTGCATTGGACATAAAGCAGTACATGGAGGCAACACATGAACATAAACTAATCAAAGATGAGTTAAAGAATGTTGCTGCCATGCCTAAGGAGTTGATAGGAAGTGCTAACAACGGTATGGACATTTCAGATATTTTAAAGCGGAAAGTTGAGAGGCATGAACTTAGGTTCAAGAAGGTGGTCAATGCACTAGGCTCTATCAGAGAATCATTAAGTTGGTCTTCTTTTTATGGTAAACTGTAAAATCTATGAATCAAGCACAAGCGTTTCAAGTGTGATTAACATATCGTCTAGTAACCGAACTTTCATGCCAAAACCCTCGAAACTTTCGGGTAACTATCCCATTTATCAAACTCTCCTTAGCTGTGTTGAGCTTGCACTTCTTAATCTCACCAGCAATCTCTATGGTTAGACGATTCATACCTGCCACTCACTTGTCATACACGTCTTCCATATGAAGAAATTCTTTCTTATACAAGCAAAGTTTGCAGTAGCCCATTCTAACATCATCGGTTAGCTTATGGTCGATCCTGACTCCATTGACCAGAACACCAGGAAAGTCTTCAAAAGAGTTTACTTCTTCGAATGAAAGATCGGGTTCGGTTGGTCTAGAAAATTCTAGAACCTCTGTCCCAACCTCTTCATTACCGTTTCCAAGATAATCAAATCAGTGTACACATACCAAGTAATATTTATGTATTTCAAACAAAGTTAGAGTTTATTTTCCTCAAGTGGTTCTAGTATTCTTAAAGGTTTTCCACTAAATCAAAACCAGATTTATCTATGTAACAGTAATGGCAGTAACAACAGTAACATGAATGTCAAACTGAAGCAATTTCTTACGGTATTTGTATTTCGAGGACGACTCTCCTTTGGCGTATAATTTCGAGAACCAGCAAATCTTGTGTTTTCGAGGTTTACTCTGCCAAAAACACAACCACGTCTAGTGTTAACTAGCAGATTTCAAGCAAATACATTGACAATTCGATGAATAACATGTGACATATGATTACAGATACCGTTGAAGGATTGCAGGGAACATATGGATGAGAGTTTGAAATATTCATCAATTGAGATGAATTAAAGTTGTCTTCAGCATAAGAAGGGTTAAACCTGAGTTCATGCTTCTCAAATTTCTGGGTAATAGTAATGGCAGTAACAACATTAACATGAGTATAAAACTAAAGCAAATTCTTACCATATTAATACACCAGAACCCGCAAATCTAGTCGGCTTCGAACGCTTACTCTGTCAAAAACACAACCAGGTCCAGTATTGACAAATCCGTGAATAATATGTAACAACATATGATTAAAGATACCGATGAAGGATTGCAGGGAACATGCAGCTGAGAGTTTGAAGTATTCGTCTATAGAGACGAAATAAAGTTCTCTTCAGTATAACTAGGGTTAAAGTCATTTCTAGTGGGATTAGGATCAGAAGATACGACGGCTAAGTTGAATTCGCTGGTTACTGGAGCTTGCATTATTAGAGGCTTTGATCATAGAGTGATTGAAGGGAAAACAGACAATGTTGGATCTTGTTGGTGTGCGTGCTTTTATAATCTTGATTGTAGTATATCATATTATGCAATACAATATAACATTGTATCATATTACATAAGATTACATCATATCATATTAGAGCATTCACATTGGGTTCTCTATTTTCATCTTTATGTATGAGTTAACTAAAGAACACCTTTAGTTAATGTGATATAAGATTACATCATATTATATTAGAGCATTCACATTGGGTTCTCTATCTTGATCATATTATATCTAAAACTCATAAAAATATAGAGAATTAATGTGTTGAGTGAATACGAATGCTAAATGTGAGGAATGGAAAGTAAGTCTTTAAATTTATTCCCTGTTTTAATTACTTAAATAATAAACCGATTTAGCCTAAACCATGCTCAGCATGAAAAACTACTCACTGGTGGAGGTCGAGCATTAGAAGCATGAAAAACTACTCACCAGTGGAGGTCGAGCCTTACAAGTAAAGTTTGATAACGTCTACCCATTTGAAAAGCTTTGTTGCCTTGCCTTTTGAGTCTCCTTTCTTCTTCATCACATGTAAGGTCACCTTACAGGCGGTTGTTTAATACCGACCTCTCATCACTTCTTCCTTTCTTCCCTTTCACCCATCACAGTTGTGGTGGCGGCTACAAAAAAAAAAAAAAAGCGTCGCGTTGTATATGACGGCTGGGGTTCTAACTGTAGGTTGTTTCTGCAAATCCTAGCGTGTGCTGGTTGACGACAATAAATCTAGTAATCAATAAGAAATTTATGTTAACTTAATAAATGTTACCAGATTGATTTTAGGCACCCATGACTCGTTTACTACCCCGAAATAGTTGTCTTCCCGGAATGGTGACATTTGTAATGTGTTGAAAGAAAAATAGTAGAATATAAAGATGCCAACAAGCCTTTACGAATCTTCTGTATGAAACTATTTGTAAACTTCGAAATTCAATATATACACCGCGTATAGCTCTATACGCAGTGTATAACTTTAATCACGTGCAAACACAATATCATAATATAGTCAAATTAGTCTGAGGTACGCCACTTAAAGGCATGTACGTGGCTTTAAAAGCTATCGTATAATCCCTGCATACAGACAGTATACTTGGCTTACATGTAATTAATTTGACGTTGTACGAGGTTGACTACATGGTCGGCATACATAAGGGTGAACAAATAGGAGAAGGGTGTGTGAATATGTAGAGCCAAGCCAAAATAGTTACCCGGAGTTACTTGTTTCTGAATATGCTCCCAAATGCAAAAGGCTATATCTACGTCACAATCAACTTCATTAGAACAATTTCCCTTTATATATAAACCTACAGAAGTAAGAACATTTGAGATTACTACACATGTATGTTATGATCCGTCTTAAGGCGTTTTAATTACCAATTGCCTCGCGCCTTAGGCACGTTCTTTTAGAACTACGTTAAGATAAACCTTTTAAAACCAAGGTTATAGAAAAGCATGCTATAAGTATTTCACCTTAAATTTGGTAGTTTCAACTAAATGGAAGAGCAAAACATCTCCAGTCGTCAATTATGTCCAACTCCAAAGTAATTCCAACCTAGACTAAGGCAACGTCTGCATATGCAAGATATTTAACTATCCATTGCTCTCCATTTTTACTTCAAGTGCAAATTTAATGTCTTCTTTTGCAAAAAAAAAAAAAAAAAAAAAAAAAAAAAAAGAATTGCACAAATGAACCGGGAGACCCTATGAATCACAGAGGGAGGGGGTCTATCTTGTTTTGTGATGTTTAAATAATAAGAGTGATTGCAAGCAGTTGAAGAGAGACAGAGAGAGATTAGTTTCCTCAAGTGGTTCTAGAAACAAATCAAATCACCGTACATACACAGGTACAAAGTGACAAACTATTTATTCCAAACAAAGTTAGAGATTATTTTCTTCAAATGGTTCAATCGATCTTAAACATATTCCACTAAATCATAACTAGATTTAACTACGCAACTGTAATGGCTGTAACAACAATAACACGAGCGTAAAATTAAAGCAAATTCTTACAAATATTCAGACCTGGACTTTCCTATTGCGTATGATTTCGAGAATCCGCAAATCTAGTCGGCATCGGTTTTGGATGTTTACTCTGTCAAAAACACAACAGATCCAGTGTTAACTTGCTGATTTCAAGCAAATACATAGATTAATCGTTGAATAACATGTAACAACTTATGATTAGACATACCGATGAAGGATTGTAGGGAAGATGTGCGGCTGAGAGTTTGCAAACTTCGTAAATTGAGATGAAATAAAGTAGTTGTCTTCAGCATAACTAGGGTTGAAGTCGTTTATGGTGAGATTTACGACGGCTAAGTTGAATTCTCTGGTTACTGGAGCTTGCACTATTAGAGGCTTTGATTGTAGAGAGATTGAAGGGAAAAGAGACAATGTTGGATCTTGTTGGCGTATGTGCTTTTATAGCCTTGATTGTAGTATAATATTGTATCATATTACATAAGATTACATCATATCATATTAGAGCATTCACATTGGGTTCTCTATTTTCATCTTTATGTATGAGTTAACTAAAAACACCTTTAGTTAATGTGATAATAAGATTACATCATATTATATTAGAGCATTCACATTGGGTTCTCTATCTTGATCATATTATATCTAAAACACATAAAAATATAGAGAATTAATGTGAGGAGTGAATACGAATGCTAAATGTGAGGAATGGAAAGTAAGTCCATAAATTTATTCCCTGTTTTAATTACTTAAATAATAAACCGGTTTAGCCTAAACCATGCTCAGCATGAAAAACTACTCACCAGTGGAGGTCGAGCATTAGAAGCATGAAAAACTACTCACCAGTGGAGGTGGTCGAGCATTAGATGTAAAGTTTGATAACGTCTCCCCATTTGAAAAGCCTTGTTGCCTTGCCTTTTGAGTCTCCTTTCTTCTTCATCACATGTAATGTCACCTTACAGGCGGATGTTTAATACCGACCTCTCATCACTTCTTCCTTTCTTCCCTTTCACCCATCACGAGATCCTTTGTTGGCCACAGTTGTGGTGGTGGATACAAAAAAAAGCTTCACATTGTATATGACGGCTGGGGTTCTAACTGTAGGTTGTTTCTGCAAATCCTAGCGTGTGCAAGTTGACGACAATAAATCTAGTAATCAATAAGAAATTTAAGTTAACTTAATAAATGTTACCAGATTGGTTTTAGGCACCCATGACTCGTTTACTACCCAGAAATAGCTGTCGTCCCGGAATGGTGACATTTGTAATGTGTTGAAAGAAAAATAGTAGAATATAAAGATGCCAACGAGCGTTTAAGAATCTTCTGTGTGAAACTATATGTAAACTTCGAAATTCAATATATACGCCGCGTATAGCTCTATACGCGGTGTATAACTTTAATCATGTGCAAACACAACATCATAATATAGTCAAATTAGTCTGAGGTACGCCACTTACAGGCATGTACGTGGCTTTAAAAGCTATCGTATAATCCCGTATAATCCCCGTATAATCCCTGCATACAGACTGTATACTTGGCTTACACGTAATTAATTTGACGTTGTACGAGGTTGACTACATGGTCGGCATACATAAGGGTGTACAAATATGAGAAGGGTGTGTGAATATGTAGAGCCAAGCCAAAATAGTTACCCGGAGTTGCTTGTTTCTGAATATGCTCCCAAATGCAAAAGGCTATATCTACATCACAATCAACTTCATTAGAACAATTTCTCTTTATATATAAACCTACAGAAGTTAGAACATTTGAGATTACTACACATGTATGTTGTGATCCGTCTTGAGGCGTTTTAATTACCAATTGCCTCGCAGCTAAGGCACATTCTTTTAGAACTACGTTAAGATGCACCTTTTAAAACCAAGGTTATAGAAAAGCATGCTATAAGTATTTCACCTTAAATTTGGGAGTTTCAACTAAATGGAAGAGCAAAACATCTCCAATCGTCAATTATGTCCAACTCCAAAGTATTTCCAATCTAGACTAAGGCTAGTCTACGTGCATGTGTTGATACATATTTTGTGGACGTGACTCGGTTCGGTTCAACTTGGTTCGGTTCGGCTCGGTTAGGTTCGGCTCAAGCCCGAAGTCGCGACATTCCTCCGTCGTGCGCCCCAGAGTTCGACACGCGAAGCACGGAGAGCCGCGAACCAATTCCCGCCGACACATCACCATGACATCATCATGATGATGTCATGATGATGTCATATGAAGACTTTAACATGTTCCAAGTTATTATATTGCATGCTATTGTCGAAAGCTTGCTGATGACGAAACTCAATCAAATTGAACATGTTTCGTCGACTTATGCGTGTGACAACACACTCAAGTTTCGTCGGCTGGTTCAAGTTTCGTCGACCTACTTCACGTTTCGTTTACTGTGCAGCTATATAAACAGCATCAGATCTGAACAGAAAGGGTGGACACATAGTGAGCACACCAAAGAGCCGGTAGGAGCTTAGAGAGAGAGTGTAGAGAGAGAGAGTTGTCTTTGTGCTTGTTCTTGTATCATCCTGTGTAGGTCCCTTTTCTCGGAGGATCGAGAACAAACCTAAACCTTGTTATACTAACCCACTAGCAAGTGCGGAATCCAAGCTAGTAGGCAAACCGGGATGAAGCAAGTAGAGAAACAAACACACAAGATTTCACCGATTAACACCACTGTATTAATACGTATGAAGGTTTACGGTTACAAGCACAACGTTTACAATCTGTTTGCAAACTCTCTAAAGTGTGTGTGTGTTTTCCAGCAGAGCTCTAACTCTCGGGTGTGTGTTCTCTCTAAGTGTCTGACTAAACCACAACACACTGCATGGATATATATACCCATACACAGCAGGTCCTGTCCGAAGGATGCGATAGATGGTCCGAAGGATCATCTATCGAGGACAACAAGCTCGAATGATCAGCATGGACCTCGAAGGATCATCCTTCGAGGTCTAATGGTCGAACCATGGTCGAACCATATCTTTCGAGCACCTCGAAGGATCAATATTATCCTTCGAGGTTATCCTTCGAGACAGACATTTATCTTTCTAACTGTTTAACCAAGTCAATCCGGAGGATGGTTGACTTAGTCAACTTACAGACTTAGGACATCGTTTACATTCAGACTGAATACAGACAAAGTACAGACACAAGTGCACCAACAAACTCCCCCTTGGCTGTAGCTTTGTCTTTATCTTGTCTTGATCTTCTATAGATGTAGACCCGTCTTGAACTTCGATGGTCTTTGGTCTTCGAGTTTCCAAAACTCTGATGTCCTTTCAAGTCTTCATAGTCGGAGGATCTTCAAAGTCTTCACGTCTTGAAAGCAGAGAGTGTATCAACAAACTACCCGTATCGTGTAGGAAGTGTGTTGACAAACTCCCCCTTAACATAAGCTCCCCTTTGAGTTATGCTCGTGAAAGGACTTTATCTTTATGAAGTGAGATCCTTGTGGTGTTGATGATGGTCAGCGATTACTCGGTCATCTTCATCTTTTGATCGCCTTCTCGTCGTGTCTTCATTCCAAAGCCTGTCATCGACCATGTTCTCCTAGCCTTTAGAATCTGCACATGCAAGAAATCTAAACGCGTAATGAGAACAACTGCTTGGAATAGATAGCATAAACAAATGACACACGAATGACCATGTCACAATCAACCACCGTCCGACAGTTTGAAAGTTTAATAAATTTGTCAATTTTAGCCTTTAACTTTCAAAACTTGCAAATTTCGACCGTTTATGAAGATTTAGTCAATTCGGTTTTCGTTCAGGTTTCAGGTAACGAAGACTCGAGCTCTAACATCGTACGATCGAAAATAAAGTAGAAGTAAAATCTTTTTGGCTTTTATAAAGTTTATATTAAAACAAGCCTAAAATCTTTTTGGTATTTTTGAAAGTAAAAGACAACAATTTAAAATCCTTTGAGTGTTATCAAACGACATCACCGCTAATGTCGTGCTGATATGCACCAAACGACGAAACTGTTTAAAAGAAAAACAATAAAAGTTAAGCAGTAAATAAATATATACAAACATTCTTTTTGCGAGTTTCGAGGGTAAGAGAATCATATCAGTGTACGGTCATGCCAAAACACTCTTGTTGTTCAGTTAGTTAACATTAAGATAAGCATCCTATAACAATTATCGGTATTGTTGTCCACTTAAACCCAACTTATCAGATGTAATCATGTTTAGAGGATACGTTAATGTATGATTTATACTTACCGACCGGTGTTCATCCACATCACGACACATTCCCGTATCAAGGTATGCACGAGAGTTCATCTTACCGGTGAGTATACCGATTATCATCTGTTTGACCGTATAAATTGTGAAATACTCACTTATTTTGATTTGAAAACAAGCCCTATGTGATATAATCACTTATTGATGAGGAACTTGATTTTCGTATGCATGAGGGCACAGGTGCAAGTCCGTGAACAGGTCAGTACTTCCGTACAGCAGAGAGACGAACTTGACACCCGGAAAAATGTGATATTTTATCACTTATTTGTTATGGACATGTGATTGTTTATCACTTATTGAGGTCGAATGCAGTATGCAATATGTACACGTATGTATAGTATCATGGAAGATCTTAGACTTAGTCTATTTATAGAAGCAACCATGATACCCAGATGATAAGCAGCATAAAGACCGAATATCTCAGAACCTCGGCAATCTATCAAACGAAATTTCGGTACTAAGACCATATGCCAATGAATGGTTCCCACCTGTTCTTCAGTCGATTAAGATTTATATCACCCTGCACACTTTAAAATGATTGTGAGCCTACCGATACATCTTATATAGAGCTGCTTATCGTTTTGCATTTAAGGTTTAAAGAGGTTTGGATAGACCACTGATGTACTATCATTTTCTCTTTTGCTCTCCAGGAAACTCATTTTTGTTTTTCTATTGTTTTTGTGTTTTTGAAATTTTTCGATGTTTTTGTATTTTCCGATTTTTGAATTTACTCCCCCTAAAATCAATAAACTAAGATAAATTTAAAAACACACAAAGATATTTACAAAAATGATTTTCCGATGTTGGTTTTACTCTTGCTTGACCTTAATGCCGTTTACCAATAATAAAAAGTCAAATCTTGATTTGTCAAATGCTTTGGTAAATAAGTCGGCACGTTGGTCATCGGTGTGGACCTTAACAACATCGATTAGCCTTTTCTCAAAGCAATCACGTATGAAGTGATATTTGATTTCGATGTGTTTGGTCTTTGAGTGCTGCACAGGATTTCTAGTGATATCTAAAGCAACAGAATTATCAACGTAAATAGGAGTAGTTAGGAATTCAAAACCGTAGTCCCGCAATTGTTGTTGGATCCAAAGAACTTGTGAACAACAACTTGAGGCAGCAATGTATTCAGCTTCGCATGTTGACGTAGCGACACACGTCTGCTTCTTGCACTGCCATGTGACTAGGCGATTTCCTAAAAACTGACATCCAGCCGTTGTGGATTTGCCGTCGATTTTACATCCGCCAAAATCAGAATCACTGAATGCGACCAAGTCAAAGTTATTATCCCTAGGATACCACAGACCGGTGTCGGGGTAAGCCTTCAAATAACGAAAAATCCTTTTGACAGCTGCAAGATGTGAGGCCTTCGGATTAACTTGATATCTGGCAAGTAGGCACGTTGGGTACATTATATCTGGCCTTGATGCTGTGAGGTACATAAGGGATCCGATCATCGCGCGATAGTATGAAGGGCTAACAGGTTCACCCTTCAAGTCAGGAGTTATTCCGTGATTAGTTGGCAATGGGGTACCAATGGGCGTTGCATCGGACATCTGGAACCGGCTCAAGATGTCTCCAACATATTTAGTCTGATGGATGAATATCCCAGACTCCGTTTGTTGCACTTGTAGGCCCAAAAAGAAATTCATTTCCCCCATAGCACTCATCTCGAACTTATCCTGCATGATGCGCTCGAAATTCCTACACAAAACATCATTAGTAGAACCAAAAATAATATCATCAACATATACCTGTACCAGAAGAAGATCTCCATCCTGTTCTTTGATAAAGAGAGTACAATCGATAAGACCTCTTCGAAAACCGTTCTCCAGCAGATATGTAGATAAGGTTGCATACCAAGCTCGTGGCGCTTGATGAAGACCATAGAGAGCTTTGTTGAGCAACCAAACCCGATCGGGATGAACAGGATCTTCAAAACCTGGAGCCTGTTCGACATATACCTCTTCTTCAACCACACCATGTAGAAATGCACTTTTGACGTCCATCTGGTAAACCTTGAATCCTTTGAATGAGGCATAAGCCAGAAAGATCCGAATAGCTTCCAGACGTGCAACTGGTGCATAGACTTCGTTGTAGTCGATCCCTTCTATCTGACGAAAACCTTGAACGACTAAACGAGCTTTGTTCCGAATAACCACTCCACGGTCGTCTTTCTTGCATTTGAAGACCCATCGAGTGCCAATCTTCTTGTAGTTCTCAGGCTTTTCAACAAGCTTCCAAACACCAAGCTTGTGAAATTGCTGTAATTCTTCCTGCATGGCTTCAACCCAGGCACTATCTTTCAAAGCGTCTTTCCACGACTTTGGTTCTTCTTGTGACACGTAACACGCGAAGGACCAGTCATTTTGTTGACCAGATTCTCTTATAGCTGAATACAAACCAGCATTCCGGTTGTTTCTCAGCTGATTACGCGTCTGCACACCGCGATGGACATCTCCTATGATATTCTGCTAGGGATGGGTATCATGAATCCTCATTTCAGGATTATCTGGCACACGAGCATTGATACCCAAATTATTCAGATTAAGATCAACAACCAACTCCACACCAGGAATGTGGGTAGAGGTGGATGCATTCCCTTCAGCAGTATCTACAATCTGCGTATGAGGTGTATCACCAGAGGCACCTTGAACAGGAGCAGCTGGAGCTGAAGATCCTTCAGCTGCATCATGATATTCATCATCTTCAGAAGAGTCATTATAGTCAGCAGCATCTTCAAAAACCTCATTTTGAACCATATTGTTGACAGACGTAGAAGCTTGAGAGTCTACAACAATAGGTCTAACCAATGGCGAGACTGCAGCGTTGTCACTTTCCAACAACATCCGAGCCGCTGCTGATTCTTCATCAAAGGTTGGCAGATTGAAGGAGTCAAATAGCCCATCATAATCGAACATCCACGGATCACCCGGAGCCCTAACAGGACTCGTGTACCTTTGAACCCTAACTTCGCTCCATAGCTCAATCTTTTTAGTAGCTAGATTCCAAACACGAAAATTCGGAGTAGCATATCCAAGGAAGAAACCCTCAATAGCTCTTGCACCAAACTTTCCATCCGGTTCAATCATAGTACAAGGAGCACCAAATGGTTCAAGGTAAGAAAGATCCGGTTTCCTTTTCTGAAGGAGTTCGAAACAAGTTTTGCCATGTCTCTTAACTGTAAGAACTCTGTTCAACGTGTAGCAAGCCGCCGATACAGCCTCTCCCCAGAATTGAATAGGGAGTTCCGACTCTACTAACATTGTTCTTGCAGTTTCAATAATAGTTCGATTCTTCCTCTCAGCGACACCATTTTGTTGTGGAGTATAACGAGAACTGTACTCATGAAGAATGCCTTTAGAAGTACAAAACTCATCCATAACTTGATTCTTGAATTCAGTTCCATTGTCGCTTCGGATCCTTTTTACTTTCAACGTATAGAGATTCTCCAACATTGTAAGAAGATCCTTGAGGATGCCAGGAGTTTCACTCTTGTGTGCCATAAAAGATACCCAAGAAAATCTAGAGTAGTCATCAGTAACTACTAAACAATAAGCATCACCAAACGTTGTCTTGTGCTTCATAGGTCCAAAAAGGTCCATATGAAGACGTTCGAGAGGCATGCTAACAGTGTTGATTTTCTTCAAGGGGTGAGACTTCTTTGTTTGCTTCCCCTTTTGGCACGAGACACAGATATCTTGTAAATGAAAACTTCTAACAGGCACACCATTCACAAGATTATTCTTCACCAAATGGTTCATTTTTCTCAAGTGAATATGTCCCATTCTTCTGTGCCAAGATATAGACTCCTTTTCTGTGGCTTTTGAGACAAAGCAAGTGACTTGTGCAGATGTAGTAATCGCTTGGCTCATGTCGAGAATATAAAGATCATTAACTCTCGGAGCCGATAAGAGAATCCATTCTTGTGGAATTTTGAATCCAGGCTTGAGCACATAACAGCCAGCGTCATCAAAAATCACTGAGAACTTTTTATCGCAGATTTGCGACACACTCAGAAGATTGTGATCAATTTGCTTCACATAATTGATCTTATCAAAGCACACGATACCATTGGAGATACTTCCTTCTCCAGTGATGTACCCGCCTTTATCACCCGCAAAAGCAACATACCCTCCTCTAATATTTCTCACGTCGTATAGGAGCCGTAAGTCGCCAGTCATGTGCCTGGATGCTCCACTATCAACAATCCAATGACTATTAATAGTTCCTCCTAGAACATCCTGCACATGTCAATTAAACACATCAGTTGAGAATGGGGACCCAAGCCTTAGTGGTCTTGGGTCGTCCCTTGGCATCACGATATGTAAACTCTATCTCTTGATGGTTTTCAAGAACAACTGCTCCCCCTGAATTGTCACCCGACTTAGGTAACCAAGTTTGTCTGTGCCTACCAGTTTTTGAAGATTCTGGTTGTACAGGTTGTGACACTCTTGGTTCCTTCTGAACTGTTTTAACTTCAGATTTTAAAGCTTTTTCAACAGTTTTTATGTTCTTACGTCGTTGTTTAGTTTCTTGTTCTTTTACAGTTCGTTTATCTTGTTTAGGTGAAACTGACCGACGTTGAGGGTGAACTGTTTCAGGTGGAGCTTTTTCAACAAATTTCTGCTTTTGAATACTTGGGCAATTTCTGATGATGTGCCCAATTGTTCCACACTTAAAACATTTTCTCCTTTCAACAAGCTTAGGAGATCTTGACTGACCACAAGATGTCGAGGTCGTGGACCCAGAGGTACTAGCCTTTTCATCACACCCTTTTGTGTGTTGAGTGTAATTGTTATCACTGTTCCGTTTTAAGATTGTGACTTGTTTTACAAAATCTGTATTAGATTTGTTTTCAAAAGTTTCAATCTTATCAGTACCCTTGGATGACACAAACTTGACATCCTTTTCTTTCTTTTGAACTCGAGCTCTTGTTGTTTCAGGCTTTTGAGCTCGATTGATTGGTTGTTTACCTTTAGAAGCACTAGGTTGTAGAGTGGTTGGAGATTTCTGATTCCTAAACTGTTTTCTAATTTCAGATTTAGGAATTGGATCACATTGTGTTACCACAATTCCTGGAAGAGTTTTTCCCAAAAATTTGTTTGCATTGTCTTCAAAGACTTTATCAATCAAAGATTTATTTACATTTTTGATTGGAAAAACGTGATCTGAATAGATTTTACTATCTCCAACCAAGGTATACAACACATTACTGCTTTTAACAGTAGACACCGCCTTCTTTTCAACCTTGACAGGATCTATCACTTGTTTCTCGACTGATGAAACGGCAGGAGTGTCAGGATCACACAGGATGTGATTCTCAATGGGAATGGCAACTCCTTTCATCTTGTTAAGTGAGTTATCCTGTTCACTCACATCCACTTCTGGTTCATCATCCGATGTCTCACAGTCCTCAATGATTGGAGAACTTTGATCCATGGATGTTGATGCTTCTTGTTGCTTTTCGGATGTGTTAGATGAACTGTCCGGTTTGAACCCTAGGCCAGTAGTAAATTCCTCAAAATCAAGAGGCACACTGGGTTCATACCGAGGCATTTCCTCCTCATCAGGCATCTTGGTATAATTGTTCATAACAGGGGGCGGACATTTCTTGTACCCTATGCCTTTCTGATTCCCTTTCAATTGTTGAACATCGATGATGTGATCAAGCACAAATCGGGAGTTAGAATAACTATCCAACTTCTGTTTGATCGCATCATGCTCAGATTTGGCAATGGCTAGTTGCTTCTTAGTTTCTTCCACAGTGTTAATATATTCATTTATACTTACTTGCTTGTGGTAAACTACTTTATTAACTTCGGAAACATTTTTCTTTAAAGTTTCAATTACTTCCTTAAAATCTTTTTCGTTCCGAGTTAAAGCCATATTCGCCTCTTTGCATTTCGATAGTTCAATAACCAAACTCTGATTATGACTATGAAGCTTTTCTGATTCAAGCTTCATCTCTGCACATGATTTACAAATACTAGGAGCAGGGGGTTCAGAAGTTACCTGACTAGTAGAGGCTGAGCCGTTTGCCATAAAGGCAGTTTGAAAAGAAAAAGCTCCATCTTCAGAGAATAGCTTTTCCATTTCCTTTGATGCAGTAGCAGCCTTCCTAATCAGAATTGATTTCTGACATTTAAGCTCATCAGCTTCATTCAGTAGCTCCTGAATATCATCATCTCCTTCTTCATTCACATCAGGCTCTGAGTGATTATCCCCAGAAACAGAGCCTTCTTCATCCGAACTGCCAGAATAACCAGAACTGTCATCGCTTCCAGAAGATTCTTCTTTTTGAACCTGCTCAATGACCTTAGCATACAATGCAGTTCCACTTCCCTGATCTCCTTCACCAAACTGCACTGACCAGTCACATCCTTCATCAGCTTGAACAGCTAAAGCCCGATTGTGATTGGTAGATCCAGGCTGTCCCTGATTGTTGTTCACTGCCACCATCCTCCGTTCACGGTTTTCTTGTTGGGCATTCACATTCGTCTGGTTTCTGAAAGGGTTGTGATTGCCGTGTTTTGTTGGTCGAGTGCACTCACGTTTAAAGTGCCCTTTCTCGCCACAATTAAAGCACGTGACGGCATTAATATCAAACCCATACTTCGTGTTTTTCTTTCCTTCCAACGAAGTTCTTCCAGTTCGTGCCATGAAATCTTTCGCCCTTCTAACCGCACTAGCAAAAGCCCATTTAATATCCATCAACTCCATTTCTTCCTTGTCGATCTGATCATAATCTTCATTGGTCATGTTGATGTTTCCAAGCTGACCTGCTACCAAACCACAGTAAGCACTGACCATGGTGTTGATAATCTCCATATGTTCCTTAGCAACTTCAATGCTAAGGTGTGAAAGATTTGAGTTGTCGACTCGGATTGTGTGATGACTTTGGGGTTGAGGTTGAGGATTGCTTGTATAGTGAGCTTGCTGTTGTTGTTGTTGAGGTTGTGGTTGTGGCTGTGTTGGAACAGGAATGTAAGACCTCGGATCGAATTGAGGTTGTGGTGGAGCAGCTGTTGACTGAGGAAACGGAAAGGAACTTGAACTTGTATTGGACACAAATGCAGTCTGCAGCTTAGGTTGCTGTTGCTGAGCTGCAGCGGATCTTGCCAAAACATCAAATCCTGGAAGATACATTTCTGTATTCTGAGGAGCTGGAGCACGCCTTGCTTTCCTAATCTCTTCAGCATTTTTATGTTCCAGCTTTTGAATGAACTCGTAGATGTTGACTTGATCTAGAGTTCCAGTATGCTTCAACAGTTCAATGAAAGAACTCCACTTTGGAGGTAAGGCGTCAGCAAATCTACTCACCATTTCTTGTTGAGTAGCGACAACTCCATAAGCACACATCTCACTAATCAAATGATAGAAACGTGTGATCATATCATTCAGAGTCTCGTTTTCCAAAAACTGAAAGGATTCAAACTCTTTCTTCAACAAATCATGCCGAGATTTTCGAGCAGCTGCATTGCCTTCTCCTCTAGCAACTAAGGCATCCCACAATGCTTTCGTGGTCTTGCAATATGAGAACTGATGGTAGATGTCTTTGTTGAGTGCTTGAGTAAGTGTGGCAAAGGCCTTTTTCTCCAATTCATAAGCCTTCTTGTCATTTTCAAGCATATTTGCATAACCCTCTGAAGTTGACGCAGCAGTCTCTAGATTAGTATTGAACGCATTGATGAAACACGTCCAAAGATCAGTGCTTTGCCCTTGAACATATGTGTGAAAACGGTTTTTCCATGATGGAAAATCGTTCATATGATTCAACTTAGGTGGACGGTTGTTGCTGCCAGTTTCACTCTCACTAATCAGAAGGTTCTGAAGACTTTGACTTTGATTGGATACCAAAGCCCATTGACTTGGACTGATTGATGGCTGTGGAACCATACTTTTTGCCCAATCTGCAGCAGTCACTAACTCTTGATTGTTTCGTGAGTCCAAACTCCAATCCCATGGACTTGTACAGCTCATTTTGATCAAATATAAGTATCAAACCTACACACCACAAACTGTTAAGTGCAAAAACAGATATGAATTGAAAGATGCAACCTGTTCGAAAGATCAATACTTGTTCGAATGATCAACAGGGTTCGAAAGATCCTTGTTGAGTTTCGAACAAAAACTTCGAAGGATGACTTCGAAAGATTGATTTATACGAAGGATCCTTATCTTTCGAAAGATAATTTCGAAAGATTCTCCTTATGTTTCGAACACAGGTCTCGAAAGATGACACTTGTTCGAAGAATCAACAGTGTTCGAAGGATCACTGTTGATGGCTCGAACAATAACCTCGAAAGATAACCTTGAAAGATTCACCCAACACGAAGGATCCTTATCTTTCGTAGTGAACAGTGACTCGAAGGATGTATCTATCGAAAAGATTCCTTGACTCGAAGGATAACACACGGACTTCGAAAGATGTTCGAATGATGGTTATCTTTCGAATCTCCTTGATCGAAGGATGATCCTTCGAGCTCGAAAGTTATCTTTCGACGGTCTGACACACTGCCGAAAGTACTGATGGGTTGGTGAGAAAAGTGACAGGTTGGTGTACCAACTTTCGGCAGAAAGGATGTTCTGCCACCAACTTTTCTACCAACTATTTGACTTTCAAAAAGTTTACCCAAAATGGCAAACACCTTATCCACAACAGTCACCGGAGATACCACCGGAAAAATGGCCGGAAAATCAAAGTTTCACAAAAACGATTTTTTATGTTACCCAAACCGACCCCGAACACTCCCGATAGGTTTAGTATCCGTTTTTCAGTTTCAAAATGCAAGGAAACTACCAAAAACGAGTGCTAAACCAAGTGTCCAAACACACCAAAGAACTCGAACAAACCGGTTTTAAACAAGGTAAAGAGCGAGGCTCTGATACCACTTGTAGGTCCCTTTTCTCGGAGGATCGAGAACAAACCTAAACCTTGTTATACTAACCCACTAGCAAGTGCGGAATCCAAGCTAGTAGGCAAACCGGGATGAAGCAAGTAGAGAAACAAACACACAAGATTTCACCGATTAACACCACTGTATTAATACGTCTGAAGGTTTACGGTTACAAGCACAACGTTTACAATCTGTTTGCAAACTCTCTAAAGTGTGTGTGTGTGTTTTCCAGCAGAGCTCTAACTCTCGGGTGTGTGTTCTCTCTAAGTGTCTGACTAAACCACAACACACTGCATGGATATATATACCCATACACAGCAGGTCCTGTCCGAAGGATGCGATAGATGGTCCGAAGGATCATCTATCGAGGACAACAAGCTCGAATGATCAGCATGGACCTCGAAGGATCATCCTTCGAGGTCTAATGGTCGAACCATGGTCGAACCATATCTTTCGAGCACCTCGAAGGATCAATATTATCCTTCGAGGTTATCCTTCGAGACAGACATTTATCTTTCTAACTGTTTGACCAAGTCAATCCGGAGGATGGTTGACTTAGTCAACTTACAGACTTAGGACATCGTTTACATTCAGACTGAATACAGACAAAGTACAGACACAAGTGCACCAACATCCTGTAACAAAACTCTTCTCGATCTAATATACGAACCCGTTAATCGTTGTATCTTTGTTTTGTGTTTGCTCTCTCGCTCGGTTTGTGTCACAACGAGGATTTCGCACTCGTTACGGCACCCGAAACAAGAAATCATCGTAGTTCGACGGTCCGTATCGGGACCTACAAGTGGTATCAGAGCGTAAGGCTCGATTTCTTGTTGAAAACCGAGCTTCTGGTATGATTTTCCAGTGGGTTTTGAGCCTTTCTTGGACAAAAATCAAAGACCCAGTTTTTGTTGGCTGAAAATAAGAATTAAAACCCGAAAATCGTTGTTGTTTGGTGTCGTTTTTGGTTAAAACTTGTTTAAAATCGTTGGAGATAATCGAAAGTACAAGTTGTTTTGAGCTTTGACGTTATAAACTCGTTTCACCATTTTTTCCGGCGAACAAGGTGTAGGTCCCGTTTTTCCGGTGGATCGAAAACGAAAACCTTATCCTTGTTTATCACAAACACGGTAACGGGTGCGGAATCCCCGTGACGGTGCAAACCAAACAAAGTGTAAAAGAAAAACACGCGTAACCAAAAGATTCAATATCTATTGATTAGGGATGAGAACGGATACAAACATATACAAACAATGTTTAATGACTCTCTCTCAAAGTCTCACACAGCTCTCGTCTCACATCCAAGTTTCACACAGAAACTAAGAGACCTATTTATACTAAAACAAAGACACAGACTTGACGAAACACAAATAACTCTCGGCGAAACACACAAAGTCGACGAAACACATTCTTATCTCGTCGACATACGTATTAATTCCTTCTGTTTCGT
Source organism: Helianthus annuus (assembly GCF_002127325.2). Taxonomy (NCBI): domain Eukaryota; kingdom Viridiplantae; phylum Streptophyta; class Magnoliopsida; order Asterales; family Asteraceae; genus Helianthus; species Helianthus annuus. The sequence continues at coordinate 101,925,559 of NC_035441.2, read as the reverse complement.
CATGTGTAGAAGAAGCCCAGACATAAGTCAAAGGCCCAACAAGTGTTACGGCCCAAATGTGAAGATAATTGTCCCACATGCAGTTTCGTAGAAACTTTTACAAATTTTGGAAGATAGGACAAAGTTGTGACATCATCATGACATCATCATGATGATGTCATGATGATGTGTCACCTTGACGTGGTTTGCGGCGCTCCGTGCTTCGCGTGTCGAACTCTGGGGCGCACGACGGAGGAATGTCGTGACGTCGGGCTTGAGCCGGACCTAACCGTGTCGAAACCAAGTCGTACCGAGCCGAGTCGAACCGAGCCGAGTCGCGTCCACACAAAGTGTATCAACAAACTCCCCCTTGGACGCTACTCGTGATGGTTCGTCTTCTGTTATTGTTCGTCTTCTGTGTCTTTCATGTCGGAGGATCTTCAAAGTCTTCACGCGTCGTAAGAAGAAAGTGTATCAACAAACTCCCCTTTTCATGTAGGAAGTGTGTTAACAAACTCCCCCTTAGAATGAACTCTCCTTTGAGTCATGCTCGTGAATCTTTTGAACTTCAATTCTTTAGATCCTTGTGGTGTTGATGAGTGGTCAGCGGCAACTCTATCATCATTATCTTTTAAGTGCCTTCACGTCGTGTCTTCATTCCGAAGCTTGTCATCAAACATGTTCTCCTCGCCTTTAGCATCTGCACATGCAAGAAATCTAAACGCATAATGAGAACAACCGCTTGGAATATAATTTCCATAAATAAACGACACATGTGCGACCATATCTCAATCAACTACCGACCAACAACAGTTTGAAAGTTCAGAAAATGATCAATTTTAATCCTTTAACTTTCAAAATCTGTTAACTTCGACTGTTTATGAAGATGCAATTGTTTTCTGGCTTAAAATCAGGATTTTGGATAGGATAGACTCGAGTTCCAACATCGGTCAATCAAAAATAAACTAGAAGCAAAATCTTTTTGGATTTTATAAAGTTTATATTAAAACACACCTAAAATCTTTTTGGTATTTTTCATTTTTCAAATGTAAAGACGGAAAACAATAAATAAATATATACAAACAATCTTTTTGCGAGTTTCGAGGGTAAGAGAATCATATCAGTGTACGGTCATGCCAAAACGTTCACTTTGTTCAATTAGTTAACATTTAGATAAGCATCCTATAACAATTATCGGTATTGTTGTCCACATAAGCTCAGCTTATCAAATGTAATCATGGCGAAGGGATACGTTAAGGTATGATTTATACTTACTGACCGGTGTTCATCCACACACGACACATTCCCGTATCAAGGTATGCACGAGGGTTCATCTTACCGGTGAGTATACCGTTTATCATCTGTTTGACCGTATATGATGTGAGATTCTCACTTATTTTGATTGAAAACAAGCCCTATGTGATAGAATCACTTATTGATGAGGAACTTGATTTTCATATGCGTGAGGGCACAGGAGCAAATCCGTGAACAGGTCAGTACTTTCGTACAGCAGAGAGACGAACTTGACTCCCGGATAAATGTGATATTTTATCACTTATTTTGAGGGACATGTGATTGTTTATCACTTATTGAGGTCGAATGCAGTATGTACACGTATGTATAGTATCATGGAAGATCTAGACTTGCGTCTCTGTTATTTTCGGTAAAAGATACAACCATGATACCCAGATGATAAGCAGCATAAAGACCGAATATCTCAGAACCTCGGCAATCTATCAAACGAAATTTCGGTACTAAGACCATATGCCAATGAATGGTTCCCACCTGGTCTTCAGTCGGTTTAAGATTTATATCACCCTGCACACTTTAAAATGATTGTGAGCCTACCGATACATCTTATATAGAGCTGCTTATCGTTTTTCAGTTTACGGTTTAAAGAGGTTTGGATAGACCACTGATGTACTATCATTTTCTCTTTTTCTCGCCAGGAAACTCATTTTTGTTTTTCTATTGTTTTTGTGTTTTTGAAAATTTTCGATGTTTTTGGATTTTCAAATTTGGATTTACTCCCCCTAAAATCAATAAACTAAGATAAATTTAAAACACAAAGGTACTTACAAAAATGATTTCCCGATGTCAGATTAACTCATGTTTTACCTCAATGCCGTTTACCAAAATTAATTTTAATCAGAAATGATTTTATCGAATTTTGGGAAAACGAGTTGGCATGTCGGTAAGCGGTGCGGACCATGACAACATTGACGAGTTTCATAGTGAAACAATCACGTGTGAAGTGATATTCGAGGTCAACATGTCTGGCCAAAGAGTGCTGTAAAATATGATAATAATTCATAAAGCAGCTTAAAAATCGACAAGTATAGGAGAAATTAGAAATTTAAAACCGTATCCTGCAACTGCTTCGTGCATTGCTAGGAATCTGAGCGCACTCCCAACTGGATATCCACCCGGTGTGGATTTCAAGGTCGATTTTGTAGCTACTGAAAAATCTCTTCACAGCAACACGATCAAAAACCTTTGGTTCCGGCTGGTCTTCCACGTTGCACCAGCGAAGGTCTTTGTCTTTCTCTTGAGAAGTAGTGTGCAGTTGTTCAATCCACACCAAGGCATCCGCACACCCGGTTGGTTTGTTCAACAAACACATTTTCTTCAATCACACCGCGAAGAAATGTACACTGCACGTTCATCTTATTGATTGTGAACTTCAGACGTGCTGCAGGTGCGTACATTTTAATTGAATCTATCATGGGGACCCAATCAAAGCCTTGAACAATCAATCTTTTGGAATGATTTGCATTTTGTCAAAGCTTTTCAATTTCTTTCGACAGACAATTCTGTCTTCTTTTCTTCTTCTCTCCATCAAAGGCAACAATTTCTTCTGTCGCCTATCTTGTGCAAGGACATTCCACTATCAATAATCCTATGACTATCGATAGTTCCTCCTGGAACTTCCTGCACACTCGCTCAGAGATTAGTTGGAGAGGGGGACCCAAGCCTTCATAGACTTGGGTTGCCCCTGAGAATCAAGAAATGTAATTTCAATTTCCTGATGATTTTCAAAAACAAAACCTCCCCCTGAACTTTCACCCGTCTTAGGTTTCCAAGTTTGTTTTTGTTTGCCAGATTGTGTATTATGTATAATTTCTGGTTTTAATGGTTGTGACAAACTCGGTTTCCTTTTAACATATTGTTCTTCAGGTTTTAAGGCCTTTTCTATTTTCTTAACATTTTGACGCCGTTGTTTCGTTTCTTGTTCTTTAATGGTGCGTTTATCATGTTTCGGAGAAACAGGACGACGTTGTGAGTGACCTTGTTCAGAAGGGGTTCTTTCAACAAAATTTGGTTTGGGCGAGATTGTGCAGTCTTTAATGATGTGCCCAAACTTCCCACATTTAAAACACGTTCTCCTTTCAACAAACTTAGGAGAATTTGATTGACTAGCAGATGTCGAACCTGTAGAACCTGAGGTACTTGCTCTTTCATCACACCCATTTGTGTGTTGGGTGTAATTGTTATCGCTATTACGTTTCAAAATCTTGACTTTTTGTAAAAAATCGGTGTTTGATTTGTTTTCAAAAGTCTCAATTTTATCCGTACCCTTTGATGCTACAAATTTAACATCTTTTGCTTTCTTCTTGTAACAAGCTCCTTTTGATTCAACCTTAGCCTTTGGCTTTGGAGCTCGTTGTTGTTGTTTACCCTTAAAAGCAATTGGTTGTTGCTTTGTCGGTGACTTTTGGTTTCCAAATTGTTTTCTAATTTCTGATTTTGGAACAGGATCACATTGTGTTACCACAACTCCTGGAATGGTCTTTCCCATAAATTTATTCGTAGTATCTTCAAACACTTTGTCAATCAAAGATTGATTGACATTTTTGATTGGAAAATCTTTGTTTGAATAAATTTTACTATCACCGACCAAAGTATACAACACGTTATCACTTTTAACAACAGACACACTTTCCTGGTCATTCTTGACATCTTTGACAGCTTTGATAGGATCTATCACTTGCTTGGCAACAGGTTGCACGGCAGGAATAGGAGGATCACAAAGAATATGATTCTCAATTGGAATTTCTACTCCTTTCGTCTCATCAAGTGATTCATCCTGGTCACTCACATCTGAAGAATCATAGTCCTCAATGGTTGGAGGACTTTGATTTGAAGCACATGATGACTTTTATTTGTTATCAGATGAGCCCTCCGATGAATTGTCCGGTTTGAACCCTAGGCCAGTAGTAACTTCCTCATAATCAAGAGGCACACTGGGTTCATACCGAGGCATATCATCTTCATCGGGCATTTTGGTATAGTTGTGTCTCAAAGGGGGTAGACACGCCTTATACCCTACGCCTTTCACGTTCCCTTTCAGTTGTTGAACGTCAATTATGTGATCGAGCACAAATCGGGAGTTAGAATAACTCTCCAATTTTTGCTTGATAGCATCATGCTCGCATCTGGCAATGGCTAGTTCCCTTTTGGTTTCCTCAACAATGTTAATGTATTCGTTAATACTAATTTGTTTATGATAAACAACTTTGTTTACTTCGGAAACGCTTTTCTTTAAGGTTTCAATTACAGATTTAAATTCCTTTTCGTTTCGAACTAAAGCCATGTTTGCATCTTTGCACTTAGACAGTTCAATAACCAAACTCTGATTGTGACTATGAACCGTTTCAGATTCACGTTTCAAATCAGCACATTTAAGTTTCATATCAGCACAATCACTACATATGCTAGGAGTTTTAGATTGTACCTGACTTGTAGAAGCTGTGACATTAGCCATAAAGGCAGTCTGAGAAGAGAAAGATCCATCTTCAGTGAGAATCTTCTCCATTTCGTTCGATGTAGCATCAGCTTTCTTGATCAAGTCAGATTTTTGACTTTTTGTCTCCTTGGCATCATCCGACAAATTATCAGCTTCAGAATCAGTTCCTTCATTCAAATTCGATTCTTCATCCGAACTGCCACTATATCCTGAACTGTCATCATTTCCCGAAGATTCACCATCATTGACATTCTTGACAATCTCAGCGTATAACGCAGTTCTTGTTTGATCACCGTTTCCCAACTGTATGGGCGGACCACAATCGACACTTGGACCAAATTGAGGTTGTGTTGTGGAAACTTGAGGTTGAGGTTGTGCTTGAGGTTGGGGTTGAGATCGCGAAAGATAAGCACTTTGATCCCACTGTGGTTGGGCTTGATTGAACTGTGGAAACGGAGAAGAGCTTGTATTGGATACAAACGCCGTTTGAAGCTTTGGTTGCTGAACAGAACTAGAACTAGCTGAAGGACCAAAACCAGGCAAATACATTTCTGTGTTTTGAGTGGGTGCAATCCTTTTAGCTTTCCGAATTTCCTCTTCGTTTTTGTGCTCCAACTTCTGAATGAATTCATAGATATTAACATTGGCAGCATCTAAAACGCCCGTATGCTTTAAAAGCTCAATGAATGGGCTCCACTTTGGAGGTAGAGCATCAACAAACCGTGCTACCATTTCTTGTTGAGATGCAAGAACACCAAAATAATACATTTCACACATCAAATGATAATAACGAGTAGTTATATCATTTAGGGTTTCATTCTCTAAGAAATGAAATGATTCGAATTTCTTCTTCAACAGATCATGGCGTGTCTTTCTAGTAGCTGCATATCCTTCTCCTCTCGCTACCAAAAGATTCTGTATGTTTTGATTTTGATTCGACACCAAAGCCCATTGACTTGCACTTATTGACTGTTGTTGTTTAGGTATGGTACTCGTCATATATTCAGCCATCGACATCTGTTTTAGATCTGGTTGTGGATCCGTACTCCAATCCCATGGACTCGTGCAGCTCATATTTGGTGTATAGAAGTGAATTTTTTTTTTTTATCCGATAGGAGTTTCACATGCAATCTGATCAAATTAATACCCACTCACAACCTTTTGTTTTATTCAGCCACTTTCTCAATAAATGACAGAAGAATCTTGATTTTTTTTTTTTTAAAAAATGACCGAAGAAGCTTATGGTGGACAAGGATCGACGAAACAAGATTTTGAAACCTTATCTTTACGAATTAAAGGCCCAACTTGGCGAAACAGAATGTTAATTTTTTTTTTTTTTTTAATTTTGGGCTTGACGAAATGGAAAATTATTTTGATGCCCAAATAATCCCAACACCACTCGATGAAACAAGAAAATTAAATCTGGGCCCCTTTTTACTTTGACGAAACCGAAAGCCCAAACCTAAAGGCCCAAATCTTTATTGACGAAGTGGTTTTATAACTCTTGGGCTTTATGTGATTGGCGAAACAGATTTAGTAATAGGCTGGTTGATTTTGAAATAAGCTCAAATTCACTTTTTGGCGAAACAGGATTGTCTAAGGCCCAAAAATAAATTAAGGGCCAAATCAATGACGAAACAGGGATCTGATAGGTATGTTCGGCGAAACCAAAAAGATTTGTGTTGGGCTTTATTAATTGGCGAAACAACAGACTTATAATTTGGGCTTTTGAATTCCGGCCCAAACTACTAAATGAAAAGATTTTGAGTGACGAAACAAAATAGTAAGCTGCTTTGGGCTTTGATATTGACGAAATGAGAGGCCCAGTACACACTTTGACGAAACACAAACTTTAATTGTTTTGTTTTGGTCTTGACGAAACAAAGTAATTATTTTCTTTTTGGGCTTTATAATTGAAAGTCAACGAAACAGAGCCCAACACGAGATAATTGACGAAACAGATTTTAAGAATATGGGCTTTGACGAAAATGGAAGTTAGTGAAACTTGTTTCGTCGATAGTGCTGTTGACGAAACTGAAGTGCTGTTTCGTTGATATTTTGTTTCGTCAAAAAGGTAACTGGGTTGGTGAAAAAGTTGGTAAAAACTTTCGGCGGATCTTATCTTCTTACTGACATACACCCTACTTTTTCAAACCATCTCCATACCCAACGTACCAACCGATAGGGTGTGAAATATTATAATCCTTTTAACAATTTTCAAGACACCAACACTTTTCACAAATAATTTTTAAAGATCAAAAAGTGTGAAATGTGAAGAGCCCTTTGAATATAACTGAAGAACACGATGAAGATTTGAACTTTCCAGTGACCGAACAATTTTCCGAAAACCCGAAAATGCACAAAACTTTTACTAAAAACCCGGTGTATCACAAGAACAATCAATTTTAACAAGGTTTTTGATAAAACTTTTGGCAAAACAACAAGGTTTTCACTGATTTTAGCTACTTTTTCAGAAAAATATATGGGTTTTTCAAGAACAACTCGATAAAGACCGAAACTTGTTTGGTTTTAAACAAGGATTAGAGCCAAAGCTCTGATACCAATTGTAGGTCCCGTTTTTCCGGTGGATCGAAAACGAAAACCTTATCCTTGTTTATCACAAACACGGTAACGGGTGCGGAATCCCCGTGACGGTGCAAACCAAACAAAGTGTAAAAGAAAAACACGCGTAACCAAAAGATTCAATATCTATTGATTAGGGATGAGAACGGATACAAACATATACAAACAATGTTTAATGACTCTCTCTCAAAGTCTCACACAGCTCTCGTCTCACATCCAAGTTTCACACAGAAACTAAGAGACCTATTTATACTAAAACAAAGACACAGACTTGACGAAACACAAATAACTCTCGGCGAAACACACAAAGTCGACGAAACACATTCTTATCTCGTCGACATACGTATTAATTCCTTCTGTTTCGTCATGTGTAGAAGAAGCCCAGACATAAGTCAAAGGCCCAACAAGTGTTACGGCCCAAATGTGAAGATAATTGTCCCACATGCAGTTTCGTAGAAACTTTTACAAATTTTGGAAGATAGGACAAAGTTGTGACATCATCATGATGATGTCATGATGATGTGTCACCTTGACGTGGTTTGCGGCGCTCCGTGCTTCGCGTGTCGAACTCTGGGGCGCACGACGGAGGAATGTCGTGACGTCGGGCTTGAGCCGGACCTAACCGTGTCGAAACCAAGTCGTACCGAGCCGAGTCGAACCGAGCCGAGTCACGTCCACACAAAGTGTATCAACACAAGGTCACCGGAAAAAGTCACCGGAAGTGAGTTTTGAATATTTGTTTTCTAACTATCTTGGGTAAACCAGCTTTTCGCTTTCACATATTCAGGAACAAGATTCTGTTTAAAATAGATAAAGCTCACCAACTCAACTGTTCACAACTTTCAATTTCTGCAAAATACTGAATTAGGTGTTTCCTTTTGTCTCATTCCTACCAAAAAAAAAACCTGACTTCATTAGACAAGAATCAGTTAACTCTTCATTGGGCCTTATCATTCTTCATCATTGGGCCATTTCAATCAAGTCTTCGTGGCCCATCTTATTTAACACATCTTCGTTGGGCCAGATAAACAGTCCTGGTTGGGCCTTCTTTTCTATCAATCTTCGTGGACATTGATTTTATCATTCAATCTTTGTGGCAATAGTGGAGTCAAATAGTCTTCGTGGATGTCAATTCAGTTGACGAAGACTCCCATTCTTCATTTAATTAAATGAATTCATTTATTCTTTGTTTATCATTCTTCGTGGATGTCAATTCATTTCAATTAAATGAATTAAATTTTTAATGGCTTGCAATTCATTTGAACTAAATGAATTAAGTTCTTGTTGAATTAAATTCAATTCATTGTTCGTAGAACCAACTATTGTTTGTGGGTTTCAGTTCATTTGAATTAAATGAATTAAATTCTTATCCAGTCTCAATTCATTTAGTGGACTTTTATTGGACTAAGTTTTCACTAGCACACATTGTTTCTCAGTGAAGGTGTTACTTGATTTTAAGTTGGTATTTTCTACACATTATGACTTCAGACTGGTGGGGTGGGAAACCTAATCCTAAGATGTATTATGGAAATTGTGGAGGTACTACCACTGTTACAAGAAATATGTATGGTGAACCACAACCAGGTGCCTCAGCTACAAGACCTGCTCAACATGCTCAGCTACAAACGGTTTTTGTCTCAAGCACCGAAATGTATGGAACACCACAACCAGTTGGGGATAATATGTATACGGGAAAGGGTTCAGCGCCATCTTGGCTTCAGTCTCCCACACCGTCAAGTAACCCACCACCATCAAAAGTTAATCTACGGGATAAATCTACTGTCGATTGTGATCCGACATTTCAGTTGGAGAACAGTGGTCAAACAAGAACGGCGTTTTATGCTGAAATTGTCAAGAATGTTAGCGATGGTGATTCCTGGGGAAATGATGAAAGTTCTGAACATGGCAGTAGTTCAGTTGAAGATGTTACAAGTTCAAGTTCAAGCGAGGATGGATCTGAATATGAATCATCGAGGGAGGTTGTTGATTCTGAGGCAAATGAGTCACTGTCTGAGGGTGAATCCAGTCAGGTATGTGTCGATGAACCAAGTTCGGATAGGTGTGATAGTTGTGTTGAGTTAAATGCTAAATTGTCTGATTTGCAAAGCAAATTGTCGGATTTGAAAAGCAAATATGACGATTTGCAAAGCAAATACGACGTGACATTTATCCACAATCAAAGTTTGATCGTGGATCTTTCAAAATGCACAGAGGCCAATATGTTTCACAAAAATCATGAAAATGAATTTAAAAAAATAATTGACACATTAAAGGAAGATAAGTCTGAGCTAACAAAAATGGTTTCAAGAAAACAAACCGCGATAAACAATTACATCACTAGGCTCGAGGAAGCACAAAAAGAGTTGGCCTGTGTCAAGTGTGAAAATGAGGCGATCCAGCTTAGATTAGATAGTTACTCAAACTCTAGGTATGTGCTAGATCACATCATTGACGTACAGAAAAAGAAAGATGATGTCACGTGCATTGGATATAAGAAATGTCCTCCACCTGTTAGACACAATTATACCGCGATGCCTGATGAGGAAGATAAACCTCACTTTGAGCCATCTGTTCCTTTAGATGTTGAGGAATTCGCAGCTGGACTTGGTTACAAGAAGGAAGTATCATCAGTTTCAGATGTGTCAGCAGATACGAAAGTATCAACTGCTGAACAAAATAAGGATCCTCCAGTCATTGTTGAGGATGCTGATTCTTCAGATGATGAATCCGATGACACTGACTCAGCACAGTCTGATGCGGTAATCAAAGAAGAGGACATACCTCTTGAGAATCATATTCTATGTGATCCTCCCACAAAACCTGCTAAGACTGTTCTGGTTGAGTCCACGTCTGCGAAAGAGTCTGAGAGTTGTGAAAGCGTGAATTTGCTTTACACGTTGATTGGATCTGATAAAATATATTCAGACAACGATTTCCCAATCAAGAATGTCAATTAATCCTTGATTGATAAAGTTTTTGAAGATTCTACTAGTAAGTTTTTGTGAAAGTCGAGCCCAGGAGTTGTAGTAACTCAATGTGCTCCTATCCCAAAATCCGAAGTTAGATAGAAATATGGGAATCAAAAATTTTAACCACAAAACAATCAACGAAAGCAAAGTCACGTTTACCAAGGAAAAGGAAAAGGGCAAACAAAGCCAAAACAAGAAGAATGTTCAGAAGGTGAACTTTGTGAAATCCCGAGGGACGGATAAAATTGAATCTTTTGAAAACAAATCCAAAACAGAGTTTGTTATGCAAAAGAAAATCTTGAAAAGAAACAGTCAAAACAACTATACACAACACACAAACTGTTGTTATGTAGGACAAGTACCTCAAGATCACGAAGTTCATCATCAAGTTGCTACAGTTATGATACTCCGAGATTTGTTGAGCGGAGATCATGTTTTGAATGCGGTGAGTATGGGCACATTGTCAGAAACTGTCCATATCTCACGAAAGGAAAGGCAAAAGTTGATGCCCCCGTGGTAATTGTTACCATAAAAGATCTGTTTCACCAAAACAGGACACTCGTCTTGTTAAACAACGGGAAATGAAACAGAAAAAGAAACAAAGAAAAGAAATTGAAAAGGTTTTAAAACCAGAGGTTATCCAAACACAGTCTGTTAAGTTAGAAGTTAAAAAATGAAAAACAAAAACAGATTCGGAAACCAAAATTGGTAACTGTTTCAGGGGGAGCTACATCAATTCCGAATCATCGGGAAATGGATGTCACAATCCTCGATGATGACGGACGACCCAAGTCTGTGAAGGCTTGGGTCCCCCTCTCCAACTAATCTCTGAATGAGTGTGCAGGGTGTTCCAGGAGGAACTATTGATAGTCATAGGATTGTTGATAGTGGAGCGTCCATGCACAAGATCGGCGACAAAAGGCTCCGAAACATTGTTACATCTAAGAGAATATTGTTGCCTTTTTGATGGAGAGAGGAGAAAAGAAGACAAAAATGTAAGATGATGGAATGATGGTGACAGAATGAAGATGAATGAAGTTGAAAAATTCGACAAGATGAAAAAAAATGTTCCAAAATTTGATTGTTGAAAGTTTTGATCGGGTCCTCAGGAAAGATTCCAATGAAAAGTACGCGCCTGCAGCACGTCTCAAGCTTTTTGAAGATTCATGGATTTTTCTTCCACAAGAAGTTCAAAGTCCACAAGATGAACGTATAGTGTACTTTTCTCAACGGTGTGATTGAAGAAAATGTGTTTGTTGAACAAACCAACCGGGTGTGCGGATACCTTGGCATGGATTGAACAACCGCACACTACTTCTAAAGGAGGAAGACGAAGACCTTTGCTGGTGCAAAAGCATGTGGAAGACATCATGTATGGACCGTCCCATGATGATGTATACAAGCTTTCCCACATGCTCCATTTGCCACTTACCAGCCGGACCCGAAGGTTTATCATCTTGTTGTTGTTAAGAGGCTTCTCGGTTCATTGAAGTAGCTGCAAAATCGACTTGGAAATCCACACCGTGTGGATATCTAGTTTAGGAGGGCACTCAGATTCCTAGCAATACACGATGTAGTTGCAGGATTACGGTTTTAAATTTCTAATCCCTCCTATCTTTTTCGTTATTTATGCTGCTTTTTGAATTTCTAACATCTCGTACAGCACTCCTTGGCCAGACACGTTGATCTCGAATATCACCTCACACGTGATTGTTTCAATATGAAACCCATCAAAGTGTTTTGGTCCACACCGATTACCGACATGCCAACTGATTTTTCCAAAATTCGATAAATCATTTCTGATTAAAATTAGTTTTGGTAAACGACATCGAGGTAAAACATGAGTTAAACCAACATCGGAAAATCATTTTTGTAAATATTTGTTTGTGTTTTCTTAATTTCTCGTACTTTTTGCATTTTAGGGGGAGTAAAATCGAAAAATACAAAAACATTGACAAATTTTAAAAATACAAAAACATCGAAAAATTTAAAAAACACAAAAACAATAGAAAAACAAGAATGAGTTTCCTGGCGAGAAAAACAATAGTACATCAGTGGTCTGTCCAAACCTCTTTAAACCTTAAATGAAAAATGTTAAGCAGCTCTATATAAGATGTATCAGTAGGCTCACAATCATTGTAAAGTGTGCAGGGTGATATAAACCTGAATCGACTGAAGACCAGGTGGGAACCGCATATTGGCATATGGTCTTAGTACCGAAATTTCGTTTGATAGATTGCCAAGGTTCTGAGATATGTGGTCTTTATGTTGTTTTATCATCTGGGTATCATGGTTGTTTCTTTTACCGAAAAATAACAGAGACGCAATTCTAGATCTTCCATGATACCATACATACGTGTACATACTGCATACGACCTCAATAAGTGATCAACAATCACATATCCAAACAAATAAGTGATAAAATATCACATTTATCTGGGAGTCAAGTTCGTCTCTTTGCTGTACGAAAGTACTGACCTGTTCACAGACTTGCTCCTATGCCCTCATGCATCTGAAAATCAAGTTCCTCATCAATAAGTGATTCTATCACTTAGGGCTTGTTTTCAACCAAAATAAGTGAGTATCTCACATTTTCATATATGTCAAAACAGATGATAAATGGTGTACTCACCAGTAAGATGAACTCTCGTGCATACCTTGATACGGGAATGTGTCGTGATGTGGATGAACACCGGTCGGTAAGTATAAATCATACCTTAACGTATCCCCTCGCCATGATTACATCTGATAAGTTGAGCTTATGTGGACAACAATACCGATAATCGTTATAGGATGCTTATCTTAATATTAACTAATTGAACAACAAGAGCGTTTTGGCGTGACTGTATACTGATATGATTCTCTTACCCTCGAAACTCACAAAAAGAATGTCTGTAAAATATTTATTAAATGCTTTCAGTTTCTGCATCTTTGTATATATTTATTTACTGCTTCCTGTCTTTACATTTGAAATATTAAAAAATTCCAAAAAGATTTTAGGTGTGTTTTAATATAAACTTTCTAAAAGCCAAAAATATTTTATTTCTATCTTATTTTCGATTGCCCGATGTTGGAACTCAAGTCTTTGTTACCAGAAACCTGAACGGAAACCAAAATGACTGAATCTTCATAAACGGTCAGAGTTTGCAAGTTTTGAAAGTTAATAATCAAAATTGAAAAATCTGTTAACTTTTCAAACAAATTGTCGGATGGTAGTTGAATGAGAATTGGTCTCATGTGTGTCGTTTGTTTATGTTAATTATATTCCAAGCAGTTGTTCTCATTACGCGTTTAGATTTCTTGCATGTGCAGATGCTAAAGGCGAAGAGAACATGTTCGATGACAAGCTTTGGAATGAAGACACGACGTGAAGGCACTCAAATGATAAAGATGATCGAGTTGCCGCTGACCATCATAAACACCACAAGGATCTAAAGAATTGAAGATCAAAAGATTCACGAGCATAAATCAAGGGAGAGTTTATTTTAAGGGGGAGTTTGTTAACGCACTTCCTAAATGAAATGGGGAGTTTGTTGATACACTTTCTACTTACGACCCGTGATGTGACACCTGTGTCATTGTGACCATCAAACAAATGCCAAACCAATGAAATTTTGTGTTTCATACTTGGGATTTGTGAAAATATGTGTATCATTTGCACATATCAATTCTTGTTCAATTTCGGGCTTTAAATCGCTTTCTGGAAGGTTATACGCGATCTGATTCGTAAATATAACCAGTTTAATGCAACAAACACTCCGGAATAGTGACATAGGCTTAACATACCTTAAATAACCCTTACATAACTTAGAAATAAGTTTTGGATGGTTTGGTACGCCGAAATCAAGTTTATTCTCTTACAGGGACTAAATTCGACAAACTGCGAAAGTATGTCAATTTGAACTGTAATGAACATTCCGAAACATGGCCATAAGTTAAAAACACCCTTAATATCCTTTACATAGCTTAGAAACAGGCTTTGAAGGGTTCGGTATGCTAAAATAAACTTTATTGATCAATAAAGACTAAAAGCGTCAAAAGTGCATAAGTTTGCATTTTTGTGCATATCTTACGTTCTGAATACTTCCGAACATCCAAAAATTTATGTAATCATTAAAATATTTTATTTTAGTGATTGGCATGATAAAATTCCATTCGTCGCTTAATTTGGATCGTTTTTGCGTTCGTTACGACTCCCGTCGTAATTAAGCGAATAACGCAACCGTACGACCAAACGAACCGACATCCGTGATGTCTGTGAGCATATTTTAAGTTCCCTATACTTTAGTATCATTTTAGAGCCTTGAAATGAGGTTAAAGGGGTTTAAAAGTGCCAAAAAAAATCAAGTTTTACAAGTGTAGGGGACCATTTTTGAAATTTCTGGCAGATTCAATGAACCTAGTCCATTTTGAAGTGTTAATGGTTTTCACCCATGGTTTTGCAAAACCATGGGATGGTATTCAATGAACATAGTCCACATTAGGGGCTCCCATGGTTTTTGAAAACCATGTGCCCACATGTAAGGTCTAGATCAAATCACGTTTTTCGACGAACGATCTTAACGGTTCAAGGAAATCTATAAATACCCCTCACCCATTTCATTCTTCCTCACATTTGAATCTGATTCTACACTCTCTAAGTGGAAGTATATGCTTCCTACCTGAGAGTGAATCGGGTTCGAATCTTGCGGGGACCTTCTGTAAGTATTCTTTCGCGTTTTTCATTCGTTTTAGCGTTAAAGTCAAACTGCGTTTGACTTTCTGCATTAACCAGTTTATGGTCAATGCGAAGTTCGTTTGAACTTCATAACGTGAGCGTAATCACGATGGTCATAGTCCCCAGTGACTATACCTACTGATTACCACGTTATCTAGGCTCAGTGACGAGTCGCAGTTTCGGCCAAAATGCGTTTTCTCGCGTATTTGTAACCAAACTACTCTAGGGGTATTAAAACCGTTTGTTTTAATACCAAACCTGTTTTCTAACTTTACTAAACATGTTCTAGCGTGTTTAGCTCGTCGCTTTTAGATTTGTGCTTGTTTAGGGTCGTAAAGGTAAGCGATCTAATCAATCGCTTATGCTTACGAACCCGACCCATTGGTCGATCTTTAGGATCCGACCAAACACATTAGGTGACCATAGTTGTATAGGGAATAACCTTCCGAGGTTATACCTTATGGTCACGACGTTTAGTTAGTTATATGATTGGTAGTTTATATGCCTTAGGTAAATGACCAAAATGCCCTTTTTACGCATAAATTCATTTTAAGTCTATGTAACGAAATTTTTGACATCTAAACTGATTTAACTACAATATTAAACATGTTAAGGCATATCTTGCTTGTCATAGGACTAGTTAGGCATTCCAAACGCGTTTTACGCAAACGACGCGTTAAAGTGGCGTAAGCTACCTAAACGGGTCGTAATGGGTCAAAAGCACTTAGGATAGGTTTCGTTTTAGTACGTAGGCTTTGTTAAACCATATTGCATAAGTTCCCATACTTATTTGGTTTACGAACCCTTGTACTACCCGATCCTCCGATAGGTCCGTTTATTAATGTAGATACCTATATAGGTGCCGTTTGATTCCGTGATCTTCTAGCTTTGCTTGGTGGTTATCCTAAGACTTCTAAGCACCCTCAAGTGAGTACATAGACCCCTCTTTTACTGTTTTCCAAACATTTTGGGGTGAAACACATGTGCCTACTTGTTACTTTCATGATTTCATGCTTTTATATCATATACTTGCTATGATTCACTAGTACACTATTAGTACATGATTTTATTATGTTTTTGCTATGTATGCCCATTGTGTGCATACTTAGTACATCGTTTTACATAACATTTCATGCTACGTATGTTCATCATACTTAGCACATTTTACATCACATGCTATGTATGTTCATCATACTTAGTACATTTTACATCACATGCTATGTATGTCCATTGTGTGCATACTTAGTACATCGTTTTACAAGACATTTTATGCTTTGTATCATGCTATGTATGTCCATCCGTCGCATACTTAGTACATTGTTCTTACCTATGGTTTGGTGATTACATATTTCACTTGCCATACATGACATTTTGTTTACACATTACTTGATTGACATTTGACAACGGTTTAGACGTGGGCAATTTACATTGGTGGTTTATGTGGGTAAGTGATTTGAGTAACGAGACGTGTATAATGTGATACAAGCATGGTGGATACGCCGCTGGTACTTCCTATATATAAGTGTTTGTATTATATTACATGGCGTAGCGTTATTTAAATCATTCATTTGGATTTATACATTTTTACACAAATAACATATTTTTCACAAGACATTGTTTTACAAAACAATTTGTTTTATACAAACTCATTTTTACTTGGTTATTCATTTAACCTTACATCATTCTTTTAACTATACATATCTATCATCGATTTTCAAACGTTTTATAAAAGCAAACACTTAAACTGGATTCATGACAAGTTTTTGGTTAAACATTTTCTTAAACCTAAGTCATGGATCCTATTTTTCATAAAACCTATGTACTCGCCGGCATTTTTATGCTGACGTATTTTCACATGTGTTTCAGGTACAATAGTTGATGATATTTGATGATGATATTGATGCATGCTCACATAGGATTGGACGAGACCTTAGTGACATTAAAAGATGCAAGACTAGTTAATTTTTGTTATGTTTCTTTATTGTTAAGACATTGTAACTCATTTAATTCAATAAAACGAAATTTGTTTAATCCATGGTTGTGAAACAATGATTCTGTTGCAACACTCCCCGACGTTTCCGCCACGTTTTGTTGTTTTACGTGGTCGGGGTGTGACACGTGAAGACTTTGAAGATCCTCCGACATGAAAGACATGGAAGACGAACCATCACGAGTAGCGTCCAAGGGGGAGTTTGTTGATACATATTTTGTGGACGTGGCTCGGTTTGGTTCAACTTGGTTCGGTTCGGTTCGGCTCGGTTAGGTTCGGCTCAAGCCCGAAGTCGCGACATTCCTCCGTCGTGCGCCCCAGAGTTCGACACGTGAAGCACGGAGAGCCGCAAACCAATTCCCGCCGACACATCACCATGACATCATCATGATGATGTCATGATGATGACATATGAAGACTTTAACATGTTCCAAGTTATTATATTGCATGCTATTGTCGAAAGCTTGCTGATGACGAAACTCAATCAAATTGAACATGTTTCGTCGACTTATGCGTGTGACAACACACTCAAGTTTCGTCGGCTGGTTCAAGTTTCGTCGACCTACTTCACGTTTCGTTTACTGTGCAGCTATATAAATAGCATCAGATCTAAACAGAATGGGTGGACACATAGTGAGCACACCAAAGAGCCGGTAGGAGCTTAGAGAGAGAGTGTAAAGAGAGAGAGTTGTCTTTGTGCTTGTTCTTGTATCATCTTGTAACAAAACTCTTCTCGATCTAATATACGAACCCGTTAATTGTTGTATCTTTGTTTTGTGTTTGCTCTCTCGCTCGGTTTGTGTCACAACGAGGATTTCGCACTCGTTACGGCACCCGGAACAAGAAATCATCGTAGTTCGACGATCCGTATCAGGACCTACAGCATGATATTTAACTATCCATTGCTCTCCATTTTTATCTTCAAGTGCAAATTTAATGTCTTCTTTTGCAAAAAAAAAAAAAATGAATTGCACAAATGAACCGGGAGACCCTATGAATCACAGAGGGAGGGGGTTTATCTTGTTTTGCCATGTTTAAATAATAAGAGTGATTGCAAGCAGTTGAAGAGAGATAGAGAGAGAGATTAGTTTCCTCAAATGGTTCTAGCGACAAATCAAATCACCGTACATAGTACATACACAGGTACAAAGTGACAAACTATTTATTCCAAACAAAGTTAGAGATTATTTTCTTCAAATGGTTCTATCGATCTTAAACATATTCCACTAAATTATAACTAGATTTGTCTACTAACCGTAGAGATTGTTGTAAAGATTAAGAAGTGCAAGCTCACCACAACTAAGGAAGAGCTTGATAAATGGGATAAGTACCTGAAATCTTTTGAGAATTTTGCCATGAAAGTTGGGTTTTTACGCGATAAGTTAATCACACTTGAAACGCTTGTGCTTGATTCAGTAGGTGCATTGGACATAAAGAAGTACATGGAGGAAACACATGAACAAGAACTCATCAAAGATGAGTTAAAGAATGTAGCTGCCATGCGTAAGGAGTTGAAGGGAAGTGCTAACAACCTTCATGAGATTTCGGGTATTATAAAGCAGAATGTTGAGAGGCATGAACTTAGGTTCAAGAAAGTGGTAAATGCACCATGGTAGGCTCTATCATATCGTCATTAAGTTGGTTTTCTTTTTATGGTGAACAGAAAAACCTATGAATAATGAACCACATTTAGTGAACCACATCTTGTTTTACAGGTAACCATATCTTGGAAAAACTCTTTTGTGAGAATTGATAGAGGTTACCATGGTCATTCACCACCTTCTTGAACCAAAGTTCTTGTATCTCAAATTTCTGCTTTAAAATTCCCCAAATCACCTGACAGTTTTTAGCACTTACTTTCAACTCCTTACGCATGGCATTTACTATCTTTAACTCATCTTTATGCGTTTATGTTCATGTGTTGCCTCCATGTACTGCTTTATGTCCAATGCACCTTCTGAATCAAGCTCAAGCGTTTCAAGTGTGATTAACTTATCGTGTAATAATGTAGGTCCCGATACGGATCGTCGGACTACGATGATTTCTTCTTTCAGATGCCGTAGCGAGTGCGGAATCCAAGCTACGCCACAAACCGAGCGAGAGAATGAACAATACGCAAAGATATTTAACAATTAACGGTTTCGTGTATTGATTTCGACAGAGTTTCGGTACAACATTCGACTAATACAAAGCAACCCGACAACTCTCTCTCACTACACTCTCTCTCTTGTGTATCTCTATCTTTTCTGTGTGTTCTATCTGAATATATATAAAGACAGACATGACGAAACTGAATAGGTCGACGAAACTTCAAAGTCGACGAAACCTCAAGAGTTTCGTCGACATGCATGCAAACAAGTGGGGTTCGGCCCAGTTGAAGGTTTCGGCCCATATGAGTGGCCCAAACAAGTTGATTGGTCCAAACTGCATGTACGTGAATTCTGAAAATACACATTTGTAAAGATTAGTCAACTTATGACATCATCATCATGATGTCGATGATGTCATGATGTTGTGTCGGCGGGAAACGCTCACGGCTCTCCGTGCTTCGCGTGTCGAACTCTGAGGCGCACGACAGAGGAATGTCGTGACGTCGGGCTTGAGCCGAACCTAACCGAGTCGAACCGAAATGAGTCGAATCGAGTCGCGTCCACATTAAGTGTACCAACAAACTCCTCCTTGGACGCTACTCGTGAGGTTCATCTTCCATGTTTTCCATGTCAGAGGATCTTCAAAGTCTTCACGTGTCGCAAGTAGAAAGTGGATCAACAAACTCCCCTTTTCATTTAGGAAGTGTGTTAACAAACTCCCCCTTAAAATAAACTCTCCCTTGAGTTATGCTCGTGAATCTTTTGATCTTCAATTCTTTTTTAGATCCTTGTGGTGTTGATGATAGGTCAGCGGCAACTCGATAATCTTCATCGTTTGAGTGCCTCCACGTCGTATCTTCATTCCAAAGCTTGTTATCGAACACGTTCTCTTCGCCTTTAGCTAGTTTGATGTTGCATCTGCACATACAGGAAAGTTGAACGCATAATGAGAACAACCGCTTGGAATATAGTTAACAATTAAACAAACGACACACATGAGACCAGTTTTCAATCAACTACCGTCCGATAATTTGTTTGAAAGTTTATGTTGATGCATGGAATGTCTGTGGACTACGTCTGCATTAAGTCTTAGGTCAAGATAGGTCAACATAGGAGCTAGAAAGTCAAAATTAGGTTATTATGTTGTAGTTTCGCTTTTATGTACATAGGATAGAAGTAGTTCCGCTTATATGTCAAGTAAAGGTTTCGCTCATTTGGTATCTTGGTAGTTTCGCTTACGTGTCATGCCGTATAAGAGAAACCACATGGACTATATATAGGCATTTGGAGCGAAACCTGGTAGTAAGTCGTGTACGTTGGATCGGAACTAGGTCATTGCTTTTGTAACGAAACTCTGTCAAAATTGAATCAGAAAGCAATAAAAGAGAAGGAATTGAAAAGGAAAAGCTGTGTAACTTCATGTGCATTTGATTCCGCCTTTGTATGTGAAGATGAATGTTCTCAACTGACTGTTTAGGGTCGGAACACGGTCCAACAAGTGGTATCAGAGCTCAGGACGAGGAGTTCATACTACTACAGCTTGATTGTACAGAATTCTCTCATTTCTACTCACTTTCTCTCTTACTTTTTCGATTTGAACTAGTTCCTATGGTTGAAATGGTCTGATTTTTGAGTATAACGTGTAAAATATACAATTAACAAACCCTAGAAAGATTCAGGTTAAAACATGGCTTAAAATGGTAAAAATCAGTTAAAAATCTAGTTTCGCTTATTCGGACTTCGCAGGTTTCGCTCGAAATTCATAGTTTCGCTCGAAGGTTTCGCTCAAAATTACTAGTCTCACTCATACAGACGTGTAGTTCCGCTCATACGGACACTTGTAGTTTCGCTCATACTGACATTCATAGTTTCGCTCATTCGGTCATAACCACTTTCGCTTATACGGACAAGTGTGGTTTCGCTTTTCTGTCAAGAGTGGTTTCGCTTATCAGTCAATCTGCTATTTCGCTTTTGTGTCATTGTGTTTCAAAATCTCGAAAATTTTTCTAAGTGTTGGCTGATTTTGCAGGTACATTCATGATGGATGATATATTCTTGAACCCGTTCAGTGATATGTATGCGTTTACTGGAAATTCCGGAAACGATGATACTTCACCAAGCAAAGAGAATGAGAATCCGCCGAATGCGAAGAAAAAGTTAACGGAAGCTTGGGAATCGGAAAGTGCCTTCGGAACCTTCAATAAACCTCCAAAGCTAATGGCTATCGAGGAATACAGTCGGTGGTCAAGAAATTTTGAAGATTGGTTAATGGCATTTGCATTTCCCAGCTGGAAGAGTTTGAAAAACGGTTATGAAAATGGAAACAAAAATGGTGAAACTTTAAGATCAGCTGAGGAGATTGATTCATTTGTAGCTGAGCAAAAATGTGTAGCTTTGTTATTTCAGTCCGTCCGGGAAGACATAATCTCATTGATCGATTATTCAAATGCAAAAGATCTCTAGAAAAAGCTAGAAACAAAATGTCTAGGAAGTGCTGAAATTGTGAAAAGTAAAAAGAAACTTCTTAGGAAAGAATTTGATATGTTTGGTTGTTTAAAGAACGAGTCAGTTTGTAAAATGATAGAAAGGTTTGGTCATCTGAAGCTGGAATTAGCAAGACATGATATCAGATATCCCGAGGATGAGCTTATCAACAAACTGTTCGGTTCATTGCCTGACGAGATGGATTGGAGATATTATGCGCTGATGCTGAAAAACACTATCGAGCCTGCAAAGTTGACTGTGGATTTGTTGATTGAGAGACTTGAGAGTCACGAGTTGGAACTGAAGAAGACATATAAAGTCAATCACTCATCTTATCAGCAGAATTTGGATTTATATTATCCAAAAACCATGATGCCAAAAGCAACTTCTCCCAAAACTGCTTTTTCTGCTGAGAATATATCCACATCAAGCAAAGAAAGTCAAAGTGGTTAAAGCAGTAGAAATCACAGTGGTTATCACAGTGGATCTTCATCATCTGCAAGTCATTGTGATGCAAAGAATCGTTTTCAATGCAACATTGCAATAGACTTGAAGAATGCTCAGAATTTTGATGAGGAGTCGGCCAAACAGCAGATGATCTTCCTAGCATCGATGTTGGAATCATATGAAGGATTAGTAGCTGGGAAGATAGGCAACACCAACTTCACGAAGGAAGATTATGATCAGATAGATCCTGAAGAAATGGAGCTGATCGATATTCGTTGGGCTATGGCCAGTGCTGTTCGTCGAGCACAGCGTTTCATGGAAATTACCGGCAGGAAGACAATTGGTGGCCCATCTACCAAGCTGGGGTTCGATAAATCCAAAGTGACATGCTTCAAGTGTAAGCAGAAAGGTCACTTCAAGCGAGAATGCAGAAACGCATATGCTGATGAGTTAGAGAACCCTTTCAGAGATGATTACTACAAGAAGGCAATTTATCACCAGAATAAATCCGTGCCACCTAGATTGAAGCAGGTTGAAGACAACAAAGAGAAATATAGAGCCCTTGCGGTGATTTATGATGATGAAGGGTATGATTGGAGTAAAGAAGTTCTACCGGAAGAAGATGCGATTGGTTACGCATTCATGGCGAAAAATGACGAACCTATTCCTTGGAAAGATAACCGAACTGAAGAGCAGAAGTATAGATACAGAAAAATGTTGGCTGAAAACAGAATCATTAGAATTTCTGGTATCTATCTGGAAGCGAGGAGAGCGAGAAGATGGGATCCGGACAGGGAGTGTTATCTTGATCCATATGGAAACATTGCGATCGATGACAAAACACTTGATATCGAAGCCATAATCAAGGAGTACAAAGAAGAAGATGACTATTGGTAGAATAAAAGGTGGGGAACTGGAGACGAGAAAGAGAAAGAAGAGAAAGAGAAAAAGGAGAAATAAGAGCAAGAGAAATCAAAGAAGATTGATAGTGGGGTTATTGACACAACGCAAGAGTTAACTGCTGAGAACCTGGGAAAAATGGCTGATAAAGTGCTGGCTGCTAAGGCACTTGAGGTAGACTCTAACTCCGTGTCTGAGTTAAAAAGCCAGGTCAGTTCAAACTTGTCAACAAATGCGTCAGGTAAACAAATTGATGGAAATGTTGATTGCAAAAATTGCAACAAAGAGTGCAAATTTCGTAATACAGTCACGTATCTCAACGGTAAGAAAGTTGAAGATCTGACAGCAAAAGTCAGAAGTGTTGAGAATCAAATTCTTGATCGTGACAAAATAGTTAAAGCTTCAACTGAACGGATAAGAGAATTAACTAGCCAAATTGAAAATGATAAAATTGATCATGAAAAGGTTAAAAAGGAAAATGAAAAGTTAATTCTTGAAAACCGTCAGATTTCTAAAAAATTTGAAAAACTCAAAAGCACAATGAAAGATAGTGATGGTCGTAATGGTAAAACACATAAAGAAAGCGTTCACCTAAAAGCAGTGCTCAGAGTAAAAGAAGAATCAATCAACCAACAACTGGATGAAATCGCTAAACTGAAACTTAAATGTCAAGAGGCTGAAATTGAAAACGAGCGAATCCAGTTGAAGCTTAAAAGTTACAACTCCGCAAGCTTTGTTTTGCAACACATTGTTCCCAAACCCATCGGGAAAAACAAAGTTGGCGAAGATGTTTATTCTGATGGAACCGGGATGGGTTTTCATAGAGTTCCACTACCGATTTTGGATAATTACACAAAAAAGCAATCAGGGTTGGTTAAAATTGGAGAAGAAAGTTAAGTAAAACTTCTGGAGAACATTGATGTCACGTTCACATCTTCCACTGATGATAGTGTCCAAAATGATATTGTAAAAGGTGTTGTTGAAAATGTGCTAAAAACAGATAATGACACTACTGAGGAAGATGGGTGTTTCTTGGACAAATACATTCCGAAACAAAAGTCCAAGAACAACTTAAAGGAAGAATCAAATCTTATCATGTACAAGATGTTGGGTTCGGATAAGTTGTTTTCGGATTTAGAATTTCCAATTGAGAATGTAAACATGAACAAATTGAAAAATGTTCTCAAGTTGGTCGAAGTAGAGTTGTCAGAAGTGAACAATTTGAGTCAATCAAAGAGAAAAATGAGTTTCGAGATAGATAAAACTTACTACAAGAAATCTGTTAATTCACCGTGTTGTTACAACAAGAACAAAACAATTGGTCGGGTGGTTATCAGGGGGGTAACTCTTATCAGAAAAGAAATGTTCAAAACAAGAGGTTTGTTGAGAAGAAAAAATTTGTGAACAGTTCGAGTTCACTTGCTGATGAAGAGAAAGAATTTTTTTCAAAATCAAACAAAGAGTTCTTTGAGAAAAGAGCTTCACAGGCTCAGTCTGAAGGCACAAGTCGAGTGGCTGATACTCGAACATGCTTTAGATGTAATCAAGTTGGTCACATTGCACGAAAGTGTACCAACGTGAAACCTAAGACTAAACTATGAAGATTCAACAGAAGAAAGTTGTGTGAAGGGTAAAGCACCAATCGTTGTTGAGAAAAAGAGTATGAAAAATGATAACATCAAAGTGAAAAATGAACCTGTAAAGAAGTCGGTAACTAAAAATGACAAATTTTACAAAAGGGTTGCATTATCTCAACAAGTTTGGAAACCCAAAACTAAGAAAAAGGTTTCACCTTCTGAGGATTCAATTCAAGTTGATTATGATGCGAATTTTCCACCCCTGAAGGCTGAAAACTTTAAAATTCAAGTTGCGAGAGTTAAAACGGTCAAGGTTACACCTAAGGCTGATGAGGCCTGGGTGGACACCATGTTTGACTAAGCAAGTTTGAATTGCCGGAGCTTCCTTGATCGCGAAGCATGAATCGGCATCTTTATTGAAGTTGGTTAAGTCAAAGTTTATTATGTGCAGGATCTTCCAAAACTTGTATCCAGATGGATCATGGATAGTGGAGCTTCAAGACATATGACAGGGAAGACCGCGTTGCTGTATGATGTCAGAAACATAAATGGAGCATACGTAGGATTTGCGGGTAATCAAGGAGGAAGGATTATTGGTGAAGGAACATTATCCAATGGAATTGTGACGTTTGAGAGAGTTAACTACATTGCTGAGCTGGAGAACAATCTGCTGAGTATCTCACAGATCTGTGACAGGATGTATACCACTCACTTCATTGATAAAGAATGTTTAATCTTGAAACCAGGATTTGTTATCCCTGAGGAATGGATTATCATGAGGGCATCGAGAGTTAATGATCTGTACGTGTTGGATATGAGCGTAGCTACTACAACCACGGGTCAGGCTCATTGTTTCGTGTCCAGAGCAACTGAAAAAGAATCGAGATTGTGGCACCGGAAGATGGGGCATATACATCTTAGAAAAATGAATCATTTGGAGCACAATGAGTTGGTTACAGGAGTTCATGTCAAAGGTTTTCATCTGGAAGGGGAGTGCATTAGCTGTGTAAAAGGCAAGCAGAAGAAAAAGTCACACCCTTCAAAGCAAGTCAATTCAGTCTCAAGACCTCTGGAGAGACTTCACATGGATTTGTTTGGTCCGGTGAATGTCAAGAGCATTACGGGAGATAAATATTGTCTTGTGGTTACTGATGATTATTCCAGATTTTCATGGGTTTCTTTCTTGAAGACAAAAGACGAAACGTTTGACAGTTTAATGGCGTTCACGAAGATTGAGAATCTGTACCAACGACGTATCAAAAGAATTCGAAGTGATAATGGTACTGAATTCAAGAACTGCAGAATGGAAGAATTTTGTGATGAAAGAGGTATTTTGCATGAGTTTAGTACTCCATACACTCCGCAGCAGAATGGAGTCGCAGAACGTAAAAACCAGACGCTAATCGAGACGGCCAGAACTATGCTCGCAGATTCGAAGTTACCAATTAACTTTTGGGCTGAAGTTGTTTCCGCCGCATGCTATACGCTCAACAGGGTTCTCACTGTCAAAAAGTTCAACAAAACATGCTTTGAGCTAATCAATAATCTCAAACCGAATTTGAAGTATCTAGAACCGTTCGGGTCACCCTGTACAGTTATAGAGCCTTATGGAAAGTTTGGTCCGAAGTGCATTGAGGGTATATTTGTTGGATATTCAAGTCCTACGCGCCGTGTCTTCGTTCCAAGTGAGAAGCGGATTATTGAAGCTGCAAATGTTGAATGTCAAGGTTATACTATGCCGCCACAAAGTTCAGGAGATTCATGGCGATATCATTACGACAAGTTGTGGGAATCGTTTGACATGATGGAAGAAGAAGAAGAAGAAGATTTCTTTGATGAATTGGATATTTTGCGTGAGTATGAGTCACAGCAAAGGTTCCCAGCTAAGTATTCAAGACGACCACGGGAAACTTCAAATGATGATGAAGCAGGTCCGAGTAATGCTGGTGAACACAATGATGTCCAACAAAATGAAGTTGCTCAAGATAATCAGTCAGATCAGAATGATAATCAAGAATCAGAGAACATGCCGATCTTTGATCATGGAGATTCAGATTCTGAGGGGAAGCAGATTCAGGATTCAAGTCAAATAAACCAAGTTGGTGAACAAAGTGCATATCAAAATGTTACTAATCTGGAAGGTGATGTGGATGTTCCAAGCGAAGTGATGCCGCGAACTCTTTCTTATCATCTAGAGGAATTGATCATAGGAGAATTGCATTCAGGCGTTCGCACGAGACGTCAAATAGACCAGGGCTTAACATGTTTTTATTCTACAGTAGCACCTTTACAAACTGAATTTTCATTAAGTTGTTTTATCTCGCCGATCGAACCGAGAACGTATAAAGAGGCGCTTACTAACGACTCTTGGGTCATTGCGATGCAAGAAGAGTTGAGTCAGTTTGAAAAGTTGGGAGTGTAGAAGTTAGTGGATTTACCGGATGGTCAAAGGAAAATTAATACAAAATGGGTATCCAAGTGTAAGAGAGACGACAGAGGAGTTGTTGTAAGGAACAAAGCTCGACTCGTTGTTCAGGGCTTTAGTCAACAGGAGGGGATTGATTTTACAGAAGTCTATGCTCCTGTGGCAGGACTAGAGGCAATCCGAATTTTCCTTGCATTTGTGTCTTGGAAGAACTTCAAAGTTTATCAGTTGGATGTAAAATCGGCGTTTCTTTATGGGAAGGTCAAAGAGGAGGTTTATGTCGGTCAGCCGCCGGGCTTTAGTTACCCAATCCACAAAAACAAGGTTTACCTATTGGACAAAGCGCTGTATGGTTTACACCAGGCCCCGAGAGCTTGGTACGAGACTTTGTCTCAACACCTACTAGCCAACAAGTTCATACGTGGAAAAGTGGATGCCACTCTCTTCACTAAAGAGGTCGACGGACATCTTTTGATAGTTCAGATTTATGTAGACGATATAATTTTTGGGTCGACAAATGAGAAATTGTGCAAAGATTTCGAACAGGTGATGAAGCAAAAATTCGAAATGTCATCAATGGGGGAGATGAAATTCTTTCTGGGACTACAAGTTGAACAACTACCTGAGGGAATTTTCATTCACCAGATGAAGTACGTGCATGATATTCTAGAGAAATTTGGAATGTCAAGTTCTACTCTAGCTGCTACCCTGTCACACCCCGACCACGTGGGACAACCAAGCGTGGCGGAAACGTCGGGGAGTGTTGTAACATAATTAATTGTTTCACAACCATTGCATACAAAGTTATATTTTATTTATCAACAAGAGTGTTACATTGTCTCAAAAACAGGAAATAAAGAGTTCAGAACATAATTAAACTAGTTCTATCTTCATTTTAAGTCTCTAAGGCACAGGTCCGCCCTAGTGTCATGATCATCGTTCTACGCAAAAGCTCCTGAAAACACATGTGAAAATAGGTACGTCAGCATAAAAATGCCTGTGAGATACATAGGTTTTGTGAAAATGGGATTCATGACTTGAGTTTAAAGAAAACGTTTAATAACAGTCAGTCATGAACCTTGTAAATTGTTTTGTTTTGTAAATCATTTGAAAAGCGATAAGATCAGATGATATGTAAACGTAAAAGAGTAATACATGGTTAAATAAATAACCAGGTAAAATGAGTTGTATAAAAGAAGTTGTTTGTATAGCAATGTCTTGTGGATGATATATTGTTTGTACAAAATGTTATATGTCAAATTTGAAGTGATTCAAATAACGCTACGATATGTAATACCATACAAACACTTATATATAGGAAGTACCAGCGGCGTATCCACCATGCTTGCATCATATTACACGTCTCGTTACTTAAATCATTTAAACAAACCACCAATGTATAAAGTCCATGTTTAAACCAATTTTCAAAAAGTCCTCGTATAAGCCATGTCAAATGTTTAAAAGTCCAAATGTGGTCAAGTAATGCGTAACAAATGTTATGTATTGTAAGTATGTATTGCCACATAATGCAAATGTAGAAATGTACAAAACAAAGTATTTTGAATATATCAAAAAGTTATGGTTTGCAAAGTAAATGCATGTTACATTGATACAAACATTTATGTGGTAAGTTAACGCATACATTCAAGCCTTGAGACAGTCGGATAACCCTAAGTCAAGGTTATCAAAAGAAATGTTTTCGGATTCAGTCATTCCTTACATCCAAACAAACCTGGGATGTCAGGAATGGGATTTGTCAAGTCCTATGGTACCACTACTTACTACCGAGCGGCGTAGCTAATGTTAATGAACATATATAAGTCCCGTTTGTGCAAACCAAATGTTATAGCAATTGTAAACGTGTTATATGAAAAAAATGTACTAAGTATACTAAGTTAACATACAAAGCAGAAATGTCATGTAAATCAATGTGCTAGCATGCTATCATTCAACATACATAGCAGAAATGTAAAGTAAAACAACGTACTAAGTATGCTCACAATGGACATACATAGAATAAAATGTAATGAAATCATGTACTATAGTACTAATGAACATAACAAGCATATGATATGAAAGCATGAAAAGCATGAAAGTAGCAAGTAGGCACATGTGTTTCACCCCAAAACAGTTTGGAAAACCGTAAAAGAGGGGTATATGTACTCACATATACACCTTGAAAGCATTTAAAAGATGGGGTTCAATGTACTCACTTAAGATTGCTTTGAAGTCGTTGTATAACAACCAAATAATGCTAGAGATCACGGATATCAAACAGCACCTAATATAGGTAACTATGTTAATATACCGGACCTAAATCGGAGGATTGGATAGGATGAGGGTTCGTAAACCAAACGAGTATGGAGACTCGTGTAATATGGTTTAACAAAGCCCACATACTAAAATGAAACCTAACCTAAGTGCTTACGACCTATTACGACCCGTTTAGGTAGCTTATGCTATCTTAATGCGTCGTTTGCGTAAAACGCGTTTGGAATGTCTAACGTCGTGACCATAAGGTATAACCCCGGAAGGTTATTCCCTATACAACTATGGTCACCCAATGCGTTTGGTCGGATTGTAATGATCGACCAAATGGGTCGGGTTCGAAAGTATAAGTGATTGTTTAGATCGCTTACCTTACGACCCTATATAAGCACTATACTAAAAGTGACGAGCTAAGCATGTTAGAACATGCTTAACTAAGTTTAAAAAAAAAAAACAGGCTTGGTATCAAAACAAACGGTTTTGATACCTATGAGTAGTTTGGTTACAAAATACGCAAGAATGCGCATTTTGGCCGAAACTACGACTCGTCACTGAGCCTAGATAACGTGGTAATCAGTAGGTGTAGTCACTATGGACTATAACCATCGTGATCACGCTCACGTTATGAAGTTCAAACGAACTTCGTGTTGACTATAAACTGGTCAATGCAAAAAGTTAAACAAAGCTTGACTTTCGGACTCGAAAAGCGAATAAAAGAACGAAAGAACACTTACAAAGGGTCCCCGAAAGCTAATCTTGATCCAGGAGCTCAGGTATGAAGCAATGGCATCAACTTAGAGCTCTTTGATCAGATTTGTAGGTTTTTTGCAAGAAAGGGGGGGGGGTATTTATAGGATATGCAAGACCGTTAGGATCGTTTCTTGAATATCGTGCCTTGATCTTACCCGTGCACTTGTCGCAATGTTGTGGTGGCTTATTTTGCCTCCACCATAGGGATTTGACATGTGGCGTTGCCCTTTGGGTGATCGAAAGGGTGTTGCAAGTTGATTAAAAACATTGAATCTGGTTTGGGAGGCTGACGTGGGCCATGTAAGAGTTCACCCTGGGCTTACGCGGGCCGCCTGAATGTTCTGATCTGCAACCAACTTTCAGAAATGACAGTTTAGGTCCCTGTTGTGGTTTGGGGCCATTTCTGACATGTTTAAGGCCTTTAAGCCATCTTTAAGGCCCTAAAATGATGCTTAAACATTGAGGACATGAAACATGCTCAAAAATATGCCGGATGTTGGTTCGTTTGGCCGTACGATCGGGATGTTCGCTTAATTACGACGGAATGCGCATAAGCGCGAAAAACGATCCAAATAGCGCAACGAATGGATTTTTCTCATGCCAAACACTAAGGCATAATATTATGATGCTTACATAAATTTTTGGATGTCCGGACGTATTCAGAACGTAAGTTATGCGCAAAAGTGCAAACTTATGCAGTTTTTGACACTTTTAGTCCCTAAATGATCCAAAAGTTTATTTTAGCACACCGAACACCTCAAAGCCTATTTCTAAGCTTTGTAAAGGATATTTAAGGTGTGTTTAACTTATGGTCATGTTCCAGAATGTTTGTTAGAGTTCAAATTGGCATACTTTCGCTGTTTGTCAAGTTTAGTCCCTGTAAGCAAATTAACTTGTTTTTGTCATACCAAAGCCTTCAAAACTTATATCTAAGTTATGTAAAGGTTATTTAAGGTATGTTGAGTATATGTTGATGTTCTGGAGTATTTGTCGCATTAAACTGAGTACGTTTACGCACCAGTTTGCGTATAATTCTCCAGAAAGCGATGTAGAGTTTAAAATCGAACAAAAGTCAAAACATGAAAAATGTAAAACATAACCAAACAAACGTTGGGATCAAATAACATTGTTTTATTGGTAACTGAACTGTTCACAATGATTACAAGCACAAATGTTACAGTCTCCCCTACTTGTGGAAATTTCGTCCCGAAATTTATTTAGAGGAAACTCGTGGAAAAAGATGCGGATACTTCGCCTTCATTTGATCTTCGCGTTCCCAAGTAAACTCGGGTCCACGTTTAGATTCCCAGTGAACCTTGACCAAAGGAATGCGCTTGCGTTTAAGCCACTTGACTTCACGTTCCATGATTTCCACCGGTTTCTCAACAAATTTCAGTGTTTTATCAACACGAATTTCGTCAAGCGGTATGTGGAGATTCTCATCAGCTAAACACCTCTTGAGATTGGACACGTGAAAGGTTGGATGAACATTTCCAAGTTCAGGAGGTAACTCAAGTCTGTAGGCTACCTTACCGATTCTTTCGACGATCTTGAATGGTCCAACGTATCTAGGTGCAAGTTTTCATTTCTTTCTGAATCTGATCACACCTTTCCAAGGTGAGACCATAAGTAATACACGATCACCGACTTGGAAATCCAAGGGCTTGCGTTTTAGGTCTGCGTAACTCTTTTGACGGCTTCTAGCTGTCTGAAGGTTATCACGAACTTTCTTTACCTTATCAGTTGTCTCTAAAATGAGGGCAGGTCCAGTAAGTTAAGCCTCGCCGATCTCATTCCAGCAGACTGGTGAACAACATTTTCGACCATAGAGAGCCTCGAACGGAGCCATGTTGATGTTGGAGTGATAACTGTTGTTGTAGGAGAATTCAATCAACGGAAGATGTGAATCCCAACTACCACCAAAATCGATCACACAAGCTCTAAGCATATCCTCCAGAGTCTGGATTGTTCTTTCAGAATGACCATCCGTTTGCGGATGATAAGCTGTGCTCAGATTAAGTTGGGTCCCCATAGCAGATTGCATGGTTCTCCAAAAATGAGAAGTGAAACGAGCATCTCTGTCAGAAATGATGTTCAAAGGAACACCATGTCGAGCTACAATTTCATCCACATAAATTTTAGCAAGTTTGTCAGCCGAAAAATCCTCACGGATTGGCAAGAAATGCGCCGACTTAGTAAGATGATCAACGACTACCCAGATGGCATCATGACCTTTCTTTGTGCGCGGTAGTTTGGTAATGAGGTCCATAGTAATGTTTTCCCATTTCCAAACTGGGATCTCTGGTTGCTCCAATAAACCAGAAGGACGCTGATGTTCAGCCTTAACCTTAAGACAAGTAAGGCATTTTGATACATATAAGGCGATGTCTTTCTTCATACCAGGCCACCAATACTGAATACGAAGATCCGTATTCATCTTATCTGAGCCAGGATGAACAGAATAACGAGACTTATGGGCTTCATCCATAAGCAAGGTGCGGAGGTTATCTTGGCTCGGGACCCACAAACGGTCCATGAGGTAATACGATCCATTGTCCTTTAGTTCAAGAGCAGGGGTTATGTGATAAGGAAATTCCTTATCCATCAAACCTTGTGAAACACAAGATTGTTGAGCCTGAGAAATACGGGCTTGGATATCGGATTGAGCTTGAATATCAGATTGAACATGAACACAATGAAGCTTAGTACGTTCCTTGCGACTCAAAGCATCGGCTACTACGTTCGCCTTACCAGGATGGTAGCGAATTTCGCAGTCATAGTCGTTCAGAAGCTCCACCCAACGTCGCTGCCTCATGTTGAGTTCTTTCTGATTGAAGATATGCTGAAGACTTTTGTGGTCCGTGAAAACCACACATTTTGAACCGTACAAGTAGTGTCTCCAAATCTTAAGAGTGAAGACAACTGCACCCAACTCAAGATCATGAGTGGTGTAGTTCTTCTCATGTATCTTCAACTGCCTCGATGCGTATGCTTTGACTTTGTTTCTTTGCATCAGGACGCAACCAAGACCTAATTTAGATGCATCGCAATAAACGACGAAATCATCATTGCCCTCAGGCAAGGTTAGGACAGGCGCGTCGCAAAGTCTTTGTTTCAAAGTCAGAAACGCTTCCTCCTGCTTGAATCCCCAATCAAATGGCTTGTTCTTCTGAGTTAGAGCAGTTAGAGGAACTGCAATCTTCGAGAAATTCTCTATGAAGCGGCGGTAATAACCCGCATGACCAAGAAAAGAACGAACTTCAGTAGGAGTAGTAGGCGTATCCCAATCCTTAATCGCACTGATCTTGGAGGGATCTACATGAATACCTTGTTTGTTGACAATATGTCCTAGGAATTGAACTTCTTTAAGCCAAAATTCACACTTGGAGAATTTGGCGAAAAGTTGCTCTTTCTTTAGGAGTTCCAAAGTAAGACGAAGATGTTGCTCATGATCAGCTCGCGTCTTAGAATATATCAAAATGTCATCAATGAAAACGATGATGAACTTATCCAAATAAGGCTTGCAGACCCTATTCATCAAGTCCATGAAAACAGCAGGAGCATTAGTCAAACCGAATGGCATGACTGTGAACTCATAATGCCCATAGCAAGTGCGGAACGCTGTCTTGGGAATATCTTCTTCATGCACACGAAGTTGATGATATCCAGATCGCAGATCAATCTTTGAAAAGTAAGAAGCGCCTTGCAATTGATCAAAGAGATCAACAATGCGAGGTAGGGGATATCGATTCTTGATGGTAAGCTTGTTAAGCTCACGATAATCGATACACATCCTAAAAGATCCATCCTTCTTCTTGACAAAAAGAATGGGAGCACCCTAAGGTGAAAAGCTAGGACGGATAAAACCTTTGTCAGAGAGTTCCTGCAGCTGCTTAGACAACTCTTGCATCTCGGACGGTGCAAGACGATATGGAGCTCTGGCAATGGGATTTGCACCAGGTACGAGATCAATACGGAACTCGACTTGGCGTGCTGGAGGTAGACCAGGTAACTCTTCAGGAAATACTTCAGGGTAATCCCGAACAACAGGAATATCTTGAATAGACTTACCTTTGCCCTTATCTGCTACAACATGTGCCAAAAATGCCACATAGTTCATTCGCAGATACTTCCGAGCTTTAAAACAAGACATGAGTTTGAGACCACTTGCAGGTTTCTCACCACGATCCTGTAGGATCTCACCTGACGAAAGCGGTATACGAACGATCTTCTCAAAACAAACTACCTCTGCGCGATGCTTGGCTAACCAATCCATACCCACAATAACGTCGAAGCTTCCAAGTTGCATAGGCGTGAGGTCAATAGGAAAAAGATGGTTGTTAAGGTTCAACTGGCAGTTGCGGAGAACAGAATCAAGAACAATGGGTTAACCACTAGCCACTTCTACTGTCAATGGTTTACCTAGTTTCGTTCTAGACACGCGAAGCAATGGTTCAAAAGATAATGACACAAAACTCTTATCGGCACCCGAATCAAAAAGAACAGATGCTGGCTGATTATTAATAAAGAACGTATCGTTCACCACATTATCATCTGCTTGTGCCTCTTGTGCGTTCATGTTGAAGACTCGACTTCGAGCCTGAGCCTGATTTTGATTCTGGTTGGCTAGTCTTGGGCACCGGTTTCTGTAGTGGGTCAGATCCCCACAATTGTAGCACAAACCAGGAGGAAAATGAGGTCGTGCAGCTTGACCTTGTTGCTGAGCAAGAGGCAGAGCAATTTGTTGGGCTTGGTTCTGAACTGCCTGATTCTGGTTAGCAGGAATGCGGCAGGTGGTAGCAAGATGACCATTTCTTCCACAGTTGGTGCATTGACGACACTGAAGATGAGGTGGGTGATGGCCGTTACACCTGTTGCACAAAGGTGCATTGCCAAAATAAGGCTTCTTGGCTTGTGGTTGCGCAGGCTGATTTGGTGCAGCTTGAGCCTGTGCAGTAACGGCATAGTTTTGGGAAGCCTTTCGCTTCCTAGACCCCCTTGAGGAACCAGAATCCTTTCCCTTCATGTTTTGACCTTTCTTGTTATCTTCCTTGTCAGACGCCTGTTTCTTACCCTCGTCACCCTTTTTGTGCAGCTTTCCCTTTCGAATCTGTGACTCAGTCAGTGTCGCTGCTAACTCGATTGCCTGACGGAGTGTGGTAGGGTTACTACCAGTAATGATGTCTTGTACTGAGTCAGGTAGGCCGTCGGTGTACCTTTCGATAGCCTTGTCGAGTGGGGCAACCATTGTTGGGCAAAGCAGACTCAACTCCTCAAACCTATCAGTATAAGCCCGGTGCTCGCCACTGTATTGTTTTAAGTCATCAAACTCTTTCTCCAAAGCTGGCTGTTCATGACGAGGACATAACTCCCTCATCATAAGGGCCCTAAGTTCAGCCCATGTCTGTGCTAGAGCAACTTCTACACCATGGTCTCTCATTACCCCGTTCCACCATGTAAGAGCCCTCTTCTGAAACACACTCGAAGAAAACTCGACCTTGCGATTGTCAGGACACTGCACGTGATGGAAAGTACTCTCAATGCTCTCGAACCATTGAAGAAGCCTA
The DNA here is from genome assembly GCF_002127325.2 of Helianthus annuus. Taxonomy (NCBI): domain Eukaryota; kingdom Viridiplantae; phylum Streptophyta; class Magnoliopsida; order Asterales; family Asteraceae; genus Helianthus; species Helianthus annuus. The sequence goes on along the minus strand of NC_035441.2, from coordinate 101,890,066 downwards.
GTTGCTCCCTCAGAGCCACTAAACTTGAGTGGTTTAGCCGAGTTAAAATTCTTGAAATTGCATGGAGCATTGTTGTTGTTCTTGGCTTGGTTCCATTGACCAAAGAGATTTGGGAATTGAGCAGCCATTTGCTGCGCAATAATTTCTGCCAGTTCGGCAGTGGCTATCTGGTTTTCGCGTCGAGGAGGCATTCTAAAAGAGGAAAACATGAAAGGAAACGAGTGAGATGATTAGATGAAGAGAATGAGATGAAACAATTTCAACAAAAGCAAAGATGGTGGTTACGCATCGCAAAGCAAAAAAGCGACACACAATGTCTAATCAAAACAAATGGGTCAAAAATAATGTATCACGAAGACATGCTCGCCTATAAGTGAACACTCACCCCAAGAGTTCACAGGTAAGAGTGACCGGTCCGATTATGTGGATTTGTACGAACACTCTAGCCTTAGATAGAAAACCCGGGGTACAGGCATTCACTTTTCCCGTTCGCACGTGTTCACACTATTAAAACCCAAAAACTTTGACGAGATTTTTGAAAATTCAAAGGGGTTCAAAACCATATAACAGAGGGTTCAAAACCTAGTAATCAATCATCCTAGAACAGATAATTAATTTTCAAAGCGGATTCGAAATCGATGTTCTCGTTGTGGTTATCACCTAAGGATAGGTGAAGTGCATGTTTTAAAATCTAAACACAAGATAACTTGTGTTAAGGTCCTAGAAAGTTATAGTCTAGGTCAAAGTATTACTAATAACCTAATTCCCTATAACCATTGGCTCTGATACCAATTCTTCTGTCACACCCCGACCACGTGGGACAACCAAGCGTGGCAGAAACGTCGGGGAGTGTTGTAACAGAATTAATTGTTTCAAAACCATTGCATACAAAGTTATATTTTATTTATCAACAAGAGTGTTACATTGTCTCAAAAACAGGAAATAAAGAGTTCAGAACATAATTAAACTAGTTCTATCTTCATTTTAAGTCTCTAAGGCACAGGTCCGCCCTAGTGTCATGATCATCGTTCTACGCAAAAGCTCCTGAAAACACATGTGAAAATAGGTATGTCCGCATAAAAATGCTTGTGAGATACATAGGTTTTGTGAAAATGGGATTCATGACTTGAGTTTAAAGAAAATGTTTAATAACAGTCAGTCATGAACCTTGTAAATTGTTTTGTTTTGTAAATCATTTGAAAAGCGATAAGATCAGATGATATGTATACGTAAAAGAGTAATACATGGTTAAATAAATAACCAGGTAAAATGAGTTGTATAAAAGAAGTTGTTTGTATAGCAATGTCTTGTGGATGATGTGTTGTTTGTACAAAATGTTATATGTCAAATTTGAAATGATTCAAATAACGCTACGATATGTAATACCATACAAACACTTATATATAGGAAGTACCAGCGGCTTATCCACCATGCTTATATCAAATTGCACGTCTCGTTACTTAAATCATTTAAACAAACCACCAATGTATAAAGTCCATGTTAAAACCAATTGTCAAAAAGTCCTCGTATAAGCCATGTCAAATGTTTAAAAGTCCAAATGTGGTTAAGTAATGTGTAACAAATGTTATGTATTGTAAGTATGTATTACCACATAATGCAAATGTAGAAATGTACAAAACAAAGTATTTTGAATATATTAAAAAGTTATGTTTTACAAAGTAAATGCATGTTACATTGATACAAACATTTCTGTGGTAAGTTAACGCATACATTCAAGCCTTGAGACAGTCGGATAACCCTAAGTCAAGGTTATCAAAAGAAATGTTTTCAGATTCAGTCATTCCTTACATCCAAACAAACCCGGGATGTCAGGAATGGGATTTGTCAAGTCCTATGGTACCACTACTTACTACCGAGCGGCGTAGCTAATGTTAATGAACGTATATAAGTCCCGTTTGTGCAAACCAAATGTTATAGCAATTGTAAACGTGTTATATGAAAACAATGTACTAAGTATGCTAAGTTAACATACAAAGCAGAAATGTCATGTAAATCAATGTGCTAGCATGCTATCAGTCAACATACATAGCAGAAATGTAAAGTAAAACAATGTACTAAGTATGCTCACAATGGACATACATAGCATAAAATGTAACGAAATCATGTACTATAATGTACTAATGAACATAACAAGCATATGATATGAAAGCATGAAAAGCATGAAAGTAGCAAGTAGGCATATGTGTTTCACCCCAAAACAGTTTGGAAAACAGTAAAAGAGGGGTATATGTACTCACATATACACCTTGAAAGCATTTAAAAGATGGGGTTCAATGTACTCACTTGAGATTGCTTTGAAGTCCTTGTATAACAACCAAATAATGCTAGAGATCACGGATATCAAATGGCCCCTAATATAGGTAACTATGTTAATATATCGGACCTAAATCGGAGGATTGGATAGGATGAGGGTTCTAAACCAAACGAGTATGGAGACTCGTGTAATATGGTTTAACAAAGCCCACATACTAAAATGAAACCTAACCTAAGTGCTTACGACCTATTATGACCCGTTTAGGTAGCTTATGCTATCTTAACGCGTCGCTTGCGTAAAACGCGTTTGGAACGCCTAACGTCGTGACCATAAGGTATAACCCCAGAAGGTTATTCCCTATACAACTATGGTCACCCAATGCGTTTGGTCGGATCGTAATGATCGACCAAATGGGTTGGGTTCGAAAGTATAAGCGATTGTTTAGATCGCTTACCTTACGACCCTATATAAGCACTATACTAAAAGTGACGAGCTAAGCATGTTAGAACATGCTTAACTAAGTTTAAAAAAAACAGGCTTGGTATCAAAACAAACAGTTTTGATACCTATGAGTAGTTTGGTTACAAAATACGCAAGAATGCGCATTTTGGCCGAAACTACGACTCGTCACTAAGCCTAGATAACGTGGTAATCAGTAGGTGTAGTCACTATGGACTATAACCATCGTAATCACGCTCACGTTATGAAGTTCAAACGAACTTCGTGTTGACCATAAACTGGTAAACGCAGAAAGTCAAACAAAGCTTGACTTTCGGACTCGAAAAGCGAATAAAAGAACGAAAGAACACTTACGAAGGGTCCCCGAAAGCTAATCTTGATCCAGGAGCTCAGGTATGAAGTAATGGCATCAACTTAGAGCTCTTTGATCAGATTTGTGGGTTTTTTTTGCAAGAAGGGGGGGTATTTATAGGATATGCAAGACCGTTAGGATCGTTTCTTGAATATCGTGCCTTGATCTTACCCGTACACTTGTCGCAATGTTATGGTGGCTTATTTTGCCCCCACCATAGGGATTTGACATGTGGCGTTGCCCTTTGGGTGATCGAAAGGGTGTTGCAAGTTGATTAAAAACATTGAATCTGGTCTGGGAGGCTGACGCGGGCCGTGTAAGAGTTCACCCTGAGCTTATGCGGGCCGCCTGAATGTTCTGATCTGCAACCAACTTTCAGAAATGACAGTTTAGGTCCCTGTTGTGGTTTGGGGCCATTTCCAACATGTTTAAGGCCTGTTAAGCCATCTTTAAGGCCCTAAAATGATGCTTAAACATTGAGGACATGAAACATGATCAAAAATATGTCGGATGTTGGTTCGTTTGGCCATACGATCGCGATGGTCGCTTAATTACGATGGAATGCGCATAAGCGCGAAAAACGATCCAAATAGCGCGATGAATGGATTTTTCTCATGCCAAACACTAAGGCACAATATTATGACGCTTACATAAATTTTTGGATGTCCGGACGTATTCAGAACGTATGTTATGCGTGAAAGTGCAAACTTATGCACTTTTTGACACTTTTAGTCCCTGAATGATCCAAAAGTTTATTTTAGCACAACGAACACCTCAAAGCCTATTTCTAAGCTTTGTAAAGGATATTTAAGGTGTGTTTAACTTATGGTCATGTTCCGGAATGTTTGTTACAGTTCAAATTGGCATACTTTTGCAGTTTGTCAAGTTTAGTCCCTGTAAGCGAATTAACTTGTTTTTGCCATACCAAAGCCTTCAAAACTTATTTCTAAGTTATGTAAAGGTTATTTAAGGTATGTTGAGTATACGTTGATGTTCCGGAGTATTTTTCGCATTAAACTGAGTATGTTTACGCACCAGTTTGCGTATAATTCTCCAGAAAGCAATGTAGAGTTTAAAATCGAACAAAAGTCAAAACATGAAAAATGTAAAACATAACCAAACAAACGATGGGATCAAATAACATTGTTTTATTGATAACTGAACTGTTCACAATGATTACAAGCACAAATGTTACATACCCCTCTTGCAACAAATCATGGGATTCATCCAGATCTCACCGGAGACAAGGCTGATGAAACGTTCTACCGTTCCATGATAGGTTCTTTGATGTATTTAATTGCTTCACGTCCTGATATCATGTACCCAACGTGCCTCGCAGCAAGATATCAATCTAACCCGACAGCTTCGCACATGATTATTGTGAAGCGGATATTACGCTACTTGAAGGGAACTCCTACATTGGGGTTGTGGTATCCTAGAAAAGGCAACTTTACGCTCGAAGGGTATTCCGATTCGGATTTCGGATGCTGCAAAGTCAATACAAAATCAACAACTGCAGGATGCCAGTTCTTTGGACCTAGATTGGTTACCTGGCAGTGTAAGAAATAAACGTCTGTGGCGTTATCTACATGTGAAGCGGAGTATGTTTCTGCTAGCAGTTGCTGCTCTCAGATCCTGTGGATACAGCAACAGATGCGCGACTACGGTTTGCAGTTTCTTAACACACCTCTTTTTGTTGATAATGAGGCCGCAATAAATATAACAAAGAATCCAGTACATCACGCTAAAACTAAACATATAGAAATTCGTCATCACTTTATTCGCGAGTGCTTCGAAAAAAAGTTGTTACGAATTGAGAAAATCCACACTGACGAACAGAAAGCTGATTTACATACCAAAGCTTTTGATAAAAATCGGTTTAAATATTTGTTAAAACTGAATGGTATGAAGCTTCTTTTGGTGTCGGATGGCATAATTGGCGTTGATGAGAGTACTGTTGCGGATGAAGATGAGAAACAATCTGCAATGGTTTGTCGATTTTTTACCTGTTTTGGTATTTAGGGGGAGTAGATATAGATGTATATAGTTTATCTTTCAGAAAATACAAAAACAGTAAAAAATACAAAAATACAAAAACATGATAAAATCTGAAATAGAGCTTGTGTATAAAGGGAATATGATAGTACATCGGCTAGACAATTACAGTATGCTAGAGAATTGTAAAGTCTAAATGAGTTAAACAGTCTCACTAATGATGTGTCGATAGGTTTTCGCACATTTAGTAGATTTATTCGGGATATAAACCTAAAATTTCAAACATGTGAAATTCGTGGGAACACTACATGGATATATAGGTAACCCCTGAAATCTCGTTTGAAAGGTCCCATATTCTGAGATACTAGGTCTTTATACTCAGTGATATCTGGGGTATTATTCCGGGACTTCTGCTGTATGGAAGTACTGACCTAGTCCCCGAATAATACTTTCTGTAAATGCTTGAAACATAGCATCGCCCTCAGCAAGCTGATGAAACAATAAAATTGATAGTCGCTGCTGTTGTAACTAAAAGATCCTCTAAAGGGGACACACCAGAAAGTCGAAGCAGTCATCTCTCTGCGTATACGGAAGTATCGACCTGAGCTCTCACGGCCCTCGCATTTAACCCCTTACAGATATCATTTGTGGTATACTCACATGTAAGACTGAATATCTGGGCTTCTGGATACGGGAGTATATTCAAGAGGTGGGACACATGAATGAGCTAAGTTCATAAGTCATCTAAATCGTATCCTGAATAGACTAAAATTTGTGTGAGAATTTAAGATGGATCAGTATATCAACAATCGAGGTGAATTGTTTAAGTCTGAGTATGAAATGAAGCTTAACGGTACTAGTAATTTGTCTGAAAAGCTGATATGATTCCCTGACACGCTCACCAAAAATAAGTTTGTATATAGTTTACTTTGTTTACTTTCTACAATTTAAGTTTTCTGCATTTTATTTCTTAGTTTAGAACACATTATAAAAAATCCAAAAAGATTTTATTTCTGCTTTATTTTTTGACAAACCAAAGTGGAGAGTTAATCGTTGGATTCTCAATGATTGAAGCAGATGCAGGAAAGTTCTGAGCTGAAGAATGAGGAGAGCTTACTTTGTCAGAGTTTGAGATGTTTTCAAAGATTAAAACAAGTTCATTAGTTTGATGCGTGTTACATTTTTCAGGAAACCATGAAAATTGTTCTTTTAAAATCAGTTTGATTCATCACAAGATCGACCAAGGTCATTAAGTTGGACTTGGTAGATTAATTGAGTAATCAGGGTCATTAACTTGGACCTGAATACTTGAGTGGATTTTTAAAAGCTGATTGAGATTATAATTTATGTGATTTTGTGAAAAGATAGAATTGTAATGTTTAATGATTGAGACACAGGTTTTTGGACTTCATTATTCCCAACGGAAGGTAGCTGTCAAAGCTTGAACCAGATCAAGATCTCAGATTCTAGCATATTGAAAGGGGGAGTCTGTGAAAGAGGGAGTCTGGATCAACAGTCCAAGGGGAGTTTGAAGATAGAGCTAGGTTGTGATCCTAAACCTGTGAAGATAGAGTGCTTATGATGAGAAGACAGAGAGTTGGAGAAAAGACCAAGACTGAGGACTCGGAGCTGAAAACTTCGTCAACATCCAAGGGGGAGTCTGTTGATGCATGGAATGTCTGTTGACTACGTCTGCATTAAGTCTTAGGTCAAGATAGGTCAACATAGGAGCTAGAAAGTCAAAATTAGGTTATTTTGTTGTAGTTTCGCTTTTATGTACATAGGATAGAAGTAGTTCCGCTTATATGTCAAGTAAAGGTTTCGCTCATTTGGTATCTTGGTAGTTTCGCTTATGTGTCATGCCGTATAAGAGAAACCACTTGGACTATATATAGGCATTTGGAGCGAAACCTGGTAGTAAGTCGTGTACGTTGGAGCGGAACTAGGTCATTGCTTTTGTAACGAAACTCTATCAAAATTGAATCAGAAAGCAATAAAAGAGAAGGAATTGAAAAGGAAAAGTTGTGTAACTTCATGTGCTTTTGATTCCGCCTTTGTATATGAAGATGAACGTTCTCAACTGACTGTTTAGGGTCGCAACACGGTCCAACAGTTGAACGTATTTTTCACTTTTAGTTTTTAACTTTCAAAACTTGCAAATTTCGGCCGTTTATGAAGAATCAGTGGTTTTGGTTTTCAATCAGATTTCAGGTGTCGAAGACTCGAGTTCCAACGTCGGTTGATCAAAAGAAATTAGAAATAAAATCTTTTTGGCTTTTATAAAGTTTATATTAAAACACACCTAAAATCTTTTTGGTATTTTTGAATATTTCAAATGTAAAGATAGAAAGCAGTAAATAAATATATACAGAGATGCAGAAACGAAAAGCAGTAAATGAATATTTACAGACATTCTTTTTGCGAGTTTCGAGGGTAAGAGAATCATATCAGTGTACGGTCATGCGAAAACACTCTTGTTGTTCAATTAGTTAATATTAAGATAAGCATCCTATAACGATTATCTGTATTGTTGTCCACTTAAGCTCAATTTATCAGATGTACTCGTGGCGAGGGGATACGATTAGTGTATGATTTATACTTACCGACCTGTGTTCATCCACACACGACACATTCCCGTATCAAGGTATGCATGAGAGTTCATCTTACTGGTGAGTATACCATTTATCATCTGTTTTGACGTATAAAATGTGAGATACTCACTTATTTTGGATGAATACAAGCCCTATGTGATTAAATCACTTATTGATGAGGAACTTGATATTCAATGCATGAAGGGCACAAGAACAAGTCCGTGAACAGGTTAGTACCATCGTACCGACAAAGAGACGAACTTGACTCCCGGATAAACTGTGATATTCTATCACTTATTGATTGGGACATGTGATTGTTTATCACTTATTGAGGTCGTATGCATCATGTAATATATACATGTTTGTATGATATTTACACGTATGTATGGTATCATGGAAGATCTAGACTTGCGTCCCCGTTGTTTTCGGTAAAAGAAAAAACCATGATACCCAGATGATAGACAGCATAAAGACCACGTATCTCAGAACCTCGGCAATCTATCAAACGAAATTTCGGTACCAAGACCATATGCCAATGAGCGGTTCCTACACGGTCTTCAGTCGATTTAAGTTTATATCACCCTGCACACTTTAAAATGATTGTGAGCCAACGGATACATCTTATATAGAGCTGCTTATCTTTTTATTTAAGGTTTAAAGAGGTTTGGACACACCACTGATGTACTATCATTTTCTCTTTTATTCGTCAGGAAACTCATTTTTGTTTTTCTATTGTTTTTGTGTTTTTGAAATTTTTCGATGTTTTTGTATTTTTAATAATTTTCAATGTTTTTGTATTTTTCGTTTTTACTCCCCCTAAAATGCAAAAAGTACGAGAAATTAAGAAAACACAAACAAATATTTACATATTGATTTTCCGATGTTGGTTAACTCATGTTTTACCTCGATTCCATTTACCAAAAATTAATTCAATCAAAAATGATTTATCGAATTTTGGAAAAATCAGTTGGCATGTCGGTAATTGGTGTGGACCAAAACACATTGACGGGTTTCATATTGAAACAATCACGTGTGAGGTGATATCCGAGATCAACGTGTCTGGCCAAGGAGTGCTGTTCGAGATGTTAGAAATTCAAAAAGCAGCTTAAATAACGACAAAGATAGGAGAGACTAGAAATTTAAAACCGTAATCCTGCAACTGCATTGTGTATTGCTAGGAATCTGAGTGCCCTCCTAAACTAGATATCCACCCGGTGTGGATTTCAAAGTCAATTTTGCAGCTACTTCAATGAACCGAGAATTCTCTTTACAACAACAAGGTGATAAACCTTCGGGTCCGGCTGGTAAGTGGCAAATGGAGCATGTGGGAAAGCTTGTACACATCATCATGGGACGGTCCATGTATGATGTCTTCCACATGCTTTTGCACTAGCAAAGGTCTTCGCCTTTCTCCTTTAGAAGTAGTGTGCGGTTGTTCAATCCATGCCAAGGTATCCGCACACCCGGTTGGTTTGTTCAACAAACACATTTTCTTCAATCACACCGAAGAGAAAAGTACCCTACACGTTCATTTTGTAGACTTCGAACTTCTTGTGGAAGAAAATTCCAAGACTCTTCAAAAAGCCTTAGACGTGTTGTAGGCGCGTACTTTTCATTGGAATCTTTCCTGAGGACGCGATCAAAACCATAACAACTAAATTTTGGCACATTTTTCATCTTGTTGAATTTTTCAACTTCATCCAAACACATTCTTTCACCATCATTCCATCATTGGAAATTTTTTGTCTTCTTTTCTCCTCTCTCCATGAAAAGCAACAATATTCTCCTTGGATATAACAATGTTTCGGAGCCTTATGTCGCCGATCTTGTGCATGGACGCTCCACTATCAACAATCCTAAGACCATCAATAGTTCCTCCTGGAACATCCTGCACACTCATTCAGAGATTAGTTGGAGAGGGGGACCCAAGCCTTCACAGACTTGGGTCGTCCATCATCATCGAGAATTGTGACATCCATTTCCTGATGATTCGGAATTGATGTAGCTCCCCCTAAAACAGTTTCCGATTTTGGTTTCCAAATCTGTTTTTGTTTTTCATTTTTAACTTCTAAGTTAACAGACTGCGTTTGGATAACCTCTGGTTATAAAACCTTTTCAATTTCTTTTCTTTGTTTCTTTTTCTGTTTCTTTTCTCGTTGTTTGTCACACCCCGACCACGTAAAACAACAAAACGTGGCAGAAACGTCGGGGAGTGTTGTAACAGAATCATTGTTTCACAACCATGGATTAAACAAATTTCGTTTTATTGAATTAAATGAGTTACAATGTCTTAACAATAAAGAAACATAACAAAAATTAACTAGTCTTGCATCTTTTAATGTCACTAAGGTCTCGTCCAATCCTATGTGAGCATGCATCAATATCATCATCAAATATCATCAACTATTGTACCTGAAACACATGTGAAAATACGTCAGCATAAAAATGCCGACGAGTACATAGGTTTTATGAAAAATAGGATCCATGACTTAGGTTTAAGAAAATGTTTAACCAAAAACTTGTCATGAATCCAGTTTAAGTGTTTGCTTTTATAAAACGTTTGAAAATCGATGATAGATATGTATAGTTAAAAGAATGATGTAAGGTTAAATGAATAACCAAGTAAAAATGAGTTTGTATAAAACAAACTGTTTTGTAAAACAATGTCTTGTGAAAAATATGTTATTTGTGTAAAAATGTATAAATCCAAATGAATGATTTAAATAACGCTACGCCATGTAATATAATACAAGCACTTATATATAGGAAGTACCAGCGGCGTATCCACCATGCTTGTATCACATTACACACATCTCGTTACTCAAATCACTTACCCACATAAACCACCAATGTAAATTGCCCATGTCTAAACCATTGTCAAATGTCAATCAACTATTGTGTAAACAAAATGTCATGTATGGCAAGTGAAATATGTAACAACCAAACCATAGGTAAGAATGCACAAACAATGTACTAAGTATGCGACGGATGGACATACATAGCATGATACCAAGTATAAGATGTCTTGAAAAACGATGTACTAAGTATGATGAACATACATAGAATGAAATGTTATGTAAAACGATGTACTAGGTATGCACACAATGGGCATACATAGCATGTGATGTAAAATGTACTAAGTATGATGAACATACATAGCATGAAATGTTATGTAAAACGATGTACTAAGTATGCACACAATGGGCATACGTAGCAAAAACATAATGAAATCATGTACTAATAGTGTACTAATGAACATAGCAAGTATATGATATAAAAGCATGAAATCATGAAAGTAACAAGTAGGCACATGTGTTTCACCCCAAAATGTTTGAAAAACAGTAAAAGAGGGGTCTATGTACTCACTTGAGGGTGCTTAGAAGTCTTAGGATAACCACCAAGCAAAGCTAGAAGATCACGGAATCAAACGACACCTATATAGGTATCTACATTAATAAACGGTCCTATCGGAGGATCGGGTAGTACAAGGGTTCGTAAACCAAATAAGTATGGGAACTTATGTAATATGGTTTAACAAAGCCTACGTACTAAAACGAAACCTATCCTAAGTGCTTTTGACCCATTACGACCCGTTTAGGTAGCTTACGCCACTTTAACGCGTCGTTTGCGTAAAACGCGTTTGGAATGCCTAACTAGTCCTATGACAAGCAAGATATGCCTTAACATGTTTAATATTGTTGTTAAATCAGTTTAGATGTCAAAAATTTTGTTACATAGACTTAAAATGAATTTATGCGTAAAAAGGGCATTTTGGTAATTTACCTAAGGCATAAAAACTACCTGTCATATAACTAACTAAACGTCGTGACCATAAGGTATAACCTCGGAAGGTTATTCCCTATACAACTATGGTCACCTAATGTGTTTGGTCGGATCCTAAAGATCGACCAATGGGTCGGGTTCGTAAGCATAAGCGATTGATTAGATCGCTTACCTTTACGACCCTAAACAAGCACAAATCTAAAAGCGACGAGCTAAACATGCTAGAACATGTTTAGCAAAGTTAGAAAACAGGTTTGGTATTAAAACAAACGGTTTTAATACCCTAGAGTAGTTTGGTTACAAAATACGCGAGAAAACGCATTTTGGCCGAAACTACGGCTCGTCACTGAGCCTAGATAACGTGGTAATCAGTAGGTATAGTTACTAGGGACTATAACCATCGTGATTACGCTCACGTTATGAAGTTCAAACGAACTTTGCATTGACCATAAACTGGTTAATGCAGAAAGTCAAACGCAGTTTGACTTTAACGCTAAAACGAATGAAAAACGCGAAAGAATACTTACAGAAGGTCCCCGCAAGATTCGAACCCGATTCACTCTCAGGTAGGAAGCTTATACTTCCACTTAGAGAGTGTAGAATCAGATTCAAATGTGAGGAAGAATGAAATGGGTGAGGGGTATTTATAGATTTCCTTGAACCGTTAAGATCGTTCGTTGAAAAACGTGATTTGATCTAGACCTTACATGTGGGCACATGGTTTTCAAAAACCATGGGAGCCCCTAATGTGGACTATGTTCATTGAATACCATCCCATGGTTTTTCAAAACCATGGGTGAAAACAATTAACACTTCAAAATGAACTAGGTTCATTGAATCTGCCAGAAATTTCAAAAATGGTCCCTACACTTGTAAAACTTGATTTTTTTGGCACTTTTAAACCCCTTTAACCTCATTTCAAGGCTCTAATATGATATTAAAGTATAGGGAACTTAAAATATCCTCAAAGACATCACGGATGTCGGTTCGTTTGGTCGTACGGTTGCGTTATTCGCTTAATTACGACGGGAGTCGTAACGAACGCAAAAACGATCCAAATTAAGCGACGAATGGAATTTATCATACCAAACACTAAAATAAAATATTTTAATGCTTACATAAATTTTTGGAAGTCCGGAAGTATTCAGAACGTAAAATATGCGCGAAAATGCAAACTTATGCACTTTTTGACGCTTTTAGTCCCTGAATGAGCATAAAGTTTATTTTTGTGCACCAAACACCTCAAAGCCTATTTCTAAGCTATGTAAAGAATATTTAGGGCATATTTAAGCCTATTTCACTGTTCCGGAGTGTTTGTTGCATTAAACTGGTTATATTTACGCATCAGATCGCGTATAACCTTCCAGAAAGCGATTTAAAGCCCGAAATCGAACAAGAATTGATACGTGCAAAAGATACACATATTTATACAGATCCCAAGTATGAAATACAATATTTCATTGGCTTGATATTTGTTTGATGGTGGTGGTGACACAGGTGTCACATTGTTTAACAAAACGAGGGTCCTGTTTTGGTGAAATAGATTTTGTACGGTAACTGTTACCATGGGGGCATCAACTTTTGCCTTTCCTTTCGTGAGATATGGACAGTTTCTGACAATGTGACCATACTCACCACATTCAAAACATGATCTCCTCTCAATAAACCTCGGAGTATCATAATTGTAAAAGTTTGATGATGAACTTCGTGATCTTGAGGTACTTGGTCCTACATCACAATAGCTTGTGTGCTGTGTATAGTTGTTTTGACTATTTCTTTTCAAAATTTTCTTTTGCATAACAAATCTGTGTTTGATTTGTTTTCAAAAGATTCAATTTTATCAATCCCCCAAGACTTCACGAAGTTTATCTTTTGAAGCTTTTTCTTGTTTTGAGCCCTTTTGCCCTTTCTCTTTCCTTGATTAGCGTGATTTTGCTTTTGTCGAACTGGAAGTTTTTGATTTCCATATTGTTTCCGAACTTCGGCTTTTGGGATAGGAATGCACTGAGTTACTACAACTCCTAGGCTCGACTTTCCCAAAAACTTACTAGTAGAATCTTCAAAAACTTTATCAATCAAGGATTGATTGACATTCTTGATTGGGAAATCCTTGTTTGAATATATTTTATCAGATCCAATCAACGTGTAAAGCAAATTCACGCTTTCACAAATCTCAGACTCTTGCGCAGACGTGGACTCAACCAGAACAGTCTTAGCAAGTTTTGCGCGAGGATCACATAGAATATGATTCTCAAGAGGTATGTCCTCTGCATCAGACTGTGCTGAGTTATTATCCTCGGATTCATCATCTGAAGAATCAGCATCCTCAACAATGACTGGAGGATCCTGATTTTGTTCAGCAGTTGATACTTTCGTATCTTGTCACACCCCGACCACGTTAAAACAACAAACCGTGGCGGAAACGTCGGGGAGTGTTGTAACAGAATCATTGTTTCAAAACACACGGAATATTGAAGTTTTGTTTTATTAAACATTATACGTTTACATCGTCTTGAAATCTAACAAACAAGTTAAACATAGTCTATCATTGTTATTAAGTCACTAAGGCCTCGTCCAGTCCTATATGAGTGTGCATTCTAGCAATCGACATCAATCAACAATACCTGAAACATATGTGAAAACAAAGTCAGCAAAGAAATGCTGGCGAGTACATAGGTTTTATGAGAGTGTCGGATTCATGGCTAGTTTATATGTTGCAGTACCTTGTTAGACTACAAGAGTCAAAATACAAACCTTGTTTTGAAAAATGTATTGCAACATAAATAACCAACTCAAATCAAATTGGTTATAGTTTGTTATAAAATCTCGTAGCCATGATTCTTAACCCAAAACATTTGTTTTAGTAAAATAATTTGGAAACATCTCGTAAAAGCTCGTTAATAAAACTCGTATGGTTTATATCATTTCAAAAACCTCGTTGTGTGACATCGTTTTAAAATCGTTTCCCCAGTGAACTAAATAATGACACAAAATGTAGTATGATAAGAGCATTTATATATAAGATGTACCAGCGGCGTATCTACCATGCTTCTATCATACTACACCTGTCCCATGATTTATTCACATCCCAAAACCAATCGTTTAACCAAATCGTTTATCTCGTTTAATTTGTTTCAAATCGTGTAACTCATCCCAAAATCGTTTAACTTGTTTTAATAGTGAAAAATACTTTTGGTCGCCTCGCTAATAACATTCAAACCTTCGTGACTCGCCTATCTCGCATTAACAAACCACCAAAGGGTAAGTTAACAATCTCGCATTAACTAACCACCAAAGGGTAAGTTAAAAATCATCAGGTTCGGTCGCTACCCACCTAACCCACACATAACCATGGGTGCAGTCTGATAACGGGATTTGTCAGATCCTATGGTACCATAACCTAATACTGGTCGGTTTGGCCAAATTAATGAATGTTATTCGTTATGTAATTACAACCAACAAGTCTTGTTCACCTTATCAAAATCGTTATTAATTTAATATAAACCATTGTTTAAACATCGAAATCATTTAACACATATGGATCACCCCAAAACAATCGAAAACAGTAAAATAGGGGAACTATGTACTCACTTGAGATTGTAGGGTATCCTTGATTTTGTGAACTATCGATGCACGGGCAATCAAGGAATCAAGTGGTACCTAGTATCGGATTGCTAGATAAATAAATCGACACCTGAATCGGGAGATAGGATAGAATGAGGTTCTATAAATCAAATGAGTATTTGAACTCATATGGTATGATTTAATAGTCCCAACATTCTGATTGAAAGTCTACCTAAGTGCTTTTGACCCGTTTCGACACATTATGGTAACATAAGCTACTATAAGGCGTCGTTAGCGTATAACTATGTTCGGATGGTAATCTATGTGCTATGCCAAGTCTTACATGCCCAATTATCCCTAAACATGTTACTAAATCAGATTACAAGTCAAAAATATGTTCACATAGTCAAATTACGGATTTTAGCTTCAAAAGGGCATTTTGGTCATTTCCTATGGGCATACAAGCTAACTAGCAAATGACTAACCGATCCTACGTGATCATAAGGTTATAACCTCAGTGGTTATTCCCTATGCATTTATGATCACTAACTAAGCTTGGTCGGATCCAAAGATCGACCAAACGGGTCGGGTTCGGAAGTATAAGCGGTTGTTTAGACCGCTTATCTTACGACCCTAAACAAGCACAAACTAATAGTGTCGAGTTAGACATGTCAAAACATGTCTAACCTACTGATTTGGTATCAAAACAAAGTGTTTTGATACCCTAAAGTAGTTCCGTTGCAAAATGCGTGCTAAAACGCATTTTGACCGAAACTTTGACTCGACACTACAACTAGATAACGTGGTAATTAGCGGTTATAATCGCGAAGGATTATAACTATCGTGATTACAATCACGTGTCAAAGTTCAATTGAACTTTGACTTGACCAATTGATGGTCAAAACCGAAAGTCAAACTGTTGGCCAAACTGTTTGACTTTCTGCACTACAAAAGGAAAAAGGAAATAAAAAGAATGAAAGAATGCTCACCCAAGTCCTTGCTATCTTTTCTACAAAGAAGACAAGTCCCAAATGCTTGAGAGAGAGCTCCAAAGCAGATTGAAGAGAAGAGAAATGAGAATGAGCAATGAAATGAGAAGTTTGGATGGCTATTTATACTTGTGGTGAGTTAATAGGATCATCACAAGTGTTTTGCTTGGTCATTAAGCATTAATCCTAGCCATACATGTGTTACAAGCTGATTAGAAGCCTTGGTGAACACACAAACTTGCTCACCACACAAAGAAATTGCACAAACAGCCCCTGAATTTGCAAACAGATGCTGAAAATGAACTTTCTGCCCAGATGAGGCACTCGCGTAGCGCGACGGCATAGGCCTTAGGGCTCGCGCTACGCTACGGTGTGCCTGATACAGCAAAGTTTCACAAAATGGCAGAAATGGTCCCTGCACGCGTTTAAAGCCTTTTTCGATGCGTTTAAACCCCGTTAACCTCATTTCAAGGCTCTAAAATGAAGTTAAAGCATAGGGGACCTGAAATATGCTCGAAAACATCTCGGATGTCGGTTCGTTTGATCGTACAATCGCGTTGTTCGGTTAATTACGACGGAAGTCGTAACGAATGCAAAAATCGATCCAAATTAAGCGACGAATGGAATTTTTGCTTACGCGGCCCGCCTGGGCTCCCCAGATCAGCAACAGTTTGATAAATGGCAGCTTTGGTCCCTGCATGCAATCGAGTCCATTTCAGGCCTTTTTGACCCCCATTAGGTCATTTTCAAGGCTCTACAAGGTCAATAAAGTTTAGAGGACTCAAAATATGCTTGGAACATTCTCGGATGTCGGCTCGTTTGGGCGTACGGTCGCGTTGTTCGTTAAATTACGACGAAACTCAAACGGACGTAAAAACGAACCAAATTGAGCGACGAATGGAATTTTTGCATGCGGATCACTAAAATAAAAATATTTTAGTGTGTACAAAAATTTTGGATGTCCAGATGTGTCCAGAACGTAAGATACGCGCGAAAATGCAAACTTACGCCGTTTTTGACACTTTTAGTCCCTGTAAGATCATATAAGCATGTTTTCGCACACCGAACCTATCAAAGCTTATTTATAAGCCATTTTTAGGTTATATATGGTATGTTTAACTTATGATCAAGTTCCGGACTGTTCGACACCATACGAATCGGTATAGTTTCGCAGTTTGACGCAAATAGTCCCTGCGATCGAAAAAACTTGATTTCGGCATACCAAACCATCCACAACTTATTTCTAAGTTATGTAAAGGTTATTTAAGGTATGTTAAGCCTATGTCACTATTCCGGAGTGTTTGTTGCATTAAACTGGTTATATTTACGCATCAGATCGCGTATAACCTTCCAGAAAGCGATTTAGAGCTTGAAATCAAACGAGAATTGATATGTGTAAACGATACACATATTTATACAAATTCCAAGTATGAAATACAATATTTCATTGATTTGGTATTTGTTCGATGGTCTTGGAGGCACAGATGTCACAGTCTCCCCTACTTCAGGAAATTTCGTCCCGAAATTTAATCAGAGGAAACTTGTGAGAGCTCGAAACATGAAGTCGAAAAGATAAGACAATACTGGTTGGGTTCTTGAACGTCTAGTAACTTTAATAACATTATGCTTGCAATGTAAGAGGGACACTTATATACAAGTATATGAAGTGTCATTGGTGCGTCCACCGTACCTCATTACATCGTTCACATTCCGTCATTGTTGCCACTATCAGTTCTTACACATGATAAATCTTACTGTGGTTTCTGTGCACTGAATTTCATAATTATGTACGCGTCCATAATTACGTAATTCCTTGCATAGTCCACACAGTGTATTTGATAATGTGTAGGGAGGAACCAAATGAACGAACCTGTGATAAGCGTGACTAGACCATCATTGAGTCCTTTAGATCAATAAATGATCTTTTAAAACAGACTACCTAGAAGTCTTTCCAGCTATATCACATATCATTCTTGACCAGATGTTGAATCAATCTTTAACTAGACCACTCAAGGGGTCTTTTTCGAAATATGAAATGGCACTTATATAATCCAAGGGTCTTAACTACCACGTAGAAGCCCATTAAGGATTTAAGGTAGTACCTTTGAATATCCTACTATGAATCCCTCATATGAAGATATGGAAGATTCTATGAGGATTTCGAAAACAAAATCGAATCACACAAAACACAAAGGAGAACACATAAACACATAATCACAAAATCGCATAATTGATTAATTCGACCTTTAATTTGTTATCTTTGGACCCGGTATTTAAAGTACACCAGGAATCCAATCCATGGATTTCATTTGGCACTTTAAATATCTTCAAAAATCTAACTATGAAGATAGAGAGATCTTGATAGGAATTCGGCTTGTCCTTATTGAATTTTAATGTACGTATTAAGGCGTACAAAGAATCCAATCAAAGGTTCCGATTAGAGCGATAATCATCCACAAGGATCTAATTGCAAAGATAATAAGATCCTATATGGATTTCGGAATTCGAATAGCAGGGGATGCTTCGAAACCTTGCACTAGACGTGCTTAGGTCGACACACGAGGAAGAATCCTCATGAATTTGAGGTGCTAGCTATGCCAAGGCGACATATGAAGCAGAATTTGGAGGTTGGGTACAAGATTGAAAAAGTAATACCCTTAGTTATCTGACCAAGGATTTAAAGTGATTATTCCAAATGTCACTTGTATTCGGTACTTCGTTTCTTGAAACGAGTATTTAGAATTTTCGAGGAAATCATGAGCGATCACATGAATGGAAGAACTACAA
This sequence comes from Helianthus annuus, assembly GCF_002127325.2. Classification (NCBI taxonomy): domain Eukaryota; kingdom Viridiplantae; phylum Streptophyta; class Magnoliopsida; order Asterales; family Asteraceae; genus Helianthus; species Helianthus annuus. The sequence goes on along the minus strand of NC_035441.2, from coordinate 101,871,271 downwards.
GAGTAGTTTGTAAATAACATAATTCTTTGGTGTAGGTATTATAGGGGTATGCCATACACACGTGTAACTACACTTGTACATCAGAATTGTGATCAACGATTTATTTATAAACCAAACAGGTTGTTTCAGAGTTCAACAAAAGAAACAAAAGCATAAGTTTCTAATTATTTCAAGCATCAGCTTCTTCTAATCAGCCTAGTGCTTATCCGTGGGTCAGATTTGCATTGACAAACTTTGGGTATTCGTCCCTGAAATGACTCGTCTCGTCATAGAAGTAGCAAGTTCCAGGAGGAGAACGAGCTTGTGCTGGATTTGCTTGAAGTTGAATAGGGTTCTGAATAGTTTGGTTTAATGTAGCAACTGAACGACAGTTTCTTGCCAAATGACCAACAAGTCCACACTTGAAGCATATTTGGCATTTGACACTAGCATGGTGATGGAGGTTACACTGATGGCACAAAGGGGCTGTTCCTTTGTATGGTGCTCGTGTAACAGTAGGACCTGCAACAGCTTTGTTTTGGATGACAAAACGGCAAATGTTAACCAAATGTCCCCATCGCCCACAGTAGGTACATTTGAAACAAGGTTCTTGATTCGGATGATGGCTATTGCATTGATTGTAGAAAGGAGCAGTTCCTAAGTACCGCTTCTTGGCTGGTGGTGTTGCCACCTGACCAGGTCCTGCTTGATTTGGTGCAACGGCTGGAGGATTCTTTAAGGTCTTACGCTTCTTTGACCTTTTTGAAGGCTTGGCTTTTGCTTCCTTTGATGCTTCTCGGGTGGTTTCATCCTGGAGATGGGACATGGCAATAGCTAATTCAGCAGTCTTCAAGATTACTTCGCCTATTCGTTGGGCACCTTTAGTAGCCTGTTCGGACATCTGAGCGTCGTTGCGATGAAGTGACATTCTGAAGGAAGAAAAGACAAAAAGGGGGGAAAGAATGAAAGGCTACCGGGTAATCAAAATAGAATGGCAATGCATAAAAATTGCGATCATTTGTTTGTTACCTAAGGCAAACAAATGAGACGGTGACTAATCAAAGTAAATGGGTCATATTAATGTATCACTGAAGACATGCTCGCCTATAAGTGAACACTCACCCCAAGAGTTCCCAGGTAAGAGTGACTGGTCCGATACTGCGGATTTGTACGAACACTCTAGCCTTAGACAGAAAACTCAGGGTACAGGCATTCACTCTTCCAGTTTGCACGTGTTCACATTATTTAGACCCGAACTTTGACGAGATTTTGAAAACTCAAAAGGCATAAAGCCAAAGATGAATCAAACCGGAAGGGTTCAAAACCGTATAACAGAGGGTTCAAAACCTAGTAATCAATCATCCTAGAACAGATGATTAATTTTCGAAGCGGATTCGAAAGTTATGCTCTTATTGTGGTTGTCACTTAAGGATAAGTGACGGTATTGTTTTATGACTAAACGCAAGTAAACTCGCGTTAGGGTCCTAGGAAGGTTATAGACTAGGTCAAAGCATTACTAATAACCTAATTCCCTATAACCATGAGCTCTGATACCAACTTTTCTGTCACACCCCGACCACGTTAAAACAACAAACCGTGGCGGAAACGTCGGGGAGTGTTGTAACAGAATCATTGTTTCAAAACACACGGAATATTGAAGTTTTGTTTTATTAAACATTATACGTTTACATCGTCTTGAAATCTAACAAACAAGTTAAACATAGTCTATCATTGTTATTAAGTCACTAAGGCCTCGTCCAGTCCTATATGAGTGTGCATTCTAGCAATCGACATCAATCAACAATACCTGAAACATATGTGAAAACAAAGTCAGCAAAGAAATGCTGGCGAGTACATAGGTTTTATGAGAGTGTCGGATTCATGGCTAGTTTATATGTTGCAGTACCTTGTTAGACTACAAGAGTCAAAATACAAACCTTGTTTTGAAAAATGTATTGCAACATAAATAACCAACTCAAATCAAATTGGTTATAGTTTGTTATAAAATCTCGTAGCCATGATTCTTAACCCAAAACATTTGTTTTAGTAAAATAATTTGGAAACATCTCGTAAAAGCTCGTTAATAAAACTCGTATGGTTTATATCATTTCAAAAACCTCGTTGTGTGACATCGTTTTAAAATCGTTTCCCCAGTGAACTAAATAATGACACAAAATGTAGTATGATAAGAGCATTTATATATAAGATGTACCAGCGGCGTATCTACCATGCTTCTATCATACTACACATGTCCCATGATTTATTCACATCCCAAAACCAATCGTTTAACCAAATCGTTTATCTCGTTTAATTTGTTTCAAATCGTGTAACTCATCCCAAAATCGTTTAACTTGTTTTAATAGTGAAAAATACTTTTGGTCGCCTCGCTAATAACATTCAAACCTTCGTGACTCGCCTATCTCGCATTAACAAACCACCAAAGGGTAAGTTAACAATCTCGCATTAACTAACCACCAAAGGGTAAGTTAAAAATCATCAGGTTCGGTCGCTACCCACCTAACCCACACATAACCATGGGTGCAGTCTGATAACGGGATTTGTCAGATCCTATGGTACCATAACCTAATACTGGTCGGTTTGGCCAAATTAATGAATGTTATTCGTTATGTAATTACAACCAACAAGTCTTGTTCACCTTATCAAAATCGTTATTAATTTAATATAAACCATTGTTTAAACATCGAAATCATTTAACACATATGGATCACCCCAAAACAATCGAAAACAGTAAAATAGGGGAACTATGTACTCACTTGAGATTGTAGGGTATCCTTGATTTTGTGAACTATCGATGCACGGGCAATCAAGGAATCAAGTGGTACCTAGTATCGGATTGCTAGATAAATAAATCGACACCTAAATCGGGAGATAGGATAGAATGAGGTTCTATAAATCAAATGAGTATTTGAACTCATATGGTATGATTTAATAGTCCCAACATTCTGATTGAAAGTCTACCTAAGTGCTTTTGACCCGTTTCGACACATTATGGTAACATAAGCTACTATAAGGCGTCGTTAGCGTATAACTATGTTCGGATGGTAATCTATGTGCTATGCCAAGTCTTACATGCCCAATTATCCCTAAACATGTTACTAAATCAGATTACAAGTCAAAAATATGTTCACATAGTCAAATTACGGATTTTAGCTTCAAAAGGGCATTTTGGTCATTTCCTATGGGCATACAAGCTAACTAGCAAATGACTAACCGATCCTACGTGATCATAAGGTTATAACCTCAGTGGTTATTCCCTATGCATTTATGATCACTAACTAAGCTTGGTCGGATCCAAAGATCGACCAAACGGGTCGGGTTCGGAAGTATAAGCGGTTGTTTAGACCGCTTATCTTACGACCCTAAACAAGCACAAACTAATAGTGTCGAGTTAGACATGTCAAAACATGTCTAACCTACTGATTTGGTATCAAAACAAAGTGTTTTGATACCCTAAAGTAGTTCCGTTGCAAAATGCGTGCTAAAACGCATTTTGACCGAAACTTTGACTCGACACTACAACTAGATAACGTGGTAATCAGCGGTTATAATCGCGAAGGATTATAACTATCGTGATTACAATCACGTGTCAAAGTTCAATTGAACTTTGACTTGACCAATTGATGGTCAAAACCGAAAGTCAAACTGTTGGCCAAACTGTTTGACTTTCTGCACTACAAAAGGAAAAAGGAAATAAAAAGAATGAAAGAATGCTCACCCAAGTCCTTGCTATCTTTTCTACAAAGAAGACAAGTCCCAAATGCTTGAGAGAGAGCTCCAAAGCAGATTGAAGAGAAGAGAAATGAGAATGAGCAATGAAATGAGAAGTTTAGATGGCTATTTATACTTGTGGTGAGTTAATAGGATCATCACAAGTGTTTTTCTTGGTCATTAAGCATTAATCCTAGCCATACATGTGTTACAAGCTGATTAGAAGCCTTGGTGAACACACAAACTTGCTCACCACACAAAGAAATTGCACAAACAGCCCCTGAATTTGCAAACAGATGCTGAAAATGAACTTTCTGCCCAGATGAGGCACTCGCGTAGCGCGACGGCATAGGCCTTAGGGCTCGCGCTACGCTACGGTGTGCCTGATACAGCAAAGTTTCACAAAATGGCAGAAATGGTCCCTGCACGCGTTTAAAGCCTTTTTCGATGCGTTTAAACCCCGTTAACCTCATTTCAAGGCTCTAAAATGAAGTTAAAGCATAGGGGACCTGAAATATGCTCGAAAACATCTCGGATGTCGGTTCGTTTGATCGTACAATCGCGTTGTTCGGTTAATTACGACGGAAGTCGTAACGAATGCAAAAATCGATCCAAATTAAGCGACGAATGGAATTTTTGCATGGCGATCACTAAAATAAAAATATTTTAGTGTGTACAAAAATTTTGGATGTCCAGATGTGTCCAGAACGTAAGATACGCGCGAAAATGCAAACTTACGCCGTTTTTGACACTTTTAGTCCCTGTAAGATCATATAAGCATGTTTTCGCACACCGAACCTATCAAAGCTTATTTATAAGCCATTTTTAGGTTATATATGGTATGTTTAACTTATGATCAAGTTCCGGACTGTTCGACACCATACGAATCGGTATAGTTTCGCAGTTTGACGCAAATAGTCCCTGCGATCGAATAAACTTGATTTCGGCATACCAAACCATCCACAACTTATTTCTAAGTTATGTAAAGGTTATTTAAGGTATGTTAAGCCTATGTCACTATTCCGGAGTGTTTGTTGCATTAAACTGGTTATATTTACGCATCAGATCGCGTATAACCTTCCAGAAAGCGATTTAGAGCTTGAAATCAAACGAGAATTGATATGTGTAAACGATACACATATTTATACAAATTCCAAGTATGAAATACAATATTTCATTGATTTGGTATTTGTTCGATGGTCTTGGAGGCACAGATGTCACATATCTGCTGACACATCCGAATCTGATGATACTTCCTTCTTAACCAAGTCCAGCTGCGAATTCCTCAACATCTAAAGGAACAGATGGCTTAAAGTGAGGTTTATCTTCCTCATCAGGCATCGCGGTATAATTGTGTCTAACAGGTGGAGGACACTTCTTATATCCAATGCACGTGACATCATCTTTCTTTTTCTGTATGTCAATGATGTGATCCAGCACATACCTAGAGTTTGAGTAACTATCTACTCTAAGTTGGATCGCCTCATTTTCACACTTGACACATGCCAACTCTTTTTGTGCTTCCTCGAGCCTAGTGATGTAATTGTTTATCGCGGTTTGTTTTCTTGAAACCATTTTTGTTAGCTCGGACTTATCTTCCTTTAATGTGTCAATTATCTTTTTAAATTCATTTTCATGATTTTTGTGAAACATATTGGCCTCTGTGCATTTTGAAAGATCCACGATCAAACTTTGATTGTGGATAAATGTCACGTCGTACTTGCTTTGCAAATCGTCATATTTGCTTTGTAAATCCGACAATTTGATTTGCAAATCAGACAATTTAGCATTTAACTCAACACAATTATCACACCTATCAGAACTTGGTTTATCGACACATACCTCACTGGATTCGCTCTCAGATATTGACTCATTTGCCTCAGAATCAACAACCTCCCTCGATGATTCACATTCAGATCCATCCTCGCTTGAAGTTGAGCTAGTAACATCTTCAACTGAACTACCGCCATGTTCAAAACTGTTATCATTTCCCGAGGACTTACCATTGCTGACATCCTTGACAATTTTGGCATAAAATGCCATTCTTGTTTGACCGTTGTAGTTTGGATCAAGAAATGATGGTACTCCAGTAGACCAATAGCTTTGCTCTGAGACAACTGGTTGCGGTGTTCCATACATATCGGTTGCTAAACCCTTTCTCGTATACGTGTTATTTGACGGTGTAGGAGACTGAAACCAAGATGGCAGTGAACCATTTTGCGTATACAAATTGTCCGCATTTGAATCTGGAATCCAACGACCGTACATATCTGTTGCCATTTTCGGTTTACTTTGATGAGAAGGATCATTTAAAGATTGAGATCCTAAAAGTACTTGACTCCAAAGGTGTGTACTCATGATGAACCGAAAATAAGCAACTTAACAATCAACTTTGAACCAACTGTGAACTTTCTGTGAATCTCACTGTGAAAGATTAGAAACGACGAAAAAATAACGAGTCCACTAAAGACTGAAAGGACCAAACACCAACTCTAATTTAAAAGCCTACGAAAAATGAAGATTGTATAAATGAAAAATCCTATTTTTCGTGAGGTCCCAAATTCAACTCAAGTCCACGAACAACTTAGATATTTCGTGAAGCCCAAACTTAAAACCCAACAATTCAATTAATTTAATTTGCCTGACCCCATGAAGTCATGATGTGTAGAGAATAACAATTTAAGATCAATCAACACCTTCACTGTGATACACCAACCCAACACTTAATACGAAAAATAACAGGAAGAACAATAAGGCCCAATGTCCAAATTGGCCCACGAAGAATTGTTATTTACTACGAACAATAATCCAACGAAGATTGATTTTTTTTAATTGTTTCAATGGGTCTACGAAGAGTATTGAATGACAAGGCCCACGAAGTTTGATTGTCAAAGGGAGCTGATGTCCAATCCACCTACAATCCACCTACGAAGACAAGGCCCAAACAATGGCCCAAGCACTACGAAGAATGTTAATGGATTAAGTAAACTGTGGAGCCCAAAAGTCAATTTCACAAAGATTTATAACCCACAAACAAGACCACAGAATGTGACAAATAGTTGGCGGTTTTCGTTGACCAAGAAGGATAGTCTGACAACCTTTGGTTGGTTGGTGAGATATGGAGAAAAAGGTTGACAGAATTTTGGCAAAACCTTATCATTAGGTAGAAAAAGTTGGTGAAAACTTTTCTAAGTTGAGTAAACCTTATCAACAGAGAAAGAAAAATTGGAGAATTATCAGACAATGAAGAGCACAGTTCTGCACCACAAATCAACCAATGAGCTTTCAACCAAAATGTACTATTCCGGTAATGTATTCCAGTCACCTTTTCGTCGGAAAAAATGGTGATTTCAGTTTTGTTCTTCAAAACTCAGCAAAACTTGTGTTTATCATCATCTCTATGATGTTTAACAAAAATATCATCACATAACATCTGATTTTCATGTTTTAATTCAGTTTTTCAGCCAACAAAACTGGGTTTTTGAATTTTTATACATAACACACTCAAAACCCACTCGATAATCACACCAAAAACTCGGTTTTCAACAAGAAATCGAGCCTTACGCTCTGATACCACTTGTAGGTCCCGATACGGATCGTCGGACTACGATGATTTCTTGTTTTAGATGCCGTAGCGAGTGCGGAATCCAAGCGACGACACAAACTGAGCTAGAAAAATGAACAATACTCAAAGATATTTAACGATTAACGGTTTCGTGTATTGATTTTGACAGAGTTTCGGTACAAGATTCGACTAATACAAAGCAAACCGACAACTCTCTCTCACTACACTCTCTCTCTCTTGGGTATCTCTATCTATTCTGTGTGTTCTATCTGAATATATATAAAGACAGACACAACGAAACTGAACACGTCGACGAAACTTCAAAGACAACGAAACCTCAAGAGTTTCGTCGACATGCATGCAAACAAGTGGGGTTCGGCCCAGTTGAAGGTTTCGGCCCATATGAGTGGCCCAAACAAGTTGATTGGTCCAAACTACATGTACATGAATTCTAAAAATAAACATTTGTAAAGATTAGTCAACTTATGACATCATCATGATGATGTCGATGATGTCATGATGATGATGTGTCAGCGGGAAACGCTCACGGCTCTCCGTGCTTCGCGTGTCGAACTCTGGGGCGCACGACGGAGGAATGTCGTGACGTCGGGCTTGAGCCGAACCTAACCGAGTCGAACCAAAACGAGTCGAATCGAGTCGCGTCCACATTAAGTGTACCAACAAATAACCCAAATTTCATGCCAAATCCCACAAAAGCTTTCAAGTACGTATCCCATTTATCAAATACTTCCTTAGCTGTGCTGATCTTGCACTTCTTAATCTCACCAGCAATCTCTACGGTTAGAACGATTCATACCAACAACTAACCTATCATACACGTCTTCCGGATGAAGAAAATCTTTCTTATACAAGCATAGTTTCTAGTAGCCCATTCTAATATCATCGGTTAGCTAATGGTCGATCCTGACTCCATTTACCAGAACACCAGGGAAGTCTTCAAAAGAGTTGACTTTTCGAATGAAATTTGGGGTTCGGTTAGTCTAGAATATTCAAGAACCTCTAAACCAACCTCTTCATTACCGTTTCCAAGATGTTCGATATGAGATGTCCGATAAGATGCCCAGCTTATCGGACATCTTGGAAACGGTATTGAGAGGATGGTTCAGAAGTTCTAGAATGTTCTAGACCAACCAAACCCCATCTTTCAATCCAAGAAGCCAACTCTTTGGAAGACTTCCGTATTCTAGTCAACGTAGTCAGCATTGACCATCAGCTAACCGATGATGTTAGGATGGGTTACTACAAACTATGCTTGTATGAGAAAGAATTTCTTCATCCGGAAGACGTGTATGACAAGTTAGTGGTGAGTATGATTTGTCTACTAACCGTAGAGAGGCATGAACTTAGGTTGAAGAAGGTTGAAGAAGGTGGTGAATGCACCATGGTAGGTTGAAGAAGGTGGTGATTTGTCTACTACCCATCAGGAGATTTCGGGTATTATAAAGCAGAAAGTTGAGAGGCATGAACTTAGGTTGAAGAAGGTGGTGAATGCACCATGGTAGGCTCCATGATAGAGTCATTAAGTTGGTTTTCTTTTTATGGTGAACTGTAAAAACCTATGAATAATGAACCACATTTAGTGAACCACATTTTATTTTACAGCTTACCATATTTTGGAAAAACTCCTTTGTGAGAATTGATAGAGCTTACCATGGTTCATTCACCACCTTCTTGAACCAAAGTTCTTGCATCTCAAATTTCTGCTTTAAAATACCCGAAATCTCCTGACAGTTTTCAGCACTTCCTTCCAACTCCTTACGCATGCCATTTCCTTTCATTAACTCATCTTTATGCGTTTATGTTCAAGTGTTGCCTCCATGTACTGCTTTATGTTAATGCACCTTCTGAATCTAGCACAAGCATTTCAAGTGTGATTAACATATCGTGTAATAACCCAACTTTCATGCCAAAACCCTCCAAAGCTTTCAGGTACTTATCCCATTTATCAAACTCTTCCTTAGCTATGCTGAGCTTGCACTTCTTAATCTCACCAGCAATCTCTACGGTTAGAACGATTCATACCAACCACTAACCTGTCATACACGTCTTCCGGAAGAAGAAATTCTTTCTTATAAAAGCATAATTTGTAGTAGCCCATTCTAACATCATCGGTTGGTTAGCTGATGGTCGATCCTGACTTCCATTGACCAGAACACCAGGGAAGTCTTCAAAAGAGTTGACTTTTCGAAAGAAATTTGGGGTTGGGTTGGTCTAGACTATTTAAGAACCTCTGAACCAACCTCTTCATTACCGTTCCCAAGATGTCTGATAAGGTTTATCGGACATCTTGGAAACGGTATTGAGAGGATGGTTTAGAAGTTCTAGAATGTTCCAGACCAACCGAACCCCATCTTTCATTCGAAGAAGCCAAATCTTTTGAAGACTTACGTATTCTGGTCAACGTAGTGAGCATTGACCATCAGCTAACCGATGATGTTAGGATGGACTACTACAAACTATGCTTGTATGAGAAAGAATTTCTTCATCCGGAAGACGTGTATGACAAGTTAGTGGTGGGTATGATTTGTCTACTAACCGTAGAGATTGCTGGTAAGATTAAGAAGTGCAAGCTCACCACAACTAAGGAAGAGTTTGATAAATGGGATAAGTACCTGAAAGCTTTTGAGAATATTGCCATGAATGTTGGGTTTTTACGCGATAAGTTAATCACACTTGAAACGCTTGTGCTTGATTCAGAAGTTGCATTGGACATAAAGCAGTACATGGAGGCAACACATGAACGTGAACTCGTCAAATATGTGTTAAAGAATGTAGCTGCCATACGTAAGGAGTTGAAGGGAAGTGCTAACAACCGTCATGAGATTTCGGGTATTATAAAGCAGAATTTTGAGAGGCATGAACTTAGGTTCAAGAAGGTGGTGAATGCACCATGGTAGGCTCTATCATGACGTCATTAAGTTGTTTTTCTTTTTCTGGTGAACAGTAAATCCTACGAATAGTGAACCACATTTAGTGAACCACCTCTTGTTTTATAGGTTACCATATCTTGGAAAAACTCTTTTGTGAGAATTGATAGAGCTTAACATGGTGCATTCACCACCTTCTTGAACCAAAGTTCTTGCATCTCAAATTTCTGCTTTAAAATACCCGAAATCTCCTGACAGTTTTTAGAACTTACTTTCAACTCCTTACGCATGGCATTTAGTTTCTTTTATTCATCTTTATGCATTTATGTTCATGTGTTGCCTGTCACACCCCGACCACGTAAAACAACAAAACGTGGCGGAAACGTCGGAGAGTGTTGTAACAGAATCATTGTTTCACAACCATGGATTAAACAAATTTCGTTTTATTGAATTAAATGAGTTACAATGTCTTAACAATAAAGAAACATAACAAAAATTAACTAGTCTTGCATCTTTTAATGTCACTAAGGTCTCGTCCAATCCTATGTGAGCATGCATCAATATCATCATCAAATATCATCAACTATTGTACCTGAAACACATGTGAAAATACGTCAGCATAAAAATGCCGGCAAGTACATAGGTTTTATGAAAAATAGGATCCATGACTTAGGTTTAAGAAAATGTTTAACCAAAAACTTGTCATGAATCCAGTTTAAGTGTTTGCTTTTATAAAACGTTTGAAAATCGATGATAGATATGTATAGTTAAAAGAATGATGTAAGGTTAAATGAATAACCAAGTAAAAATGAGTTTGTATAAAACAAACTGTTTTGTAAAACAATGTCTTGTGAAAAATATGTTATTTGTGTAAAAATGTATAAATCCAAATGAATGATTTAAATAACGCTACGCCATGTAATATAATATAAGCACTTATATATAGGATGTACCAGCGGCGTATCCACCATGCTTGTATCACATTACACACGTCTCGTTACTCAAATCACTTACCCACATAAACCACCAATGTAAATTGCCCATGTCTAAACCGTTGTCAAATGTCAATCAAGTATTGTGTAAACAAAATGTCATGTATGGCAAGTGAAATATGTAACAACCAAACCATAGGTAAGAATGCACAAACAATGTACTAAGTATGCGACGGATGGACATACATAGCATGATACCAAGTATAAGATGTCTTGTAAACGATGTACTAAGTATGATGAACATACATAGCATGAAATGTTTTGTAAAACGATGTACTAAGTATGCACACAATGGGCATACATAGCATGTGATGTAAAATGTACTAAGTATGATGAACATACATAGCATGAAATGTTATGTAAAACGATGTACTAAGTATGCACACAATGGGCATACATAGCAAAAACATAATGAAATCATGTACTAATAGTGTACTAATGAACATAACAAGTATATGATATAAAAGCATGAAATCATGAAAGTAACAAGTAGGCACATGTGTTTCACCCCAAAATGTTTGGAAAACAGTAAAAGAGGGGTCTATGTACTCACTTGAGGGTGCTTAGAAGTCTTAGGATAACCACCAAGCAAAGCTAGAAGATCACGGAATCAAACGGTACCTATATAGGTATCTACATTAATAAACGGACCTATCGGAGGATCGGGTAGTACAAGGGTTCGTAAACCAAATAAGTATGGGAACTTATGTAATATGGTTTAACAAAGCCTACGTACTAAAACGAAACCTATCCTAAGTGCTTTTGACCCATTACGACCCGTTTAGGTAGCTTTCGCCACTTTAACGCGTCGTTCGCGTAAAACGCGTTTGGAATGCCTAACTAGTCCTATGACAAGCAAGATATGCCTTAACATGTTTTATATTGTTGTTAAGTCAGTTTAGATACCAAAATTTACGTTACATAGGCTTAAAATGAATTTTAGCGCAAAAAGGGTATTTTGGTAATTTACCTAAGGCATAGGAGCTACGTATCATACAACTACTTAAATGACGTGACCATAAGGTACAACCTCGGAAGGTTATTCCCTATACAACTATGGTCACCTAAAGTGTTTGGTCGGATCCTAAAGATCGACCAATTGGGTCGGGTTCGTAAGCATAAGCGATTGATTAGATCGCTTACCTTTACGACCCTAAACAGGCACAAATCTAAAAGCGACGAGCTAAACATGCTAGAACATGTTTAGTAAAGTTAGAAAACAGGTTTGGTATTAAAACAAACGGTTTTAATACCCTAGAGTAGTTTGGTTACAAAATACGCGAGAAAACGCATTTTGGCCGAAACTACGGCTCGTCACTGAGCCTAGATAACGTGGTAATCAGTAGGTATAGTTACTAGGGACTATAACCATCGTGATTACGCTCACGTTATGAAGTTCAAACGAACTTCGCATTCACAATAAACTGGTTAATGCAGAAAGTCAAACGCAGTTTGACTTTAACGCTAAAACGAATGAAAAACACGAAAGAATACTTACAGAAGGTCCCCGCAAGATTCAAACCCGATTCACTCTCAGGTAGGAAGCATATACTTCCACTTAGAGAATGTAGAATCAGATTCAAATGTGAGGAAGAATGAAATGGGTGAGGGGTATTTATAGATTTCCTTGAACCGTTAAGATCGTTCGTCGAAAAACGTGATTTGATCTAGACCTTACATGTGGGCACATGGTTTTCAAAAACCATGGGAGCCCCTAATGTGGACTATGTTCATTGAATACCATCCCATGGTTTTGCAAAACCATGGGTGAAAACCATTAACACTTCAAAATGGACTAGGTTCATTGAATCTGCCAGAAATTTCAAAAATGGTCCCCTACACTTGTAAAACTTGATTTTTTTTGGCACTTTTAAACCCCTTTAACCTCATTTCAAGGCTCTAAAATGATACTAAAGTATAGGGAACTTAAAATATGCTCAAAGACATCACGGGTGTCGGTTCGTTTGGTCGTACGGTTGCGTTATTCGCTTAATTACGACGGGAGTCGTAACGAACGCAAAAACGATCCAAATTAAGCGACGAATGGAATTTATCATACCAAACACTAAAATAAAATATTTTAATGCTTACATAAATTTTTGGAAGTCCGGAAGTATTCAGAATGTAAAATATGCGCGAAAATGCAAACTTATGCACTTTTTGACGCTTTTAGTCCCTGAATGAGCATAAAGTTTATTTTTGCGCACCAAACACCTCAAAGCCTATTTCTAAGCTATGTAAAGAATATTTAGGGCATACTTAACTTATGATCAAGTTCCGGAAGGTCTGTTACAGTACAAATTGACATACTTTCGCAGTTTGTCGAATTTAGTCCCTGTAAGCGAATAAACTTGATTTCGGCATACCAAACCATCCAAAACTTATTTCTAAGTTATGTAATGGTTATTTAAGGTATGTTAAGCCTATTTCACTGTTCCGGAGTGTTTTTTGCATTAAACTGGTTATATTTACGCATCAGATCGCGTATAACCTTCCAGAAAGCGATTTAAAGCCCGAAATCGAACAAGAATTGATACGTGCAAAAGATACACTTATTTATACAGATCCCAAGTATGAAATACAATATTTCATTGGCTTGGTATTTGTTTGATGGTGGTGGTGACACAGGTGTCACAGTCTCCCCTACTTTAGGAAATTTCGTCCCAAAATTTATTCGTAGGAGTTTATCTGTGACTTTGTGTCAAAAAGCCACCAAAGATATGCAAGGCAATATCCTGTCATTTCCTTAATAGAGACTCTTCAGAAACGGAAATGAAGGAAAGATCAGGGATATTCATTTCCCTTCGAGGGAAAATTTTCAGAAACGAAAAATGCACAGAATGAGTCATTTTCCTTAATGGGTATCCTTTAGAAACGAAAATGCACGGATTGAGTCATTTTCCTTAATGGGTATCCTTTAGAAACGAAAATGCACGGAATGAGTCATTTTCCTTAATGGGTATCCTTTAGAAACGAAAATGCACGGAATGAGTCATTTTCCTTAATGGGTATCCTTTAGAAACCAAAATGCACGGAATGAGTTATTTTCCTTAATGGGTATCCTTTAGAAACGAAAATGCACGGAATGAGTCATTTTCCATAATTTCTTCAGTAACGAAAATGAACGGAATGAGTCATTTTCCACAATTTCTTCAGAAAAGAAAATGAACGGAATGAGTCATTTTCCACAATTTCTTCAAAAACGAAAATGAACGGAATGAGTCATTTTCCACAATTTATTCAGATACGAAAATGAACGGAATGAGTCATTTTCCACAATTTCTTCAGATACGAAAATGAACGGAATGAGTCATTTTCCACAATTTCTTCAGATACGAAAATGAACAGGGTTAACTCTAGATACACGACAAAACTTATTGTGGTTTCTGTGCACTAAATTCCATAATTATTTTTATGCATCCATAATTACGTAATTCCTTGCACAGTCCGCACAATTTGTTTTGTAATGTTTTGGGGAAGAATATCAAACTTGTGATGAGGGTGACTAGACTACCATAGGGTCCTTTTAATTAGATTGATAGATGATCTTTTTAACTAGGCCACCAAGGAGTCCTTTCAGCTATATCATCACATGATATTCCTAACTAGATTTTTGGATCAATCTGTTTAACTAGACCACTCAAGGGGTCTAATTATGGAATAGTACAATATAATCCAAGGGTCTTTACTATCACGTAAAAGCCCATTGAGGATTTAATATAGTACCTTTGGATATCCTAATATGAATCCCTTATACGAAGATATGGAAGATTCTACGAGGATTTGGATAACAAAAACTTGGATTACACCAAAAGCATAAAAGGGAACACATAAGCACATAATCACATAGTTGCTTAACTCAGTTATTAATTTGTTATCTTTGGACGCGGATACTTAAAGTACACCAGGAATCCAATTCGTGGATTTCATTTGGCACTTTAATCATTTTCAAGAATCTATCTATGAAGATAGAAAAAATCTTAATAGGTATTCGGCTTTGTCCTTATTGAATTGTAATGTACGTATTGAATCATACAGAGAATTTAATTAAGGACTCCGATGAATGTTACTCACCCACAAGGATCTAATTATGAGGATAGAAAGATCCTATATGGATTTTGGAGTTTGTGTAACGAGAGGTGTTCCGACACCTTGCAATAGGCGTGCTTACGTCGATACACAAGGTAGAAAGTTCATGAGGTTGAGGCGCTAGATATGCCAAGGAGACATATGAAGCAGAAATTGAGGGTTGAGCAGCAGCAGGGTTTGTAATAGCTTTGCTTTGGATTCCAAAGCGGCACATGTTAACCAAATGTCCCCATCGTCCACTGTGGGTACATTTGAAACAGGGTATTCGATTCGGATGATGACGGTGGCATTGATTGCACCAAGAGCAGTTCCCTTATACGGCTTCATCCCTGAGGCGAGTCATGGTGGTAGCTAAATCAACGGTCCTCTTGAGTACGACGCCTATTCGCTGGGTAATTGCAGCACCAGGTTTAGACATTTGAGTATTGTTGCGATGAAGAGGCATCTTGAAGACAATGGAAGGCATAGGAGGAAACAAGCAAAAGATAGTCAAAAGAGAATGACAACGCATGAAGATTGTGACCATTTGTTTGTTACCAAAGGCAAACAAATGAGATAGTGACTAATCAAAGTAAGCGGGTCAATATAATGTATCGCGAAGACATGCTCGCCTATAAGTGGACACTCACCCCAAGAGTTCCCAGGTAAGAGTGACTGGTCCGATACTGCGGATTTGTACGAACACTCTAGCCTTAGACAGAAAACTCAGGGTACAGGCACCCACTCTTCCAGTTTGCACGTGTTCACATTATTTAGACCCAAACTTTGACGAAATTTTGAAAACTTAAAGGGTTCGAAACCTTATAACAAAGGGTTCAAAACCTAGTAATCAATCATCCTAGAACAGATGATTAATTTTCAAAGCAAATCAAATTTATGTTCTTGTTGTGGTTGTCACCTAAGGATAAGTGACGGTATTGTTTTATGACTAAACACAAGTAAACTCGCGTTAGGGTCCTAGGAAGGTTATAGTCTAGGTCAAAGCATTACTAATAACCTAATTCTCTATAACCATTGGCTCTGATACCAACTTTTCTGTCACACCCCGACCACGTAAAACAACAAAACGTGGCGGAAACGTCGGGGAGTGTTGTAACAGAATCATTGTTTCACAACCATGGATTAAACAAATTTCGTTTTATTGAATTAAATGAGTTACAATGTCTTAACAATAAAGAAACATAACAAAAATTAACTAGTCTTGCATCTTTTAATGTCACTAAGGTCTCGTCCAATCCTATGTGAGCATGCATCAATATCATCATCAAATATCATCAACTATTGTACCTGAAACACATGTGAAAATACGTCAGCATAAAAATGCCGGCGAGTACATAGGTTTTATGAAAAATAGGATCCATGACTTAGGTTTAAGAAAATGTTTATGTGACAACTCGAAATTCCAAGATTTGATTTCATAGGTATTACACGAACATGTATTGACTAATTGCTTAATTGCACATTTGATTGCCATATTGTGAAACTTGTATTATGTGTTAACTAGTTAGTATGATACATGGCCCAACTTTCGAAGGATGTCCCTCGTAACATGATGCATGAATCGAAGGATGTCGAAACACATCCTTCGATCCGAAAGATCATCCTTCGGAATGATGAATCACGAAACATATCCTTCGATATGTTTCGGCCCAGTTATTCTAATGGGCTTGGCCCATTTCTGTGATACGTTTAAATACGTGAATGCATGTTAGACAACAGTTAGTTTCCGGAAAACCCTAGTTCCATTGTGTGTGTTACGGCATATAGCAGGCATATAGCAGACCTACTCTCTGTTCGAAGGAATTCATTCCGTAATCCAGATTTCCGGTTAGTGTGTGGTGTTGTTTACGATGCTTTGATTTCACGATGCTTTGATTCCATGATTTATCTATTGTCTTGCAATCTATCATTGTATGTTAATCGGATATGCATGATTATCGGATCCGTTTTGATGATGTTCAATGATAATATTTTATGAATCGGTTATGATAAACCGGATATGTATGTTAGATAGTTGAACCAAATGATGATTATGTTTACATGACACATAGATGACGATTCGGATTGGTTGATGATTGATTTTGTTACCGTTAAATGATTTCTAGGAATGATAGTAACTGTCGTAGATGATCTTGTGCCTTCTGTGTAATGTAACTGATGTGATGATGATTGTTAATGATGATGACGGCTGTAGATGATTAGGGTTTCTGTTTCTGTGATATTCGTAACTGATGGTGATATACGTAACTGTTGATTGATCGAAAGATGCTTGTAGTCGAAACATAGTTGTGACCGAAAGATATCTGTTGACCGAAAGATATCTGTTGACCGAAAGATATCTGTTGACCGAAAGATATCTGTTGACCGAAAGATATCTGTTGACCGAAAGATACCTGTTGACCGAAAGATATGTGTGTGATCGAAAGATGACATAGGATTCGGAACATAACATTGGCCCGAAGGATAATTGTGGTAATTGTTTCCGAAAGATAATTGTGATTACTGTTGTCGAAAGATAGTGACTGGATTCGAAGGATGTTAGGGATTATGAACATACTTTGACTGATTGAACATATGTTGAATTAATTGTCATGCCATGCTTGGTGGTGAACATATTCGTGTAATACTACGTGTTGTGCCGATATGCAAACTGACTGCTATGTGAACAATTAACTGCATGCGTACAATTTCGAACATGAACTGATTTGTTATACGTGCATACACTAGGACGTGATTAATTACTTGTGAGTGCATAACTTAGCATACCGAGCAAACCAAGGTGAGTTCACACTCCTACTAAGGCATGGGATTCCCGGGTTGTGGGAATGGGTTAAAGGTTGTTATTGAAAGGAACGTACATATGCTTTACTAGACTGTCACCTATCATGTCCTCGGATGTCAGGACGGTTACGTAGGTTGGGATAACACCTACGGGTTCACATGCCATTCTATCCTCGGTTACGAAGGATACGCACGTAAAACCTACGTGTACGCATTACTTACTCCTATCCTCAGGTTACGAAGGATACGTGCGTAAAACCTACGCACACTTTATACACACTTCTGTTCTCGGACGAAGAACAGGGATAATAATACGAACAGTCTAGTGGTCACTTAACATGGGAAGCCCCCACCAGCATAACTTACTATCGGCCCTGTAGAGCCACCTGTTACTTACTGTTACACATTTACTTACTGTGAACTCGCTCAACTAATTTGTTGACCATTCTGTTACATGCCTTGCAGATCGTTAGGTACTTGGAGCTTGCACCGGAGAAGCGGGTCGTTGTGGACAAGGATTCGTGGTTTCTATGCTGAACTATTATAACATTTGAACTATTTACTAGTGTTGGATTATTACTATGCTTCCGCTACTCTTTAAAACAATAACATGTTTTGAACACCTTTTGTATTGAACGGATGGTTTTCTTTTATCTTACTTAATACTATATGCATGTTCAATATGATTGGTGGCTTGATCCTGGTCAGTCACGCTCCCAAGCGGTGATACTCCGCAGGTGGATTTTGGGGGTGTGACAGATTGGTATCAGAGCCATTGGTTATAGAGAACTTGGTTTTAATATGGGAAAACGTTTTTATTAAAACCAGACTATAACCAGAACAGTGCTCTCAACGATCCACAACGACGCTTCGCTCCACGTGCAAGACTCAACTCCCTAGGTAATAAGGTTTATGTTTATTGCCTACATGCTAGAATTTGCACAGAACTTTGCTCGTAGTATGCTTACATTACTTGCTCACAACTTGACATTGCATGAGAATACTTATGTGCTTACACTCTTCTGTCATCGCACTATTCGCGAACCTTTCTCACTTATGTTGCCTTTGATGTGAAGATCAATGGCCGCACGAATTACCATGACTCAAGCCCAGCTAGAGGCTCTCGTTGCTGCGGCAGTTGCAGCCGCCCAAGCAGGTAGTATATCCTGCGGTATAGATTCATACAAGGATCTTTAGATCCTACAATAATTCTCGTATTTAACCTTGTCCTATTCGTACACAATAGGTCAACCCGCTCAGCAACAACCTGCGTGTACCTTCAAGACTTTCATGGACTGTCGTCCTAGCTCGTTCAGTGGCACGGAGGGGGCAGTTGGACTCCTCCACTGGTTTGAAAAGCTCGAGTCGGTTTTCGAAATGTGTGAATGCCCTGAGGCTCGCAGGGTGAAGTTCGCCACTGGCACACTTGAAGGGATTGCGCTCACTTGGTGGAACGCACAAGTGCAGATCTTAGGGTTGGCAGCTGCTAACGCCACACCTTGGAATGAATTCAAAGAACTGATCAAGAGGGAATACTGCACTAGAGAAGACATTCACAAGTTGGAGGACGAGTTGTATAACTTGAAAATGGTTGGTTCGGAAATCGAAGCTTACACCAAAAGATCGAATGAGTTGGCTGTGCTGTGCCCAACTATGGTAGATCCTCCATACAAGCGAATTGAGTTGTATCTCAAGGGGCTCGCGTCAGAGATTCAGAGCCACGTAACGTCGGCTAACCTCAACAACATCCAGGAAATCCAGCGTCTCGCTCATCGCATCACAGATCAGGCAGTAGACCAGGGCAAACTGCCAAAGCGTATCAGTGCTACCGCTACTGCTACTACTACACTTGCTACTCCCAGCGAAAGTAAGAGAAAGTGGGAGGGGGATTCAAGCAAAGCATCAGTTTCGGTTCAGTCCCAGAATCAGCAGCGAAAGACGGACAGTTACCAAAGTCCCAGTCAGCACTCATCGAGCAGCCACAGACAGTATCGCGGAAATCTCCCAAAGTGTAACAACTGCAACAGGCATCACAGCGGCCAGTGCAATAAGGGCCGTTGTCAAAGGTGTTTAAAGATGGGTCACGAGGCCAAAGATTGTAGAAGCGCTCGCCCTGCAAATCAGAATCAGCAGCCTCAGCAACCAGCTCCACAGAATCAGCAGAATCAGCAGCAGGGCAACAGGGGGTGTTATAAGTGTGGGGCTGAAGGTCACTTCAAACGCGATTGCCCACAGTTGAACCAGAACCGCAACAACAACCATCAGGGCAACGGGAACCATAACAATAATGGGGGCAACAACAACAACAACAACAACAACAACAACAACAACAACAACGGCAATGAAGCTCGTGGTCGAGCATTTGTGTTGGGTCGAGGTGATGCAGTGAATGATCCCAATGTGGTTATGGGTAAGTTTCTTCTCGACGATATTTATGTTACTGTCTTATTTGATTCGGGTGCTGATACAAGCTATATGTCATTGAAAATGAGTAACTTATTAAAACGTACACCAACACCTCTAGACACTAAACACGTCGTAGAACTAGCGAATGGTAAAAGTGTAGAAGCCGCTCATGTAGTCAAGGGTTGTAGCATTGTTCTAGCGGGTCAGACTTTCACGATTGATCTCATACCCATAGTCTTGGGTAGCTTCGACGTCGTCATCGGCATGGATTGGTTATCTCAACATCACGCAGAGATCTTATGCAAGGAAAAAGTTATTCGTATTCCTCGCTCCAGTCAAGAACCTCTCGAAGTTCAGGGCGACAAGAGTGGTGCTGTGGTTGGCATCATCTCTTACCTGAAGGCGCAGAAATGTTTACGAAAGGGGCATACTGCCATTCTGGCTCTCGTTACTGATGCATCGGCAAAGGAAAAGAAGCTGGAGGATATCCCAGTTGTACGTGACTTCCCTCAGGTGTTTCCTGAAGATTTACCTGGTTTACCTCCTCATCGTCAAGTCGAGTTTCAGATTGAGTTAACTCCTGGAGCAACACCAATAGCCCGCGCACCGTATCGTTTAGCTCCAACCGAACTGGAAGAACTGTCGAAGCAGCTGCAAGAGCTCTTGGAAAAGGGCTTTATTCGTCCAAGCTCTTCGCCTTGGGGAGCTCCAGTGTTATTTGTGAAGAAGAAAGACGGTACGTTCAGGATGTGCATCGACTACCGTGAAC
Organism: Helianthus annuus; assembly: GCF_002127325.2. NCBI lineage: Eukaryota > Viridiplantae > Streptophyta > Magnoliopsida > Asterales > Asteraceae > Helianthus > Helianthus annuus. The sequence continues at coordinate 101,850,073 of NC_035441.2, read as the reverse complement.
TCAACAAGGTGACGGTGAAGAACCGTTATCCTCTTCCACGCATAGATGACTTATTCGACCAGTTGCAAGGGTCGTGTTACTTTTCCAAGATCGATTTGAGGTCAGGGTATCATCAGCTGAGAGTCCGGGATGAGGACGTCTCCAAAACTGCTTTCAGAACTCGTTATGGTCACTACGAGTTTCTGGTCATGCCATTCGGGCTTACAAACGCACCTGCAGTCTTCATGGATCTTATGAACAGGGTGTGCAAACCGTATCTCGACAAGTTCGTCATCGTTTTCATCGACGACATTTTGATTTACTCCAAGAGTCAGGAGGAGCACGAGCAGCATCTACGTATTATCTTGGAACTTCTTCGAAAAGAGCAACTGTATGCAAAGTTTTCTAAATGCGACTTCTGGCTTCGTGAAGTCCACTTCTTAGGCCATGTGGTAAACAAGGATGGGATTCATGTCGATCCATCCAAGGTTGATTCAATCAGAAACTGGCCAGCACCGCGTACACCGACTGAAATACGCCAATTCTTGGGTTTGGCGGGTTACTACAGGCGATTTATTAAAGACTTCTCAAAGATCGCGCAACCACTCACTATGCTTACACAGAAAGGTGTCGTTTACAGATGGGGTAATGCACAGGAGACCGCTTTTCAGTACTTAAAGGATAGGCTTTGCAGCGCACCTATTCTTTCATTGCCAGAGGGCACAGATGACTTCGTGGTATACTGTGATGCATCCATCCAGGGTCTTGGATGTGTGTTGATGCAACGTGATAAAGTGATAGCCTACGCTTCGCGGCAACTCAAGGTTCATGAACGGAACTACACGACGCACGATTTAGAGCTGGGAGCTGTTGTTTTCGCGCTTAAGATATGGCGACACTACCTGTACGGTACCAAGTGCACGATTTACACCGATCACAGGAGTCTCGAGCATATTCTTAAGCAAAAGGATTTGAATATGCGTCAACGGAGATGGGTTGAACTTCTGAACGACTACGAATGCGCCATCAAGTATCATCCAGGCAAGGCCAATGTTGTGGCTGATGCCCTCAGTCGGAAAGACTCTCTACCTAAGCGCGTGCGAGCGCTACAGCTTACCATTCAGTCCAGTCTTCCTGCACAGATACGAGCAGCTCAGATAGAAGCACTAAAACCCGAAAACGTCAAGGCTGAAGCCTTGCGCGGTTCAAGGCAACAAATGGAACAAAAGGAAGACGGCGCCTACTATGTAACGGGGCGTATTTGGGTCCCACTTTATGGCGGTTTACGCGAACTTGTAATGGATGAAGCTCACAAGTCTCGCTACTCGGTACATCCAGGGTCGGATAAAATGTACCACGACATCAGCACTACTTATTGGTGGCCTAGTATGAAGGCCCACATCGCCACCTATGTTGGCAAATGCTTAACCTGTGCGAGAGTCAAGGTTGAATATCAGAAACCAGCTGGTCTACTTCAGCAGCCTAAGATACCACAATGGAAATGGGAAGAAATTTCCATGGATTTTGTTACCGGTCTGCCTAGATCTCAGCGTGGGAACGATACAATATGGGTCATAGTTGATCGACTCACCAAGTCTGCACACTTCCTACCGATCAAGGAAACGGATAAGTTCTCCACTCTCGCAGACGTTTATCTTAAAGAAGTTGTTTCGAGGCACGGAGTGCCCACTTCTATTATTTCGGATCGCGATGCACGATTCACGTCAGAGCTTTGGCAAGCGATGCACAAATCTTTCGGCTCACGATTAGACATGAGCACAGCATATCATCCTCAGACAGATGGGCAGTCTGAGCGAACTATTCAAACTCTAGAAGACATGCTTCGAGCGTGTGTTATCGATTTCGGCAACGGCTGGGAAAAACATCTCCCTCTGGTGGAGTTCTCGTACAATAACAGTTACCATACCAGCATTCAAGCCGCTCCATTCGAGGCATTGTACGGACGTAAATGCCGGTCACCTCTCTGTTGGGCAGAGGTGGGGGATAGTCAGATTACGGGTCCAGATATTGTTGTGGACGCCACAGAAAAGATAGCACAGATACGTCAACGCATGGCGGCAGCACGCGACCGTCAGAAAGCCTACGCGGATAAGCGTAGAAAACCATTGGAATTTGAGGTCGGGGACCGGGTTTTATTGAAAGTTTCACCCTGGAAGGGTGTGGTACGTTTTGGCAAACGGGGCAAACTAAATCCGCGGTACGTCGGACCATTCGAAATTTCAGAAAAGATTGGCAAGGTAGCCTACAAGTTGAACCTACCAGCTGAACTCGGTGCAGTTCACAATGTATTCCACGTGTCGAATCTGAAGAAATGCCTATCAGATGAGACCCTTATAATTCCTTTTAAGGAACTCACTATCGACGAGCGGTTGCAGTTCGTCGAGGAACCAGTTGAAATCACGGACCGGGATGTTAAGGTCCTCAAACACAAGAGAATCCCTCTTGTTCGAGTTCGTTGGAACTCCCAGCGTGGTCCAGAGTATACCTGGGAACGCGAAGATCAGATGAAAGAAAAGTACCCCCAGCTATTCGAAACCAATGCATCCACTTCTGAGGCTGAAGCTACTACTACTGAATTTCGGGACGAAATTCCAAATCAACGGGGGGATGATGTGACACCCCAGGAAAACCAGTGAACGATACCTAGCTTCCTCAGTAAGTGCGTACCAAATTTCGGGACGAAATTTCTTTTAAGTTGGGGATAATGTGACAACTCGAAATTCCAAGATTTGATTTCATAGGTATTACACGAACATGTATTGACTAATTGCTTAATTGCACATTTGATTGCCATATTGTGAAACTTGTATTATGTGTTAACTAGTTAGTATGATACATGGCCCAACTTTCGAAGGATGTCCCTCGTAACATGATGCATGAATCGAAGGATGTCGAAACACATCCTTCGATCCGAAAGATCATCCTTCGGAATGATGAATCACGAAACATATCCTTCGATATGTTTCGGCCCAGTTATTCTAATGGGCTTGGCCCATTTCTGTGATACGTTTAAATACGTGAATGCATGTTAGACAACAGTTAGTTTCCGGAAAACCCTAGTTCCATTGTGTGTGTTACGGCATATAGCAGGCATATAGCAGACCTACTCTCTGTTCGAAGGAATTCATTCCGTAATCCAGATTTCCGGTTAGTGTGTGGTGTTGTTTACGATGCTTTGATTTCACGATGCTTTGATTCCATGATTTATCTATTGTCTTGCAATCTATCATTGTATGTTAATCGGATATGCATGATTATCGGATCCGTTTTGATGATGTTCAATGATAATATTTTATGAATCGGTTATGATAAACCGGATATGTATGTTAGATAGTTGAACCAAATGATGATTATGTTTACATGACACATAGATGACGATTCGGATTGGTTGATGATTGATTTTGTTACCGTTAAATGATTTCTAGGAATGATAGTAACTGTCGTAGATGATCTTGTGCCTTCTGTGTAATGTAACTGATGTGATGATGATTGTTAATGATGATGACGGCTGTAGATGATTAGGGTTTCTGTTTCTGTGATATTCGTAACTGATGGTGATATACGTAACTGTTGATTGATCGAAAGATGCTTGTAGTCGAAACATAGTTGTGACCGAAAGATATCTGTTGACCGAAAGATATCTGTTGACCGAAAGATATCTGTTGACCGAAAGATATCTGTTGACCGAAAGATATCTGTTGACCGAAAGATACCTGTTGACCGAAAGATATGTGTGTGATCGAAAGATGACATAGGATTCGGAACATAACATTGGCCCGAAGGATAATTGTGGTAATTGTTTCCGAAAGATAATTGTGATTACTGTTGTCGAAAGATAGTGACTGGATTCGAAGGATGTTAGGGATTATGAACATACTTTGACTGATTGAACATATGTTGAATTAATTGTCATGCCATGCTTGGTGGTGAACATATTCGTGTAATACTACGTGTTGTGCCGATATGCAAACTGACTGCTATGTGAACAATTAACTGCATGCGTACAATTTCGAACATGAACTGATTTGTTATACGTGCATACACTAGGACGTGATTAATTACTTGTGAGTGCATAACTTAGCATACCGAGCAAACCAAGGTGAGTTCACACTCCTACTAAGGCATGGGATTCCCGGGTTGTGGGAATGGGTTAAAGGTTGTTATTGAAAGGAACGTACATATGCTTTACTAGACTGTCACCTATCATGTCCTCGGATGTCAGGACGGTTACGTAGGTTGGGATAACACCTACGGGTTCACATGCCATTCTATCCTCGGTTACGAAGGATACGCACGTAAAACCTACGTGTACGCATTACTTACTCCTATCCTCAGGTTACGAAGGATACGTGCGTAAAACCTACGCACACTTTATACACACTTCTGTTCTCGGACGAAGAACAGGGATAATAATACGAACAGTCTAGTGGTCACTTAACATGGGAAGCCCCCACCAGCATAACTTACTATCGGCCCTGTAGAGCCACCTGTTACTTACTGTTACACATTTACTTACTGTGAACTCGCTCAACTAATTTGTTGACCATTCTGTTACATGCCTTGCAGATCGTTAGGTACTTGGAGCTTGCACCGGAGAAGCGGGTCGTTGTGGACAAGGATTCGTGGTTTCTATGCTGAACTATTATAACATTTGAACTATTTACTAGTGTTGGATTATTACTATGCTTCCGCTACTCTTTAAAACAATAACATGTTTTGAACACCTTTTGTATTGAACGGATGGTTTTCTTTTATCTTACTTAATACTATATGCATGTTCAATATGATTGGTGGCTTGATCCTGGTCAGTCACGCTCCCAAGCGGTGATACTCCGCAGGTGGATTTTGGGGGTGTGACAGTTTAACCAAAAACTTGTCATGAATCCAGTTTAAGTGTTTGCTTTTATAAAACGTTTGAAAATCGATGATAGATATGTATAGTTAAAAGAATGATGTAAGGTTAAATGAATAACCAAGTAAAAATGAGTTTGTATAAAACAAACTGTTTTGTAAAACAATGTCTTGTGAAAAATATGTTATTTGTGTAAAAATGTATAAATCCAAATGAATGATTTAAATAACGCTACGCCATGTAATATAATACAAGCACTTATATATAGGAAGTACCAGCGGCGTATCCACCATGCTTGTATCACATTACACACGTCTCGTTACTCAAATCACTTACCCACATAAACCACCAATGAAAATTGCCCATGTCTAAACTGTTGTCAAAAGTCAATCAAGTATTGTGTAAACAAAATGTCATGTATGGCAAGTGAAATATGTAACAACCAAACCATAGGTAAGAATGCACAAACAATGTACTAAGTATGCGACGGATGGACATACATAGCATGATACCAAGTATAAGATGTCTTGTAAAACGATGTACTAAGTATGATGAACATACATAGCATGAAATGTTATGTAAAACGATGTACTAAGTATGCACACAATGGGCATACATAGCACGTGATATAAAATGTACTAAGTATGATGAACATACATAGCATGAAATGTTATGTAAAACGATGTACTAAGTATGCACACAATGGGCATACATAGCAAAAACATAATGAAATCATGTACTAATAGTGTACTAATGAACATAGCAAGTATATGATATAAAAGCATGAAATCATGAAAGTAACAAGTAGGCATATGTGTTTCACCCCAAAATGTTTGGAAAACAGTAAAAGAGGGGTCTATGTACTCACTTGAGGGTGCTTAGAAGTCTTAGGATAACCACCAAGCAAAGCTAGAAGATCACGGAATCAAACGGCACCTATATAGGTATCTACATTAATAAACGGACCTATCAGAGGATCGGGTAGTACAAGGGTTCGTAAACCAAATAAGTATGGGAACTTATGTAATATGGTTAAACAAAGCCTACGTACTAAAACGAAACCTATCCTAAGTGCTTTTGACCCATTACGACCCGTTTAGGTATCTTACGCCACTTTAACGCGTCATTCGCGTAAAACGCGTTTGGAATACCTAACTAGTCCTATGACAAGCAAGATATGCCTTAACATGTTTTATATTGTTGTTAAGTCAGTTTAGATACCAAAATTTACGTTACATAGGCTTAAAATGAATTTTAGCGCAAAAAGGGTATTTTGGTAATTTACCTAAGGCATAGGAGCTACTTATCATACAACTACATAAACGACGTGACCATAAGGTACAACCTCGGAAGGTTATTCCCTATACAACTATGGTCACCTAAAGTGTTTGGTCGGATCCTAAAGATCGACAAATTGGGTCGGGTTCGTAAGCATAAGCGATTGATTAGATCGCTTACCTTTATGACCCTAAACAGGCACAAATCTAAAAGCGACGAGCTAAACATGCTAGAACATGTTTAGTAAAGTTAGAAAACAGGTTTGGTATTAAAACAAACGGTTTTAATACCCTAGAGTAGTTTGGTTACAAAATACGCGAGAAAACGCATTTTGGCCGAAACTACGGCTCGTCACTGAGCCTAGATAACGTGGTAATCAGTAGGTATAGTTACTAGGGACTATAACCATCGTGATTACGCTCACGTTATGAAGTTCAAATGAACTTCGCATTGACCATAAACTGGTTAATGCAGAAAGTTAAACACAGTTTGACTTTAACGCTAAAACGAATGAAAAACACGAAAGAATACTTACAGAAGGTCCCCGCAAGATTCGAACCCGATTCACTCTCAGGTAGGAAGCATATACTTCCACTTAGAGAGTGTAGAATCAGATTCAAATGTGAGGAAGAATGAAATGGGTGAGGGGTATTTATAGATTTCCTTGAATCGTTAAGATTGTTCGTCGAAAAACGTGATTTGATCTAGACCTTACATGTGGGCACATGATTTTCAAAAACCATGGGAGCCCCTAATGTGGACTATGTTCACTGAATACCATCCCATGGTTTTGCAAAACCATGGGTGAAAACCATTAACACTTCAAAATGGACTAGGTTCATTGAATCTGCCAGAAATTTCAAAAATGGTCCCTACACTTGTAAAACTTGATTTTTTTGACACTTTTAAACCCCTTTAACCTCATTTCAAGGCTCTAAAATGATATTAAAGTATAAGGAACTTAAAATTTGCTCAAAGACATCACGGATGTCGGTTCGTTTGGTCGTACGGTTGCGTTATTCGCTTAATTACGACGGGAGTCGTAACGAACGCAAAAACGATCCAAATTAAGCGACGAATGGAATTTATCATAACAAACACTAAAATAAAATATTTTAATGCTTACATAAATTTTTGGAAGTCCGGAAGTATTCAGAACGTAAAATATGCGCGAAAATGCAAACTTATGCACTTTTTGACGCTTTTAGTCCCTGAATGAGCATAAAGTTTATTTTTGCGCACCAAACACCTTAAAGCCTATTTCGAAGCTATGTAAAGAATATTTAGGGCATACTTAACTTATGATCAAGTTCCGGAAGGTCTGTTACAGTACAAATTGACATACTTTCGCAGTTTGTCGAATTTAGTCCCTGTAAGCGAATAAACTTGATTTCGGCATACCAAACCATCCAAAACTTATTTCTAAGTTATGTAATGGTTATTTAAAGTATGTTAAGCCTATTTCACTGTTCCGGAGTTTTTGTTGCATTAAACTGGTTATATTTACGCATCAGATCGCGTATAACCTTCCAGAAAGCGATTTAAAGCTCGAAATCGAACAAGAATTGATACGTGCAAAAGATACACATATTTATACAGATCCCAAGTATGAAATACAATATTTCATTGGCTTGGTATTTGTTTGATGGTGGTGGTGACACAGGTGTCACATTGCCTCCATGTACTGCTTTATGTCCAATGCACCTTCTGAATCAAGCACAAGCGTTTCAAGTGTGATTAACTTATCGTGTAATAACCTAACTTTCATGCCATAACCATCGAAAGCTTTGAGGTACTTATCCCATTTATCAAACTCTTCCTTAGCTGTGCTGAGCTTGCACTTCTTAATCTCACCAGCAATCTCTATGGTTTGAACGATTCATACCAACCACTAACCTGTCATACACGTCTTCTGAATGAAGAAATTCTTTCATATACAAGCATAGTTTGTAGTAGCCCATTCTAACATCATCGGTTAGCTGATGGTTGATCCTGACATCCATTGACCAGAACACCCGGGAAGTCTTCAAAAGAGTTGACTTTTCCAATGAAATTTGGGGTTCGGTTGGTCTAGAATATTCAAGAACCTCTGAACCAACCTCTTCATTACCGTTTCCAAGATGTCCGATAAGGTGGCCACCTTATCGAAGTTCTAGAATGTTCTAGACCAACGGAACCCCATCTTTCATTCGAAGAAGCTAACTCTTTTGAAGACTTCCGTATTCTGGTCAACGTAGTCAGCATTGACCAACAGCTAACCGAGGATGTTAGGATGGGCTACTACAAACTATGCCTGTATAAGAAAGAATTTCTTCATCCGGAAGACGTGTATGACAAGTTAATTAGTGGTGGGTATGATTTGTCTACTTACTGTAGAGATTGCTGGTAAGATTAAGAAGTGCTAGCTCCCCACAACTAAGGAAGAGTTTGATAAATGGGATATGTACCTGAAAGCTTTTGAGAATTTTGCCATGAAAGTTGGGTTTTTACGCGATACGTTAATCACACTTGAAACACTTGTGCTTTATTCAGAAGGTGCATTGAACATAAAGCAGTACATGGAGGCAACACATGAACATAAACTCATCAAAGATGAGTTAAAGAATGTAGCTGCCCAGCGTAAGGAGTTGAAGGGAAGTCCTAACAACTGTTAGGAGATTTTGGGTATTATAAAGCAGAAAGTTGAGAGGCATGAACTTAGGTTCAAGAAGCTGGTGAATGCACCATGGTAGGCTCTATCATATCGTCATTAAGTTAGTTTTCATTTTATGGTGAACTATAAAACCTCTGAATAATGAAACACATTTAGTGAACCCCATCTTGTTTTACAACTTACCATATCGTGGAAAAACTCCTTTGTGAGAATTGATAGAGCTTACCATGGTGCATTCACCACCTTCTTGAACCTAAGTTCTTGCATCTCAAATTTCTTCTTTAAAATAACCGAAATCTCCTGACAGTTTTTAGCACTTCCTTTCAACTCCTTATGCAAGCATTTACTTTCTTTAACTCATCTTTATGCGTTTATGTTCATGTGTTGCCTCCATGCACTAATTTATGTCCAATGCACCTTCCGAATCAAGCACAAGCGTTCCAAGTTTGATTAACTTATCGTGTAATAACCTAACTTTCATGCCAAAAACCTCGAAAGCTTTGAGGTACTTATCCAATTTATCAAACTCTTCCTTAGTTGTGCTGAGCTTGCACTTCTTAATCTCACTAGCAATCTCTACGGTTAGAACGATTCATACCAACTACTAACCTGTCAAACACGTCTTCCGAATGAAGAAATTCTTTCTTATATAAGCATAGTTTGTATTAGCCCATTCTAACATCATCGGTTAGCTGATGGTCGATCCTGACTTCCATTGACCAGAACACCAGGGATGTCTTCAAAAGAGTTGACTTTTCGAATGAAATTTGGGGTTCGGTTGGTCTAGAATATTTAAGAACCTCAAAACCAACCTCTTCATTACTCTTTCCATGATGTCTGATAAGGTGCTTTATCGGACATCTTGGAAACAGTATTGAGAGGATGGTTTAGAAGTTCTATAATGTTCTAGACCAACCGGACCCCAAATTTCATTCGAAGAAGCCAACTCTTTTGAAGACTTACGTATTTTGGTCAACGTAGTCAGCATTGACCAATGATGTTAGGATGGGCTACTACAAACTATGCTTGTATAGGAAAGAATTTCTTCATCCGGAAGACGTGTATGACAAGTTAGGGGTGGGTATGATTTTTCTACTAATGTTGGTGCAGTCATCTGTCGACTACGTCTAAAGTCGAGTCTGGATTGCGATGCAGAACTGATCAAACATGATGTCATCATGTTTAATGATGACATCATGTGACATCATCATAATATCGATATAATCATCAACATCAACAAACGACAAAACACATGGGTTGTAAATGTGTTAAAAGGCCTTATGTTATGATAGGACCATATGGGGGTCCAATGAACATTCACCATTCAAAGATCAAATGAGAAGTAAACATATGATGGTCCAATGAGGTTCTTGCAATTAAGGGTCTAATGGCATGAGAGGTTCAATGACAATCCAATATTCAAAGGTTCATTATGGAGGATCGCTTTTATGAATTATGATGGATCGCTTATTTGGAGTCAAGGCAGTTCGCTTTTATGACAACATTTGGAATCGCTTTTACGGCTTTTGTTTGAATCGCTTTTGTGGCATGTCACTATGAGCGGTTCCAAAGTACTATAAATAGTTTCATTGTCATTTCATTTGTAACAACTTTCAGATCTGATACCGAGGTATTGCCGGTTTTCCTTGTAATCGAAAACGTTGTAAAATCAATATACAAGAGGATTAAAGTGTGATACAAGCTGTGTACACCTCCGTTTCCTTGTTTCCGCCTCTGAAACGGAGTTGAGCTCTTCCGATCGACTCGTTTAGGTCGCGAAATCGATCCTACAATTGGTATCAGAGCCAAGGAGGAGGAGATCACGCATATACAGCTCGTTTTCATCATTTTTTCTGCTTCTACACCTTTCTTTTTCGAAAAAAAACGAACTTTTTACGGTCAAAATCGCTTAAAACTCACACAGTATGTGCGTAATCATGAATTAACAAAACCTGGAAGTTTTCAGAACTTAAATCGGCCTAAAATTGATTAAAATTGAATTTTTGCTCAAAAGATGTTCGTTCGTTGCTGACGTCACGTCAGGTCCGCTCCAAAAAATTTTTGCGTAGGATCGCTCTTTGTGACATTTTAGGATCGCTCATAAAAATTATGGACCGCTCATAGGATCGCTCTAGTGAGGACCGCTCTTTGTGACATGTTAGGATCGCTCATAAAACATCATCGGTTATAATTCACGTGATAGTACATCGTGTTGTGTGATATTTTTAGCGAGGTGGTCAGTCGGTCATTTAATGAATGCATGTGAAACTGATAATATCAGACATTGGAACTTGGTAATATAATAAAAAAAAACAAAACACATCATAAAGTTGCGATCCAAAATAGCTTGATCAAAACATCCAATCACAGTAGGTTACAGTATATGGTTGTCGACATATTAATCATTCTCATCAACCATTTGGTTTCATTGGCCCTATCAAAAGTTTGCACCGCTCACTAACCGCCCCACTAACATCTTGATCACCGCCCAAAAGGCCCAATCAAAGGAAGGTTTTGTGTAGCCCACTAATGTGAATCAATATTATAGTACTTCTTAGACGGCTGATATCAAATAAATGGTTAAAAATTAAACATTTTGTTGGCCCTATAAGATGTTAGTCTAGTGGGTTTTTGAGATCCAATAATTGTTCAATTTTTCTAGTTCAGTTCAATCGAATTTTGTTAAAAATTGTAGCACCGTCCATTAGCCCAATCAGATTTTTTTAAAAAAATAGGAGCCATGTGTTAAGTTGATCAAGTCATGTGTGATTTTAGTTCAAAGTGTCAACAGAATCTACAAGTTGTGTACTCAGGTCTCGTGATTTGAGTTGTGGTTTCTGTCAGTTCGCAGAGTCTGAAGTTCAAAAGTTTCAAAGGGTCAAGTTGTCTGTAAACGATTTGGGTCATTCAGTCCGCACAGTTGGTCAACGTTCAGTTCGCTCAGTTTGTCAACATTCAGTTCGCACATAATTTTCACGAGTTCGAGTACCAGTTTTCGTTTCCATTAATTGATATATCTTTAAACTGATTTTTTTTGTTTGTGCGTTATCAGGTATTTCCCGAAGCATCATCTGCGTTTTGAAACATGGCTGAAGAGTTCTACAATGCGTTCGCGACACCCGTTGCCCCTGTAACTCCTGCTGAAGCGTTGTATAATGAGAATGAGACGGGCACTCATCAAAAACCGCCGAAACTCATGTACATTGAAGATTTTCAGGGTTGGAGAAATCGATTTGAGAATTGGGTTCAAGCCTACAGATTCGATGCTTGGTGTTCACTGATAAAAGACTATGAGAAACCAAAGAATGAGCGTGGATTAGTAAAGGGTTTTGATGATTTTACTGAAGCTGATAAGTTGAAGTACACTAGTGAGAAGATGATGATCAGCATCCTTCAGCAAGCAGTTAAAGAAGATATCTTCGTCTTACTTCAACATAACGGAACAGCTAAATCCATTTGGGAAGCGTTGATTCAGAAATTCAGAGGGAGTGCTGATATGATCAAAAACAAGAAGGCATTATTGAAGAAATCGTTTGACATGTTTACTGCATTTGATCATGAAACAACCAAGCAGACTATTGATAGATACTGTCATTTGGTGTTGGAAATGGGTAGGTTGAATATAGTGAAAGATGATGATGAGTGGGTTGATAAATTAGCAGAGGCGTTACCACAGCATAAGTGGGGAACGTATTTGATGGTTGTGAAACTTATGAGAAAGTCCGAGAACATGAATTTGGCTCAGTTTATTCAGAAAATCGAAGAGCAGGAGCTGGATATTCAAAAGACAGCTATCATGACAAATCCAAATGCAAAGCAAGATGTCAGTCTGTACTATCGAGGGAACAAGTTTGAGACCACTCCCAATCTTAGTCCAAAGATTAGTACTGCATTCAATGCTGATGATTCTGCCAGTCCTCATGCAAGTACTACAATTCAGAGTGGTGGATCTACTTCATCATTCTCAAGCTTTGATCCTAACATCAACACACCTAGTCCTCAAAAGCAAAATTCTACAAATTTGCAATGCAATGTGACACTGAACATCCAGAATGGTCAAAGTCTTTCTCCTGAAGTGGCAAAGCAACACATGGCTTGTCTTGTCGCTATGTTAGAATCGTATGAAAGTTTGATTGCAGGTAAAATTGGCAATCCGATGCTCACAAAAGAAGACTACGACCAAATCGATGCAGAAGAGCTTGAGTTGATGGATGTGAAGTGGTGCTTGGCCAGTGCATGTAGGAGAGCTGAAAAATTTCAACAGATTACGGGCAGAGACGAGTTTCGAGGAATGGCTACTTCTCCACTTGCTTTTGACAAGTCAAAGGTTACCTGTTTCCGATGTAAAGGAAAGGGTCACTTTAAACGGGAATGTAAGAACCAAGAGTCAACTGGTAGCCAAGAAAAGAGCAATTATTATCAGAAATCGATCTTTCATCAAATCGATCAAAAACCTCAACAAAAGGAACCGCAAACTGCTCATGGGAGAATGATTGAAGAAGCCAATAGGAAAGCTTATTATGGGATAATTGATCAAAATGATGAGGTTGTAGCACAGGGATTTAGTTGGGACAAGTATATACCTAGTAAAACTAAATCTGATGTGGCACTTGTTACCAGGATTCTGGATCAAAGTGAGGATTGTCAGAAAAGGATTCCTATATTTCCAGATCTTGGAAGTGATGTTGATACGGATGATGAGGAAGAGTATCTTAACAAATGTAGAAAAAGCATTGATCCTGACAGTTTTAATTTTTTCTATGCAGATAAAGTTGAGATGCTGAATCAGAAGAAGATTGCTCGATTGCAGAGAGAACTAGAAGCTGCAAAGCTACTCGCTGATAAAAAGGCGAAGACTGAAGATGTCAAAACAAAAGATGAAGCAACTGCTGAAATTGCAATAGAGAAGATTGTTGAAATAGAGAAAGTGGTCGAGAAAATTGTCGAAGTCGAGAAACTCGTGGAAGTTGAGAAAATTGTTGAAAAGATTGTCGAAATAGAAAAGATTGTCGAAGTCGAGAAACTTGTTGAAGTTGAAAAGACTATCGAAGTCGAAAAGATAGTTGAAAAGGTGATTGAAGTTACAAATCCTTGTGAGAAATGTTCAGAAGCTTGCAAAGTTTGTGATGAGAAAGACAAAAAGATTGCTGAGTTAGAGAAGTTTAAAGAAGATTTACTGTCAGATGTGAAGTATGTGAAAGAGTCATACGATGTACTGAACAGGACAGTTGACAGTTTAAAAAGAACGAATGCAGAAATGGAAAAAGCAAATGACAAAATGAGTGCAACTTTAATGACAAAGCAAAGCGTCATTAATGATTGTATCGAAGATTGTGCTAACTTGAAGAAGGAGTTGGAACTTGAGAAAATAGAAAGTGAAAGGATTAACCGATTGTTGTTGAGTTACACTACTTATGATTATTTGATTGATCGGGTTTATCCTACTGTCGCAGGTCTAGAAGCTTTCAAGAAGAAAGGAAAAGAAGAGGATACTGGTAAGAAACCAAGTGTCAAGTATAGCAGATGTCCGCCTCCTATCTTTGAGAGTTATTCCCCCAGGAAACCAAACGAGGAACAAGTAGACAAGGCTCTAAACATCAAATTAAAGTCTGAAATCACTGATGAATTACCAGACAATATTGATGTTACATTCACAGCGTCTGACACTGATCATGAGTCCGAGTTAGTTAAGAGAGTTGTCGATCAGGTGTTGGAAACGGATGAAGAGTCAAAACAGGAGTTTAAATCTGAAAGTTCGAGTTTGTCAGAAAAGAGTCCGAGTTCACCGGTTAACAGGGTTTACAATAGAGAATTCTTGTTATCAAAATCTAATTTGAATGATGGGTCAATCAAAGTAGCATATACTTTGATCGATTCAGACAAATTATATTCTGATGAGGAATTCCCAATAAGAAGTGTCAAAACTGAAATGATCAAACAGGTTTTCAAATTAACAGAAATTAATATTTCTGAAATAAAAGATGCAAATCTTACTGAAAAACCTAAAAAGTACACTTCAAGAGTTCAACAGAGATTGAACAAGAAAAAGGGTTACGATTATGGTTCAGGTTATGGAAAGAAATCAAACCATAGTGGTAATCTCAAAAAGAAAGGTCTTGGTTTCAATTCTTCAGAAAATCATAAAAATCAGAAAACTTATAAACCAAAAACAAAATTTGTTTCAGGTGGGAGTTCTGAAGATGAGCAGAAGAAACCGTTCTGGAAGCAGTCGAATCAAGAGTTTCTTGCTGAAGTGAAGAAGAATGTGAGAAAATATGTTCAAAGAGTTGATAGAAGAACCTGTTTCAAATGCCAAGAAGTTTCGCACATAGCATGGAATTGCCCCAAGTCCAACTACCAAAAACAGGGAGTTTCTTCTAACTCTGTTTGGAGAAAGACTTGTGCTGATAAGAAAGAACAATCTGTAAACATGGTTAAGAAGTTTGAAAATTCTACTTCTGAGGAAGGAGAAAGTTCAAAAAGGTTTTACAAAAGAAGAGGTGATTTAAGTAAACAAAAATGGGTTGTTAAATCTGAAGGTAATTCTGACAATGAATCTGATTCCATAAAATCAGAGGAGTCATTGGTTGATAAAAAGATTGTGAATTCCGTTCCTGTGATGAACGATGAGAATTTTCCAAAATTTTTAAAAGAAAATTTGATGAAGAAAGTTGGAAAAGTAGAGATTTCAAATCAATTCTTCGCTGATAAAGGAGAATTTGATGTTGATAAGGCTTTCAACGGGAAAGTCAAACATATTTTTGGGAAAATGGTTGATAAGAAGGTAAAAGATGCTAAAGAATTTTATAAATCAAAATGTTGGTGGGACAGATGTGTTCCAAAGTCACCCAAGGCTGGTGAAGCTTGGGTGGACATTATGTTTGAGTAAAACACCGGACTTGCCGGAGATCCCAAGTTGGTAATCGTGGATCAGGAATCGGCATCTTTCTAGTGTTTGAAAAGTTTGTTTGAAAGATTATGAATAGTGTTTGAATGTTTACAGGTGAGAGGACTACGCCGGAGCTTCCAGGTTGGTAAGTGCGAAGGAGGAATCGGCATCCTGATTGGTAAAATGGTGATGTAGACGTAACATTCCTACAAGTGGTTATTTTTACAATTGGTTTAGAGATTGCTTGATTGCAAATGGTAAATCAGGGACATTAAGTTGTACTTGATTTACTACATATGGGTAAAAGAGAGACAAGATGATGAACCACATCCCCGAACTTAGTATTGATATACTTACAAGTGGTAAAATCAACCAAACTTATTTTCCGGAAAAATCATTTTGATTAAAACAAACTTAAGTGTTTTGAAATCTAAATGAGAAAATAGTTTGTTGATAGGGGGAGTTCTGATTGTTTATGCCAAGTGAATGGCGAATTGATGCGATTTGATATCAGTTGTCATGTTTCTGTACAGTTTGTTTTCAATTTTCGTTAATGTGTTTGCATTTTAGGGGGAGTAGAAAATTTCAGAAAATCCAAAAACATTAGAAAATTTGAAAAAGACAAAAACATGATAAAAAACCAAAAATGAGTTTGTTGTGAAAAAGAGGAAATGATAGTACATCAGCGGACTATCACAACATGCTAAAGAATTGGAAAGTTTAAAAGTGTTAAACAATCTTACTGCGGATGTGTCAGTAGTTTTTTGCACATTTAATAAACTGTGACGAGATATAAACATAAATTTCAAACTTGCTTGTTCTGTGGGTTAACACAAACTTGGATATATAGGTAACCCCTGAAATCTTGTTTGAAAGGTCCCTTATTCTGAGATACTAGGTCTTTATGCTCAGTGATATCTGGGGTATTATCCCGGGACTTCTGCTGTATGGAAGTACTGACCTAGTCCCCGGATAATACTTTCTGCAAATGCTTGAAAAAGCGCCGCCCTCAGCAAATCGATGAAACAATAAAATTGATAGTCATTGCTGTTGTAAAAAAGATCCTCTAAAGGGGACCCACCAAAAGTCGAGCCGTCATCTCTCTGCTGAACGGAAGTTCTGACCTGAGCTCTCACGGTTTCGCACCTAACCCCTTACAGATATCAGCTGTGGTATACTCACCTGTAAGACTGAATATTGGGATCTGGATACGGGAGTATATTCAAGTAGTGGGACACACGGATAAGTTTAAGTGCTTTAAACATTAATATCGTATCTCAGATCAGTTGAACTTTGTGTGAAAATTTAAGTGGACCAGTATACTGACAATCTAGGTAAATTGTTTAGAACTTAAAATGAAATGAAGCTTAACGGTGTTGGTGATTTGTCTCATAAGCTGATATGATCCTCTTACACAAACTCACAAAAATATTGATTGTAAATATTTCTTTACTGCATTTTATTTCTCTTGTGTAAAAAAATCCAAAAAGATTTTCAGTGTGTTTTAGCATAAATTTTTGAAAAATTCAAAAAGATTTTCGACAACTGATATTGAAAAGTTGATGTTCAAAATTCCGAGTGCTAAACATGATGAACTGATGGTTTGGGAGAGTGTGTTATTTTGAAAACAAAAATGATATATATCTTCAAGTGGTTCTTCAAATTGTAAAATCAATTTTTGTTTGTGTACTGTCTGCAAATGATTCATTAGATTTTTACATGTTATCATCGGAAGTTTTATTTTTGGGTAGAGGATGTGCAGGTTTCAAAGAGATAGAGAACCAGGTTCCGATACCTGAAGTCTTTGTGATTACAACACGCCAGACTGCGATCCCAGCATATCGAAAGGGGGAGTCTGAAGACATCTGAGTAGAGATTGTGCGTGGAGAGTCTGTTGATGATGATGAGAAGAGAAGAGTAAGAGTTGAGGATGCTTGCACTGATAAAGACTGAAGTCGTTGAAGACTCGACACTTTAGACTCGTCAACATCTGAGGGGGAGTCTGTTGGTGCAGTCATCTGTCGACTACGTCTAAAGTCGAGTCTGGATTGCGATGCAGAACTGATCAAACATGATGTCATCATGTTTAATGATGACATCATGTGACATCATCATAATATCGATATAATCATCAACATCAACAAACGACAAAACACATGGGTTGTAAATGTGTTAAAAGGCCTTATGTTATGATAGGACCATATGGGGGTCCAATGAACATTCACCATTCAAAGATCAAATGAGAAGTAAACATATGATGGTCCAATGAGGTTCTTGCAATTAAGGGTCCAATGGCATGAGAGGTTCAATGACAATCCAATATTCAAAGGTTCATTATGGAGGATCGCTTTTATGAATTATGATGGATCGCTTATTTGGAGTCAAGGCAGTTCGCTTTATGACAACATTTGGAATCGCTTTTACGGCTTTTGTTTGAATCGCTTTTGTGGCATGTCACTATGAGCGGTTCCAAAGTACTATAAATAGTTTCATTGTCATTTCATTTGTAACAACTTTCAGATCTGATACAGAGGTATTGCCGGTTTTCCTTGTAATCGAAAACGTTGTAAAATCAATATACAAGAGGATTAAAGTGTGATACAAGCTGTGTACACCTCCGTTTCCTTGTTTCCGCCTCTGAAACGGAGTTGAGCTCTTCCGAACGACTCGTTTAGGTCGCGAAATCGATCCTACAACTAACCATAGAGATTGCTGGTAAGATTAAGAAGTGCAAGCTCACCACAACTAAGGAAGAGTTTGATAAATGGGATAAGTACCTGAAAGCTTTTGAGAATTTTTCCATTAAAGTTGGGTTATTACGCGATAAGTTAATCACACTTGAAACGCTTGTGCTTGATTCAGAAGGTGCATTGGACATAAAGCGGTAGATGGAGGCAACACATATGAGTTAAAGAATGTAGCTACTATGCGTAAGGAGTTGAAGGGAAGTGCTAACCCCCGTCAGGAGATTTCGGGTATTATAAAGCAGAAAGTTGAGAGGCATGAACTTAGGTTCAATTAGGTGGTGAATGCACCATGGTAGGCTCTATCATATCGTCATCTTTATGTGTTTATGTTCATGTGTTGCCTCCATGTACTGCTTAATGTCCAATGCACCTTCTGAATCAAGCACAAGCGTTTCAAGTGAGATTAACTTATCTTGTAGTAACCCAACTTTCATGCCAAAACCCTCAAAAGATTTCAAGGTACTTATCCCATTTATAAAAGTCTTCTTTAGCCGTGCTGAGTGTCACACCCCGACCACGTAGGACAACAAACCATGGCGGAAACGTCGGGGAGTGTTGTAACAGAAGCTATTGTTTCACAACCATGGATACAAAAAGTGTTTCGTTTTATTGATAAAATTAAGCATTAACATTGTCTTAACATAGAACAAAAAAGTTTTATATTGTCTATCATAGTTATTATGTCACTAAGGCCTTGTCTGGATCCTATGTGACGCATGCATCCTAGAAATCATCAAGCATCAACACCTGAAACATATGTAAAAACTTAGTCAGCAAAGAAATGCTAGCGAGTACATAGGTTTTATAGGAGTGTTTGATTCATGGCTAGTTTAAATGTTGCAATACTTTATTAAAAACTTAGTTTAAGAAAAGGGTTATAGTATTGCAACTTAAATAACCAACTCAAATCAAGTTGATTGTAGTTTATAAAACCTTGTAGCCATGCTTCTTAACCCCAAAAACATTTGTTTTAGAAAACCAACTTGTAAAATATCTTGTAAAAACTCGTTAAAAACTCGTATAGTTTATATCTTTTAGAAAAACATTGTTGCGTGACATCGTTTCAAAATTGTTTACCCAAGTGAACTAAATAACGCCACGATATGTAATATGATGAAAACACTTATATATAAGAAGTACCAGCGGCGTATCTACCATGTTTTCACCATATTACCCCCGTCTCGTTATCTATACACTTAACCAAAAACCAATCGTTTATCGAAATCGTTTAACATTGTTTCCAAATCGTTTCCAATTCATTCCCAAATCGTTCCCATATCTTTCCCAAATCGTTTACTCGTTCCCAAATCGTTCCCAAATCGTTTACTCGTTTAGATCGTTTAAATCGTCCTCGTTTTAATTGTGAAAAGTTATATATGGTCGTCTCGTTAATAACATTCAAACCTTTATGACTCATCCATCGTTCAACTCGTTCTCGTATTAACAAACCACCAAAGGGTAAGTTAACAAACATCAGATTCAGTCGCTACCCACAACCCCCACACATAACCATGGGTGTAGTAAAGTAACGGGATTTGTCAGATCCTATGGTACCATAACCTAATACTGGTCGGCTTGATCAATGCTAATGAATGTCATTCGTTATGTAACTACAACCAACAAGTTTGTTCACTTTATCGAAATCGTTCTTAGTTTAGTAAAAATCGTTTGAAATCCTCGTTTAAACTTTGAAAACATTTCGTACATATGAATCACCCCAAAACATTTAAAAACAGTAAAATAGGGGAACTATGTACTCACATGTAGTGCCAAGTATCCTTGATCAAATAGAACTTCAACAAACTCGATCAAACCAGAGAAATCAAGTAGCTCCTAGTAATCGAACCACTAGTTAAACAATAGACGCCTAAATCGGGAGATCGGACAGAATGAGGTCTTGTAAACCAAATGAGTGTTGGAACTCATGTGATATGGTTTAACAAAGCCTACATCCTAAATCGGAACCTAACCTAAGTGCTTTCGACCCATCGTGACCCATTAAGGTAGCTTACGCTACTTTAACGCGTCGTGCACGCAAAAGCGCGTTCGAGACGTCTAACTAGTCCTATGACAAGTATTATATGCCCATACATGTTTAATTATGTTACATAATTAGTTACGTGTCAAAAGTTTAGGTTACATATGCTTAATTACCAATTATGTATGAAAACGGTATTTTGGTAATTTACCAAAGGCATATAACTACATATCATGCGACTAATTAAACCTAAGTGACCAAAAGGTATAACCTCGAAAGGTTATTCCCTATGGTACTATGGTCACTAAACATGTTTGGTCGGATCCTAATGAGCGACCAAACGGGTCGTGTTCGGATCCTAAGCGGGTGTTTAGTCCGCTTGACTTACGACTCTACACAAGCACTAAACTAACAAGTGACGAGCTAAACATGTCGAAACATGTTTAGTTAAGTTAGAAAACAGGTTTTGATATCAAAACAAACGGTTTTGACATCCGAGAGTAGTTTGGTTACAAAATACGCGAGAAAACGCATTTTGGCCGAAACTACGACTCGCCACTGAGCCTAGATAACGTGGTAATCAGTAGGTATAGTCACTAGGGACTATAACCATCGTGATTACGCTCACGTTATGAAGTTCAAACGAACTTCGCGTTGACCATAAACTGGTCAAAGCAGAAAGTCAAACACAGTTTGACTTTAACGATAGAAACGAACGAAAAGAACAAAGGAATACTTACAAACGGTCCCCGCAAGCTTTGACCCGATTCACTCTCAGGTAGGAAGCAATTACTTCCACTTAGAGAGCAAGAATCAGATCAAATGTGAGGAAACCAAGTGAAAGCAATTGGGTATTTATAGATTTTCAAGAGCCATTAGGATCGTTTCTCGAAGATTGAGCTTTGATCTCATCCGTACAAGTGGGCACATGGTATTAGGATACCATGGGCTCTCAAAAACCATCAAAATTGACCCATAGAATGATCAAAACCATGTCCAAAAACCCTGCAAACCAGCTGCTGTTTTAAAAACTGGTTTTCTGTTACTGGGCAACTCACGCGGCCTGCGTCAGCATACAGACAAAACTCAGGCGGGCCGCCTGGCCTTGTCTGATCTGCACAACTTTCAGAAATGGCAGTTTTAGTCCCTAAACTTGCAAAACATGCATTTCGGCCCATTTTTGACACGTTTAAGCCCCGTTAACCTCATTTCAAGGCTCCAAAATGAAGTTAAAGTATATGGAACTCAAAACATGCTCAAAAATATCTCGGATGTCGGTTCGTTTGGTTGTACGGTTGCGTTATTCGCTTAATTACGACGGAAGTCGTAACGAACGCAAAAACGATCCAAATTAAGCGATGAATGGAATTTTATCATGCCAAACACTAAAATAGAATATTTTAATGCTTACATAAATTTTTGGATGTCCGTATATATTCAGAACGTAAGATATGCGTGAAAATGCAAACTTGTGCACTTTTTGACGCTTTTAGTCCCTATTGATCAATAAAGTTTATTTTAGCATACCGAACCCCTCAAAGCCTATTTCTAAGCTATGTAAAGGTTATTTAGGGTATGTTTAACTTATGATCAAGTTCTGGAGTGTTCGTTACTATTCAAATCGGTATAGTTTCGCAGTTTGACACAATTAGTCCCTGTGATCGAACAAGGTTGATTTTAACACGCCGAACCATCCAAAACTTATTTCTAAGTTATGTGGAGGTTATTTAAGGTATGTTAATCTTATTTCACTATTCCGGAGTGTTTGTTGCATTAAACTGGTTATATTTACGCATCAGAGCGCGTATAACCTTCCAGAAAGCGACTTAGAGCTTGAAATTGAAATCTAATCGAATTGTAAAATTACCAAACACAAATACACACAAAATAACACCAAAACACATATAATAACACCAAAGCACATTGTTTTATTAATAATCAACATTATTTTCATCGTACATTGATTACAGAGCACAGTTGTCACACTGAGCTTGCACTTCTGTCATACACGTCATACACGTCTTCCAAATGAAGAAATTCTTTCTTATACAAGCATTGTTTGTAGTAGCCCATTCTAACATTATCGGTTAGCTGATGGTCGATCCTGACTTCCATTGACCAGAACACCAGGGAAGTCTTCAAAAGAGTTGACTTTTCAAATGAAATTTAGGGTTAGGTTGGTCTAGAATATTTAATAACCTCTGAACAAACCTCTTCATTACCTTTTCCAAGATGTCCGATTAGTTGGCCACCTTATCGGACATCTTGGAAACGGTATTGAGAGGATGGTTCAGAGGTGACCAACCGAACCCCATCTTTCATTCGAAGAAGCCAACTCTTTTGAAGACTTCCGTATTCGTATTCTTGTCAACGTACTCAACATTGACCATCAGCTAACCGATGATGTTAGGATGGGCTACTACAAACTATGCTTGTATAAGAAAGAATTTATCTATTGACAACTAAGGAAGAGTTTGATAAATGGGTAACAACCTGAAAGCTTTTGAGAATTTTGCCATGAAAGTTGGGTTTTTACGCGATAAGTTAATCACACTTGAAAAGCTTATGCTTGATTCAGAAGTTGCATTGGACATAAAGTAGTACATGGAGGCAACACATGAACTTAAACTCATCAAAGATGAGTTAAAGAATGTAGCTGCCAAGCGTAAGGAGTTGAAGGGAAGTGCTAACAACTGTCTGGAGATTTCGGGTATTATAAAGCAGAAAG